>NC_079148.1:146335029-146935029 GCF_945859685.1 Eupeodes corollae
TCTTCTTGCCATGCTATTGCTCCTTTTATATTAAACTTTTGCTTTCTATGTATATTCAACAGGGAGAACATCGCTCGACGACGACGAACTAGACGGCAGAATAAACTGAACATCGTCTTCGTCCTTGTTCCTTACAGGGCACGACTTGGATATATGTGTACCTATGTTGTTTCATCGTCTTTCGTAATTAACTTTCTCTAAAATTTACACTTTTTCCCATCCAAGTTCTCGTCTCTCTTTCGTCCTTACATTTTTCTTTGCTCTAACTTGTGAGTCCTTGAAATATAGTGCTACGATGCGATAGGGTATTAAAATGTCTTTTTTTTTTTTAAATATATATTCCTGGAATAAGAAAAGCGAAAGGCTATATGATGCCAATTGCGATGCAGTCATTGTTATTATTCCCATTCCACACACCACCTCCCCCCTCGCCAAAATCCTTATTCACTCCCCCGGCTACGAAGACGACAAAGACTTAAATATTTTAATGAATCCCTAAAGCAATGAATTAATGACCACCCGCAGGACAAAAATGAAAGTTATATCTTATATCTCCATCTACAGCGATCAAGGACCTCTCACTTGAAGGACTTCTAACTCTCTTTCGCTTAGTCTGCTTCTCTGCAGCAAGCAACTTAGAGAAGTGCTCTTTTTTCGTCCTTCTGTTTCTGTTTTTTTTATTTTTATTTTTCAAAAAAAGGTTAAGGTTTAAAGGACATTCGTACATTTTAATGCGCTCAGCTTTTGTTATACTTTTCCAAAGTTTGTATTTTGTTTAAATGGACAATGACGCTCTAAAGGTGATATTTATCTGCTTTAGCTCTTCTGGTTGTCAGGATTTTCAGTGCAGACTTTCCTTAGGAATAAAAATAAGAAGAAGTTATTTTATTTTTATTTCAAAGGAAAAGAAAAAAAAGGACCTAAACTTTGCAAAAAGAAGAACATAAGCAAATTCTTGAAAAAGTTTTTGTTAGACAAAACTTTTACTTCAGCTAACAGTAATAGTTATAAAATGAACCCCTTCCTTTATCCTTTCATCTGGATGTTTCTTGTCCGGTTCGCTGGCTGTTGATGCTTATGAGGCGTATGCCCGACGAAGAAAACGACGACAACCGTATATGGCCTCGAGAATCTCTATGGCTAGGGATAAAGTTTTAGCCACAAGTATATAAAAACTTTTCCTTCGGTGGCAGTGGCGGCAAACTGATGTCTTTATGTGCGCGTTTGTGTGTATGTTTTAGGTATGTCCTTTTTTAAAAGGAGCTTATTACGATTTAAGGGTTGGATTTGCTTCTGGAAATTCCTCGATGATGCTTTTCTTATATCTGTTTTGTTTGCGTCTTCTTTTAGGTTTCTGGAAGAGGAAAATGGCGTCAGTGGGGTAGAAGAGGAGTAACACTATATTCATTCGTTGATTAAAATTAAATATTTTTTGTGGGGGGTGCTCCTTTCAACCGACAGCGAACGTTAAACTTTTCCCATTTTAGCTTTGATTGTTGTTTGTTGCACGTTATAGACATTGACTTCGACTTTCTGTACCGCTAAACTATACGGATACGAGTTTATAAGAGAAAAATAGTGAAAATTTTCATTTTTCCTTGTGTTGAGTGAGAAAGATGATTTGTTTTTAAATATTTTTTTATTGCAAGCGATTTCTTTGTTTTTTAAAAAAGAAAGAAGGACATCCAAGAAAGAATTTTTTAGCCTAGGGTTTATTTAGTTTTATTTTCAGTGTCGAAGAGTTGAAAAAAACTTTAAGAAAGGAGAATAGAGGCTAGTTTAGAAATAAGAAAGAATTTAAGGAAGACAGAGAAAGTGCAAAACGTTTTGGCGTCTGATTAGCCCAGCTTCAAAAATGTCTACTTAACGTTTTTGATATTTGTTCTTGAATTTTAATTTCTAGTTTATTCCCTTGAACTGGTGTCCTAAAGCTGACAAAAGATTTTAATTTGCTGACTTTGATTTTTTAGATATAGGTAGATCTGTTTGATTTTAAATGATTTTATTAAGAGTTGCCAACACTTTATAACACACATGGCTGAAAATCCACATAGGGTTTATAGAAAAAAAACATTTAAAACTCTTAAGGAATAAGAAGCTGGAATGAAACCCACACGGATAAATTGCTATTGGGACCCTTTAAAATAATTATGTGACGGTCCTCTTGTCGTCGGTGGATTGTTCTGGGACAATCAGTCAAACCACACGAAAGAAAGCAGCTTTTCTGTGTTCTCACCCGCTTTCGTTCTGTCCGGGGACTACAGCGAACGTTGAATTGGCAACACAGAAAATTAAGAAGAGAGAAAAGGAGAGGTAAATAAAAGTCGGATCTCGGATCCGGATGTTTAAAATTTAATCAATCAGATATAAATGTAAATTTTTTTAAGACAACATTTCGACGAACAAGTTGAAGTTAAATCTAAGTAAAAAAAATTGCAAGTGAAAACAAAAATGGAAAGAAAGGCAAGTAAAAAAGAAGATTTGGCAAACCGACCGTCGCCGTCGCCCTTATGACCAGGGTTGCCATGTTTTGAACTAGTTTCATAGCCCAATTTAAAAATTTTTGTAGCCCAAAATCGGAGCCGAAAAAGTAGCCCAATAAAAAAAAAAAAAAATTATAATAAATTTTGTATATAAAAAAAAACAACGAAAAAAGAAACATAAGTCCATAAAAAAAGAAGAGTTAACATATTATCACATTTAACATATTAGTGTAACTGCTGCAAATCAGTCTAGAAAAGCGATATCTTATCAGAATAAGTCATAAGTTATGACCCAAAACCACAACAAGCTGAATTCATTAAAAAGTATTCGAACACTTGTTTGAATAGACTGTTGTAATAGTTATATGATGCTGGAGTACCTCAACTTCGATATTATACCAACAGCTCAGCCACTACTTATAACATCCTTGCACCATACTGAAAGTAAACTCTAAGAATTAATGTTCAAAATTCAGTATAGTGCTATGGTAAAATTCAATTAGTTGATACTTGTGTGTGTTGTTTTACGTTAGGCAGAAGGCAAGTACCCGTGGCATGATGGTTAGTGCGTTGGACCGAACCGCGGTTTTATGCGGTTCAATGACGATTCCTTGGCAAATGCCATAATCGCCGAGCAAACGGGACCAAGTCCTTTGTTAGTGACGAAGGTTGAGCATCAGCACATCTTTAATTCAATAAAAAACAAAAAGTCAGCAGGTGTCGATGGTATATCCAACGTTGTACTAAGACATTTACCGATGGAAGCAATTGACATTTACACCACACTCTTCAACAATGCACTGAATAATGCATATTATCCAGTGCATTGGAAGACTGCTGTGGTTCATCCTCTCCCGAAAAAGGGAAGGGACAACTCCAACCCGTCAAATCTTCGGTCGATAAGTCTTCTTCCGAGCATCAGCAAAGTTTTCGAAAAAATCATTAATAGGGCTCTGACTAAGAGGGATGCGGACAACAAAATAATTCCGGATAAACAGTTCGGGTTCAAGGCGGGTCATGACACAATTCATGCTGCGTCTAACCTCGTTTCTGATATCCAATCAAAACAACAATGCACAGGTGCTGTTCTGGTTGATTTGGAAAAGGCCTTTGACACCGTATGGTTAGAGGGTCTTTACCTAAAACTGAGCAGGCTTGGCATAAGTAAGCCATTGTTGTATATACTTTATGATATGCTTAACGGTAGAAAGTTTGTTGTCAAAAGTGGCAATGTAACTTCTATCACAACATTCTCAATTAAAAATGGTCTTCAACAGGGAGCGGTGAATTCGCCGATTCTCTTCAGCATTTACACCAGCGATCTGATAGGTAGTCTTACAAAGGCAATTGCGTACGCCGACGATCTAATTGCGTACAGAACGGCCCGAAAGGTTGAGGTTATTAGAATTCTCCTGCAGCGTGATTTCGACAAGATTCAGCGATATTACGACGACTGGAAACTGAAAATAAATGTCCAGAAGTCGGAGACAATTCTGTTCCGGACTCCGTTAGCTAGGGCCACGAGGGATACGTGTAAGAATTGGCGTAAGATGGTCATCGTTGATCTTCACGGGCAGCCATTGGCGAGCAAAAGTGTAGTGAAGTACCTCGGTATCTGGTTAGATCAGTATTTATATTTCGACAGACATATAAATACTGCTCTGACCAGGGCCAGAGGAGCCTTTGCTCTGACGAAACGGCTGTTTTTTAGCAGTCGGCTTGACCCCAGAGTGAAGGTAATTTGCTACATGGCCCTCATACGGCCAATGATCGTTTATGGTTGTCCTGTGTGGTTCAGCGTTGCCCCTTCCCAGATGGAGAAGTTTCGGGTGTTCGAGCGGCAGTGTTTACGACGCTGTACCGGCTTATATCGAACAGCCGAATCTTCTTATGTGCATTACTATTCCAACGAGGTCCTATACAACGGGGCTCGAATCAACAGAATTGACAATTTCGTGATAAAACTCGTTCGAGGTCACATTGCAAGAGCTATGTCTTCGACCAACAATTTAATTTTCGGGGCGTTCTATCCGAACGACGAGTATTTTGAGAGTGCACGCTTGAGCGTGTTCATTCCACCAGAGGCATTTCTCTTTTTAGACAAATGCGGTCTGATACAGGATAGATTGGCAGTTCCGTTAATCTACCACGTCAGACGAAGAACCGTGGATAGGCGACTCCTGTACAATCGGGACGTCATGGCACAAGGTGGAGCAGAGCTCCTTCGGTTCAGTGGGGCTGTGTCCGAACGGGACCGAACTGATAGGGTGAAGCAGGAGAACCAGTTTTGGTGGCTTCAATCGGCACTCGATAGTGGGTAGTCGGGATGGGGTTTTAAGCCTTGGCCGGCTTACATACTTGTTTAATAGTATTAGGGTTTAGTTTTAAGTAGAATAGGCATGGTGGCACAAAAAAAATACAAAAAAAAAAAATAAAAAAAAGAACATTAAAAAAAAAACATGGATTAAAAAAAAAAATAATAATAAAAAAAATAGACAACAAAATATGAAAAACAAAAATGTTAGATAGTTAGATTAGCTGCTGTGGTTGTTCTAGTTTTAAGTAGTTTATAGGTAGAATAGGTAGTTTTAGATAGTTTTAAGTTTTATTTTAGGACCTTATTTTAAGTAGTTTGTAAGTAAAAATAAATAAAAAAGGTTATTGATATTAGTTTTTTTTTTCAAAATTTTCTAATAAAAACAAAACAAATAAAATTTAAATTGAAGTAAAATAGACCTTAAGGCCGAAAGGCATTAGTAATTAGTGTTATAGTTTAGCTTAGAGTGTCCGTATGGGACCATTAAGTGCTTTCTCAAACTAGCCGTTCGGATTCGGCCTAAAATTGTAGGTCCCTTCCATTCCTGACAACAGTACTCGCACACAGGAATGGTTGAGAGTTGTAAGTCACTAGGCCCTGGTTCACAACGGACTGTTGCGCCACCCCATTTGATTTTTTTTTGAGAAGGCAAGAACATTATATTGGTATTGGCAATTTTTAGTAGTAATTCGTGTTTTTTTCTAGCGGTTAAGGACTTTAAGTTGGCAAACACTATTTCCATTGGTATCCTTTTTGTCTGCTATTAAGTGAATTATTTATCATTCAGTTTGACATTTCAAGAATTGAAACCCCAGAATCACCCAGAAAGGAGTAAATTTGGTGAATGGGCCAAAACAGATTATCGTGGATCCCAATTTTCTTAAGCAAATTTCGTGATGAAACTCACTTTTAGTTGTATAGAAATTGAAAATTGTTAAAACCAAAACTTATTGGTTTGCGTTCATCAACTGAGCAACCTTAATGTAAAGAAGCTGTGGGATCAAAAAGACGGTACAACGTGTCACAAAGCTAGTGCCCCAATTGATTTAATGAAGGAAACGTATGGCAGTTTCTTGAAATGACTACAGGTTCTTCGAAATTATTGAAGAAGTGTGTACTTAAGAATTTTTTCTAGTTTGGCATAGTGCTTGGCAGTTGCAAAAGAATTGGGCTGTAACTTCTTCATCAGTGCAGCCTTTGCATATGTCATAGTTGGTAAGCCGAATTTTCCTTTTATGGTACCCTAAAAGGCTGTGACCTGTAAATTGGCTCACAAGCAATAGTAGAGATTTTATGTCTAGGTGCATAACCACCTGGTTGTAGCATAGGTTTCAAGGCTTTCCCCTCTTTCATTGTTTTTTCTTTTAAGTATCTTGTTATCAATGACCTGTTTCAATTCACAGGATGGGGTGTTTATAAGTGAGTCTATATATGGGATTGGTCCAGAGTTTTACCTTTTTTGCCAGCTCATCAGTTCTCTCGTTTTCAGGCACTATACTGTGACTTGGATCGTATATTGAAGATATACGATCAGAAATGCTGGGAATAGACATCGAAAATAGAATTCCAGATTAGACTATGTCAGAGACAGCAGCTTTACCGTGGTGGTCATATGCCAGACATTTAAATTTGTATGCCATTATTCTTTCGAATAAAGTATATTGGGAATGCTCTTGTCAGGAATGGAAGGGACCTACAATTTTAATGTGATTCCGACTAATTTGAGAAAGCTCCTTTCATGACAAGAATTACTCTTGGAAGAGTTGTCAATTTCTCGGAAGAGGCAGTACTTGTGAAAAAAAATATTAGATAGCTAAGACAGGAATTGAACCCAAGATTTCTAGCATGACAGTCCACCGCACTAACTATCATGTCACGGGTACCATTTTATATGTTTATTTTTTTTTTTTAAATAAGTGCCTGTTCGATTTTTCTCCAAATTATCATCATCATAATTATCGACAGCTCTTATCTGGTTCCGGCTTCATTCAACAAGTCTCTCCATTTATCCCGAAGCCATCCAGTTGCACAACTCAAGTCTTCTTGAGTCCTGGTCTACCACATCTCGCCAGCGAACCGTAAGCATGGTCTGGTCCATCTTCGCTCCTACGAGCTAGGTGTCTACTGAGCTTAATTCTTGTCACGATATCTAATTCGTATAAGTTGCACAGTTCACGATTGGATTGTCTCCTGGTCACATTAAACGCCAACGATTTCTCCTCTCAAAAACGCATAAGAGGTCGGAGTGCCTTTTACTAAGAGCCCAGTTCTTGGGTCCATATACAGCCACACAGCTTCGAAATTATGGTAAGGTTTCCGAATTCAAAAAGCGCTGATAGATTTTGTTAGGCTTTGTTAGCTTTGAGCGACCGCCCGTTCAAAAATGTCATTTCTGTTTTTATAAGAGAAAAAAAAAAATTGGAAAAAAAAAATTTGTTGTCTACATAATTTGTCTGTTGTTCAAAACTTTGAGATTTGAAATTATTTTTTTCTGGGACTAAAACGGGTTGCCACAATAACGTAAGCTTAACCGTTGTTTTCCAATCTTTAATTTTGTTCGTCAACTCAATTTCTTGAAAAATTACCCCTCCCGCCAAACAGAGGCGCTAAAGGCCCAATCTTCTCACTCCACAGTTACGGTATACCTTTTGGCAAATCGTGTATTTGTGATATTTTCGTCGATTTTTTGAACAAAACACATTTTAGATAATTTTTGAAAAACTATATCCTGAAAATCGTAACATCTTCGGACACAGCTTTATGCTTAAATTTTGTAGTTAATTTATTTGCCTTTAAATTTAATTCATGGTAAAAAAAATAGAGACATTTTCAAAGTGTTTCCGATTAGATTTGAGTTACAATTCTTAGAAAAAAGTAACCTACAAAAGGTAACTGAACCCTTTTGTCTATTCTAAAATCATTTTTCGTCCTTCAAAAACTCAAATTTTTAAATTCGAAAATTTTTAAATTTTTTTCTATTTTTAAGTATTTAATTTTATTTATTAGCACAATCTAATTCCCAATATTTATCTAACAAACATTAAATACTTTCCCCCTGAAATCCTTGAAAGTCCTCTGATCTCTCTCCATCCACTTTTCTCTTTGTGTGTTAATATAATCAAAACAAACACCCATTAACATTTTTGCCAAACAACAAAACTTATTCTTGTTGTTGCCAAATAAAAGAATCATCATCATCATCATTGACAAAATAAAACACAAAAGGATTCATATAATAAAAATTTGCACATTTAAAACACAAAGGACATTCAAAATCTGTATTGATTGACTGACAATAATTTACAATTTATCATTGCCAGGATAATAAGGTACCTCTTTAAAAAGAGAAAATAAAGGTGATGTTCAAAAACAATTGACTTGGTTAAACAGAGTGTATTCCAGACAAAATTGATCTGCGACACTTGGTTTGAGTTTGGGATGGAAAAAAAGGTATAAATCGCTGAGGCGTATCGAATTTCTCCTAAAGAAAAAATAAAGGATATCCCGAAACTCAGAGAGATTCAGAGTATCAGAAGTCCGCAATCTCTTGTCTAGATGGTGATTCATTGAGCGCATCATCTTCTTCATAAGATTTGCATAATTTCAAAATTTAACTCTTTTGCATGTGCATTGGGTTTTATAAAGGGGTTCGAAAAAATTCCCACAGTTCGGTCGCATAGGGGATGATATGAGGTGAGGACCCTATAAAAATTATGATTGTCTCACTATGCAAATCAGGTGCGTTTCATCTTCAGGGGTGATTATGAGAATTTACCTACCTAAATTCTTTTTGTCACATACCAAAAACCCTTTCAGTGTTTTCTGTTGGTGTTGTGAGATTTAAGGAAGCGATGGAATTTTTTCGATTTAGTTCCGGGTTATCAGTGAAAATTCCCATCGATGTGATTTTAAGTCAATTTGCATAAAGTAAAAGGTTAAATGTCGATGGGTTATTATTGTTATGTTAATTTTAAGGACGAAATTAAATTCTGTAAATAATGTGCCAACTCAAAAATTTATGCATAGCATATTTTAAAATTTTCTTGCCAGATGCAAGTAATCGTCTCGGGAAAATGAAATGAAAGGACACCAATATAGTCGAAGAAAAAGGAACAAAACTAATTCATATGCAAGACATCGAACAGTTGTGGTTTATGGCTTTTGAAGGGTTAACATGAACTTGTTTTACTTAATAAGCATAAGTCTTAATTTCTTTTCGGAATGTTCCAAGAAATAAACGCAAATTGAAAATGTTTAAATGGAATATGAAATTATTTATTTAGATTTTTAACTTCCCGTAGGAAGTTATTGTAATGGGCCCGATTTGTTCAATAGAAAATTTTGACATTTTTCGACGTTTCAATTTCAATAATTGATAATAAAAATAAATAATTTTCGTCCGCTTACGACAGCATTATAATATTTGGAAAAGTTAGCTGCACAACATTTTTAAATTTATTTAAAGCATTGAAAGATCTAAAAAATTAAAAAATTGTTATCATGTTTTTGAAGTATTAAATTTAAAATTGATTGCATGTCCTTAAAATGTTTGGGTTTTCTTACAAATCATCAACAAATTTCTTACAAATAATCCTGATAGTTTTTGGAAATTCGTTAATCGAAATCATGTGGGTACCCTAACTTAATGACTGATTCGACATCAAATAGTAAGAGAATGATTGCGAACATGTTTGCAAACTACTTCAAAGATGCTTTTGTACATTTCCTAACACATCTACCACTGTTATAAATTTCCCACACTTAAGTTCTATCAATTTCGTTATAAGTGAAGATACTGTCCTTAGTAAATAGTATCCTACAACTTGACGAATTTTTTATTCCTGCTCCCGACAGCGTACCATCATCCATTTTAAAGAAATGTGCTGCTTATTTAGCACACCCGTTATGTGTTTTTTCAACACGTCTTTAAGTAACTCGCTGTTTCCTTTTATCTTTAAGAGCTCCTTCATAATACCAGTACACAAAAAAGGTCCTAAAAACGAAATAATGAACTACCGACCTATTGCTAAACTATCTGTGATACCTAAACTATTTGAGCCAATCGTATGTAGCATAATTTCTTTTCACTGTAGTTCAATTATCTGTGATAACCAGCATGGTTTTGTTAAAAAGCGTTCAACTGTTACTCATCTGTTAACTTTAAATCCTTTTGTTTAGATGTTTTTAAAAAACGTGAACAAATAGATTGTATCTTTACTGATTTCAGCAAGACCTTTGAAAAATTGTGTGATAAAACATTACTTTTAAAACTATCACAGCAAGGTTTTAACGACGGTTTCATAAACTGGATCTCCTCATATTTGCAAGATAGACGTTAAATTTAGTAAAGAGTGTTCAAGATCATTTGTTAGGAATTCTGGTGTTCCCCAGGGTAGTCATCTTGGTCCTATTCTATTTGTTTTATTTATAAATGACTTGGTTTCGTACATATAAAACTCGTCTGTCCTAATATATGCTGATGAGTGATGACATTACAATTTTAAAAAAAAATTAACTCTACATCTGACTGTAATCTCTTGCTAGAACACTTAATATTATTCAGGGAATGGTGCAATAATAATCGTCTTGTTTTAAATGTTGACAAATGTAAAACCATGAGTTTTACGCGTAAAAAAGTTCCAATCGTTTAAGTTACATGTTTGATTCTTGTCCTTTAAGTAAAGATACACAAAACTTTTTTCAATAAATTATGCAAAATGTCTGCATTCTGTGCTTTTACTTTGTTTTCTTAAATTTGAGCTTTAGATTTTGATAGATGAGATTGAGCTTTGAGTATATGAATGCTTTATTTAAGGTGTGTGCGCATCCACTACATTTATGTATTTTTTGACTTGGGTGTTATCTTAAATTCTTAGTTAACATTTAATGAACATATTAACTTCATAGCAAATACAGTTCTGGATATTATTAAGAGATTTGGCCGTGATTTCCGTGATCCATATCTTTTAAAATTAGTTTTTGTTTTATTTGTGAGACCAGTCCTGGAATATGCTTGTACAGTATGGTCACCTTACTACGCCGCCGCGGTACACGTCACAAGACTCGAAGCCATTCAGAAAAGATTTTTGGGTTTTTGTCTACGATCCCTTCCGTGGTTTCATGATATTCATACATTACCGCCTTATTGTTGGAATAATAAATGGACAGATTTCGTCACCATCAGTTCTTGGTAGTTTAAACTTTGGTTTTACTCGTTCAAGTATAAGACTCCAGAAACCATTGAATACTAATTTTAGTAGATCAAACTATGGTGTACATAGTCCCTTAAATCAATTAATTGAAATCTATAATACATTTTACTCTTGTATTAATTCACCAAATGATAATATAAAAAGTATAAATTGCAAATTAAAAATTTTCAACAGTCTAGTTTAAGTTTTTAGATTTTAAGTAAATATTAAGAATTGTTAACGGTAGTATTTACCGAATTATAAATACATTTTTGTTGGATCAAAGTGTCTAAATAACATGTTTTATTTCTTTAAGTTATTATTTTTTAGAATTCTTGTACACGGTCACAAAAACGGTTCCCTCGAAAAATTACTGCCAAAATCTTAATGTTGAATTTTTCACGTTTTTAGTCAAATTTCAGATTTCTAACTAAAGAAACCATGCTTTGCAATTTAATAATCAACTTCCCATCTTTTTCTCTCCAAACACAAAAAGTTTCAGAAATACAAATAACATGATAATATTTTAAAATAATAAAAATCGGAAATCAGAGTATCAAATATGAAAATGTATCTCATTTAAACGGCGAATTTAAAATTGATGAAGATTGAATGAATTAAAATTTGGAGTGTAAGTTATTTTCTCGTACTTAGTTAAAATTATGAAAAACACCTAAGACTTACTTTTAAAACTCATTTCTTCAGCGCTACACTAATGTTTTTTAAATTACTGGCAATACTCCAAAAGAATTATATACAAACATTTTCTAAGTCTTCTTATTTCGGACCAGCACAAAAAATATAGATTATTTGAATTGCACACATTTTAAGAAAATTACTCGAAAATTTAAGGTATTTTTTAGTGCCCGTAACAACCTTTTAAATAAGCAATATTTCATGGATATCGGACAAATTATCGACGAGTGCAAAAATGCAGGATCTTTCTCGTCACTAACTTTTAGCGGCTCAGAATTTTTGTTATAATACACTACCCATTTATTAGTTGTTAGGAGCACTGCTTAAAATGTTATAAGCATAGTGTCCAATTACACCTTGTCTTGACGCATATTTTATCGAATAAATCGAGAATCCATATAATATGAGCTACATAGAGCTACCGTGAATTATATAACTATATAACAGTCCATAATTGTCGATCATCTCTAATGGAAATGGCACAACAGTTTAATATTCACCTTTGCTCTGTGCCGGGTCATAGAGACATTCCAGGTAACTGTAAGACAGATGAACTAGCCAGGAACGGTACAGTGCAGACAATCTTACCACGTTTGGCAAATACTGGCATACCGATTGCTACTTTTAAACTATTGCTAATGCAGGACGCTATGAGGAAGGCGAACGCCAGGTGGAACAACATCACCAGGCGTCAGATCATAAAAAAACATCTGGCCAACACTAGATTTAAAGCGATCAAGGTGCTTATAAGCTCAATAATACGTGTCATAACCGGGCACTGTCTGATATGAAAGCACGCCACGCGACTAGGCGTATTCTCAAATGGCTTTTGCAGAACCTATGGACGAGGAAGAGGAGGAAACAGTTTTTCACTTGTGTCCGAATAGTCGGACAAAGAGAATGTAAATATATTTTTGCAAAGCAGTTTCTCCAAGAAAATTTTAGAAGTAGTAAAACTTAATCATCATTTTATAACATATTTAGTTTAAATAAGAAAACTGCATTTTAAATTATTAATTAGCAAATAAATTTAAAAAAAAATTACTCATTGTTCACTAACATCCCCCTTCAATTGCCAAGAAGAAATGGCAATAATAAAAGCACGAAAATTGCTCAAAACAAATTTATTGAGATTCTGGACTTTTGTTTTTAAGAAAACAATTTTCTTTAATACAAGGTAAACTATCTACAAACAAATTTTTGGAATGCCAATTGGCAACCCACTATCTCCGACTATTTGGTTTTGTACCACGCTTAAGATGAATAATTAAATAATATGAAAGACAAAAATGCGTTCAAAGCAAAATATTGTGACGATATATTTGCAACAATGGATACAAAAAACATAGACAAAATACTACAAATTCTAAACTGATTCCACCCAAAAATTTAATTCGTAATTGAAAATTTTGTTCAGGTAGATTTTAACATCTAAGAACGATATTATTTTGTTACTAAATAATATCGCTCTTAGATGTTAAAATCTATCTGAACCTGTTAGAATGCACCACAAAACCATAGTTTACATCCTAACTTTATGAGACAACTTAAAAAAATCCATTTCCAAACAAATGACAGAGGTTCGCATTGCTTTTAAATCAAACAAAACACTTGACCAATGTTTTACTAAACTCAAAACGAAACCTGATAAGGACAACAAACAGAGGTGATCTACAAAATTAACTGCAATGGTAAATCAAATGCAACGTGCAACCTGTGTTATATTGGGACCACAAAACAACTTCTTAGACAACGCATCCCGAATCATAAGTCCGAAATAAAACTAAAAAAAATCTGAGAAGACAGCCCTGGCCAGTCACAGCATTGTAAGCGGTCATTGTCCAAACTTTGAAGGCGTTGAAGTTCTACAGACAGAGAAACATGATTCATGTTTAATTTGTGCTTTATTCAATTAAGATTTAACTTCATTCTTCGAAGTCCTAATTATATTTATACTTTTATTTTTAATTTAATCATACTGGAAGAAGTTTGTACACACAACATAAGGTATTTGGAGACCAAAAACCTCTTCAATTTTTTTCTACGAAATGAAATAAGAGTAGTTTGAAGAGCTTTCCAAACTTAAATGTGGTTTCAAGAATAAAGAGTTGAAAATTGTGCACAGTCCAATAGAAGCGAACATAGATGGTCTCAAAGTTAATGCGTCAATAGTAGAGAAGCCTAACGAAGTTCAGACTATAGACCAGGATAAACTTAAGCCCCAGTACCAGAATACAAACGCAAGTAATGATGAAAAGTCGCTATTCGAATTGGTATCATAGGCTACACTAAATGTATCCGTTAATTGTGAAGAAAACGAAGAAGTAATTTTTGTACACTTGACCAGATGCAGACTGATAAATCGTTTAAATATGATAAAAAGCAATTAAACAATAAAGTATTGCTAACGCCAAATACAATGTCTTCAGCGAATATAAAACTGAAGATCAAAGAGAAAATACGTACCGAAGAAACCACGGTTGACGAAAATGGTGTGTTCTCATCAAAATGCAAGGCAGTTATACGGAAACAAAGTGTAATTTCCGACGCTTAAGCTAATTCAAAAAGTAACACATTTTCCAAAAAACGCAAGAATTACCTAAAAGAATTCTTCGATAAGGATCAAAACGATCGAAATCATATTAGTATAATCAGTTTCTCACGTTTTGTAAGGCATTCAAACTGCTTTCATTGAGCTTAGGACAAAGCCTCAAGCCTCATGTGGTATCATAAATGGCCATTAAACTGGCCTAAGTGTTTCCTATTTCATCACTGACCGCCACTTTAACCTAACCTAATGTAATTCAGAAAGAAATGTACTTGAACACATTTGACCCCTCCCCTTAAATTTGTTGCTCTGGACTCAAATATGAAAACTTTTTAGGGAGTTTTGCGAAATTGAGCATCGTCGGAATTTCTTTGAATGCATTGTGTTCCTGTACAGCAATATACTTTCAGATACAATTTAGGGGATAAGCATTTATTACATATTCAATGAAATAAAAAGAACGTACATATACGCCCAGTGTAAAATTGGTTCACTTCCGTACTTTGATATATATTTGCCACGTAATTTCCACATTCGCTTAGTCAGCAGTAATTAAGGATATTAAAATAAAACGGAAAACAAGTTCCATTGGCCTACATCTGAATGTCACTTCCAAAATACAGTACAGGAGCCCCTTTTGAATAGTGCAGTTTTGCGACTCAGCTTATTAAAATATTTCAATCCGCAAGAAATCAAGACAATTTTTTAAACTATCAAACATTTGTAAATATTCTTTTTATAAGTAGCGTAATCTTAGGAGGTTTTGTTTAATATAAATTAAAAAGGAAGAAACATTGCAATAAAAAATAAAGACCGAGCTTGGTAAGTCATTTCACATTCGCGTAGTACGGCTAAAGAACCAATCTCTTGCTTCACAGTACGACTGAATTCCTAGAATAGCGATTATTTTTCGGTTGAACTGTTTAAGGCGAGGAATGGAACTGACTAAGTATAACTAGAGCATAGCCCATTTGAATAAAATTTAAGTTTCAACGCTGAATGTCTTACAAAGTTGGGAAATATTTCTTATGTCATTCATTTTAGCTTAGGATTATTAAATTAAAATATAGGTCCATTCCATTTAACATGAAAATTCAAATTGTTAACATAACTCATCATCAATGATAACTCAATACAAACTCCTAAGACATCATAAATATGAACAGCTTCCGTCGTCCATTAGGAAAATAATCATGCCTTGAAGATCTCCCTCGCTCTCTCTCTAAAACAGTCCCAATTTCACATTCAAATCTGACATTCACGATCGTAAAGTGAGCATCTCCTAAATCAACTGCCTAACTGGACACACGCAAGTGGTATAAAATGAACATAAGCAACCTTCAGGAAGGCAAAAACCAAATGTCTTCTTATGACAGAAGCGTAGGTATATTAAACACAAACATCATGTTTTAATGTCACAGTCTCACGATATGTGCAGAGGCTTGACTAACCCCGCCACCATTATGTCTGTGGCATTACAATTAAAGCTGCATTTGTCCATAACATGGTCATCTAGAAAAAAAAACGTACCACCCATAACCGCACAAAGTACTTAAAACTCAAAATAAACTCATTACAACCGGATGGAAGTTTAATACCTTACCTACCTACTTTTATAAAATCTTTTACAGTATTTCAGTCTGCAATGTGATATAGCGCATTGCTGCAACAGATAGAAGAACTCTAAAAAGTCGTCATTTAGGGGACTCCACATCAGTACCACCCATCCGGGTCGGTGCATCGTCATGATGATGACGGCGACGACGCGGACGATGAGCTTGAAATAAGACCATGTGGCTCTTAAATGGTTTTTTAATTGCTTTTGTCGACAATTAAAGTCGCAATGGAAAATAGCGGAAACAGGGTGTTTGTGGAATGGAGCTAGATTTCATGATCAGTACACAAAACATTCGAAACAAATTACTGAACAAATAGTTTGGAGCTACTACTTCTATACAGGTGCTCCACTTCGTTGTCTCTAAAGAAAGACGAAAATCTTTAACACCAAAAGTTAGGTTTCTTTTTGTTTAAATGGGATTAGGATCAAATTTTTTGTGTGATTTTTGAGTCTCTTTAAGGATGGTATTTACATTTTTATGTTTGATATGATCCTACATGGATTGGACACAGTCTATCTCAAGTAATAATTCTTCACTTGATTCTTAACGAAGTTTTGACAAACCTTGAATTTATAATGCTTCAATGTTTTGAAAAAAAAAAAACATTTTAAATGTTAAATGGAATCCAAACCAATTTGCTCAAATTTTAAGAACACCCGTTTTCAACAATATATTTTATATTTTTTCAATACATTTAAACAACTTTAAGTTATAGCCTTGTTTAGACGACATATTTTTTATGAAAACATAAATTACTTTCAAAAATGTTTCTCCTTTTTATTAAAACCGTTTTAGTACAAATAGTTAAGGTTTTTTCAAGATTTATGTAAGACCTATAAAATTTGACAGATTTTATAGAAAATATTATGAAATGCTATAAAAATTGTAACTCAATGATGAAGATATAAAAACCATCAACCATTCACAATAACGTTACAAATCGCATAATGTTTGAAGAAATACGGCCCAAGAAGTTTCCACCAACAGATATTCCGTACCAATCAGTGACTTTTTTTCTGCTTTTTATTCTAAATACTGATTTTTTTCGAATCCTAAAAAGGAATATTTCAAAAACCTGCCGTGAAATCAAAAATCTATTAAAACCCATTGAAAAAATGCTATTGCCAAAATCTTATTGACCAGTGAAATAGAAGGTTATTGCACTGCTACACTGCTTGATGATAAATGACGGTGTAATGAACTTGCATTAAAAACGATTAACAGAGATACTCAAAAAATATGACCACAGGCTACATTTATCATCCTTCCGAATTTTTATATCAAAACTTATTCATTATACAGACCTTTTTGTTTCCAAAGAATAAAAATTAATTATAGTCCTGAACCTGATGGTTCTTATGGTTTAGCACATGAAGAATGTGGCGCCACAAATGTTTGACTTTAATATAATTCTTGGTCTTCTTTTAGAGCAAAACTTTAAGAACTCCAAAAAGAATAACTTCATAAAAGTTTCATTTTATGAACACTGAACTTTTTCCTTTTTTTGGAGACTTGTGTAGACTTTTGACTGCAGATGTCAGTTTTTCTTTTTTTGTTTGAGAAAAAGATTGGAACTTTACTTCGAACATCGAATATGAATAATTTTTTCTAATCGAACTATTTCTTAAAGGTTTTACCAGTTAGAAAGAGGTAGAATCCTTAAGAATCGTGCTTCCTTGTCAATTATCTCCCTTATCACTGTAATACATTCCTTCTTTGTTGGCTTGCCCATCATTCCAAAGTATATGAATTCACAGAAAAGAAACCACCTTAAGAATGATAAAGTACCTTCTAAGCACAATAATTATCCCTTATACCTTCCGCATTTTCACCCTCCAAAACTCAAGGCGGCGATAGACTCTGACGGTAAACAGAACCACCAAAAAACAAACTTTCTGTTGGAATTAAAACAAACGCTAAAGCTAACGCACCAAACCAACGCCAACAAAAAAATGTACGAAAATAATTAGTTGGCCATAAATCAAAATTCCATTGGTCGCTGTTAATGGCGGTTTGGGACTTCCTCCATCACCGCAAAATGCCAAACCGTATATAAAAACCCTAACGTTGCGTTAGCTCACAAACAAAATAATCGCTATCGCAACTTACAGTGGTCAACAAAACACGGTTATATATACGCGGATGATACATTGATGATGTAACCGCGACAACGACCACGAGGAGCGCCGCGGAATTCCATCCTCATTGCCCTCAAGCAATCCTCGAAGAGTCGAAGAGGTTGAGTCATCATAGTGATTCGAGGTGGTAGCATGGCGGACTGGTGATGGAGATGGCTATGGCTGAGGCTATAAGCTCAACTTTCCTGGGAATGGCGAAGGATATCTGCTGATGATGGAATGATAAATCAGCGCCTAAGTGGATGGATGGTGCGGTGGTACCGTGGTGATTTTTCTTTTGGCTCCATAGCAATTGTGATTGGATTTGTGTAATGATTAATTGTAATTATTCACCGCCCTTAATTTCATTAACTGTAATGATGCGCTATTCGCGAAACGCAAAACACCAAACGCGAGACCATTGTTTCTGCTGAGGGCGGAAAGTGGAGTGATTCTTTCTCTCCACTAAAAACCTGAGCTCTGCAGCTGATGATTATTTATTGAATTGGGTGATTGAAGGCGATAAGGAGCATTCATTATTAAGGAAAAGGACTTAATTGTTAATTATATTGAAATGAACCTGACGATTTGTTAAGGAAGACGAATACTGTCTTGAGAGAGGCTCTTTTCTTTTCCTTATACCTTATTTGGTTACACGAGCATAAGAATTATTATATGTAAATTTTAATTGGTTTCAAGGATCTTAAAGAGGTTTTAATTTATTTAAAAGTGATCTGTCCAGTCCAGTGCAGTTTCGTCTTCGGTCTTGAGAATTTGCATACTATCGATTTATACGAAACTTTTTGGACATCGAATTTTTACTTGATGATGGATGTTATTTAACATAATTGAAGGGTCGAGTTGAATTTTTAATATTTTCATCAAAACATATTTTGGGCATTGTTAATAAATTTGTTTTGTCGGTTTTTGTTCTTGGAAAATTTTACTGCAGGCCAATTTTAAGTTGCAACTAAATTTAATTTTACAAGTAATTCAAAATGATATATTTTTAGTTTTGTGCAGACAATTTTATCGACCAATAATTAAACAAAAAATGTTGATAAATGTGAAAAGAATGGAGAATTATGAGCATAACAGATTTTAACAATAAATTTGTGTTTATCGAGGGCAATATGTTTAACCTTTTTTAACAGCTCCCGGAACTTGGTCTTATGACACCCTATTAAGCAAGGTTTTCCACGAAATGAAATCCTGAACAAAATGTTTGTTAAGTAATTATCCATCACAGCAAATTTCAAGCGTCAAAATCTTTAATTCTTCTTCAGTAATTTTGTGGTTAAAATGTTAAACTATTGGCTTTATATCTAAAAAGTCTTCCGAAAAGACTTCTGACAGGTGATAACAGCCGTGTTGTTGAACTTTAATCTGTAAAACGTGTTTCTGGGGTTTTTAGTTCACTTGGTACAAAGTTAATTGGACGCTCACTATCAAGAGTTTTTACACTGATCAAAGCTACGTTAGCTTACCTGCAACAAAATAATGATGTTCCAATGTCAATAACCGTGGTACCCGTGGCATGATGGTAAGTGCGTTGGACTGTCATGCCAGAGGTCTTGGGTTCGATCCCTGCCTATGCCATCTAAAGTCTTTTCACGGGTACTGCCTCTTGCGAGGAATTGACAAATTCTCCAAGAGTAACTATTGTCATGAAAAAGTGCTTTCTCAAAATTAGCCGTTCGGAGTCGGCATATAAACTGTAGGTCCCCTCCATTCCTGACAACATTACTCGCACACAGGAATGGTTGAGAGTTGTAAGTCACTAGGACTTGGTTCTCAACGGACTGTCGCGCCACCCAATTTATTTTTATTTTTAATGTCAATAACACCAAATACATTTGGTTATTGAATAAACCTACAACTCTGATACATTTCATCCATACATAATCATCAGAAGTGTTCCTGGCAAATGATAACATACACATGAGAAGTGGGTGGGTACCACGCCCTTAAGGGGATATTCTCAGAAGTTTGAATTACGTTTTTCAATAGACATCAATCACTTCCAATGTAATAAATTTCATCATTTCACAAGTATCAAAAGTAGTTTATGTAACAAATACCAAAAACACAGGAAAAGTAGGCGGATACCACGCCTTTTGGTGCATAACTCCATTGCACTGTCTCAATTGTTTTATGAGTTTTTATATGCACCCCCACTATGGCAACTCTGGTCAAAAATATAAAGATAGTGAAAATTAAAGCTCCGTATGAAAATTTTTTATTTTAATATTAACAACAGTGCTTTTATTTAAATAAATATTTTGTATTCGAAATTGACCTGACAATTAGTATTACTTCAATAGTTTTTAAAGTAATTGGGTGAGTTAAACATAAAAATATGCCTCTGACTCGATCACCGCATATGAACGAACAAAACCCATCAAAAGGACCGTTTACCGAAATGTCTCCACCAAAATCGAATTCATCGAGTACTGCATTCAAAAATAAAACACCGTCCTGTTATGAACTTGGGAGTTTGTGATCTGGAGAAAATATTACAGAATTCGATGGCTAATTTGTTAAATGTCAAGCTAAAACACGTTGCAACCAACCAATCGGCAGCAACAAGAGAGCTAAGAAATCGTTTAAATAAGCTAAGGTTACACATAAATTCTCGAAATGAGAATATCAAAAGTCAAATGAGAGGAGAAATCCATTTAATTTGCGAAAAAAGTTTTATTTCGATAGAAATGGAAAATTAATTTCAGATTTGACAGCTCTTGAAGATCGAAATAGCGATGGTGGAAACATAATGCAAAATGACAAGAGGCCTTCTCAAACTGTGGAGAGTGTTCACACGAGACATTTTTGATTGTAATGCCGTCTGTTATAATAAAATTAATTTAGTTCATGATAAGAAAAATGAAAACACTTTTGAAACGCTAAATTATAAGATACTTTCTTATAATGTTAGTGGTCATCCTTCCCACATAACAATTGCAATCAATGGAACAATGATTTAGAAAAATTTAAAGGAATATTGTCTGAAAGTAATACTTCTAATCTGCTTATTGTGGGTGACATGAATGCAAGCTGGAAATGAGAAAATCAAAGTATTTAGTCTGCAACGCAAGAGGCTTAAAGCTTATTGACCTGCGTAACTCGTACGGGTTAAGAATACAAAATGGTACAAGCTTGTCAGATATGGAAGCTCAATTAACTTTTGTCAGTGGTCAGAGAAGCTCTGTGATAGACTATAGTCTCGTAGGCAACGAATAGAATGCGCATATGATTGACATGAAAATAGAGACTTTACCGTATTCAGACAACTTTCCAATGATCATAACGTTCGGACTGATTTCCAGAGAAGCTCAAAAGTCCAAGGTTATAAATTCTCTACCGAAACTGAAATGGAAACTGACAAACGAGATGAAATATCAAGTAAGGCTTGATATCTCGCTGCTGGGTCAACGAAATTGTGATCTATCTAAGCTGGATAAAATAATCAAAGAGTCGTATCCAACTGTAGCTGCCAACAGCAAAGCCCGGGAGAACTTCATAGAGCCATGGTTTGATGTAGACTGTAGAAAAGAACGGGAATTATCGTTTAGCTGGCTTAGAGCATACAGATATTCAAATGATGGCTACTTCAAAAATCAATATTTGTTGGCCAATAGATCTTTCAAGGCAGTATGTAAGCTTGAGAAGGCAGCATTCTTCGAAGCTGAATCCAAAAGATTAGCGTCTTGTAAAAGCGGAAAGGAGTTTTGGAATCTGGCAAAGCAGCTGAACTGGAAAAGTTTTTAATCCATTTTAGTATAGGTTTTGATCAGCTGGTAGATCACTTTAAGAGTTTGTTGAATCAAACAGAAGGGACATTTTTTTTTCAATCTACTATGGGTTTTAAAAATGAAACCCTTGTTGCTGGAATAAGATACCAAGAAGTGGTGATTTCAGCTGTAATGGAACTTAAAGATGGGAAAGCATGCGGAGCGGACCAAATGGCATTCCTGCAGAATTGTATAAGTATGGCACAGCAGAGCTAATCAATCGACTGACAACTATATATGACAATGTAATTGAAAAAGGAATGATACCACTAGAATTAAAGGAGCCTATCATTTTCAGGATTCATAAGAAAGGAAGCTTGGCTGAGGTGTCTTATCATAGAAAAATATCCTTTCTAAATGCTTCATATAAAATATTCACGCTGGTTTTGCAAAAACGTTTTAATAGATGGATAGAAGACAAAAAGCTCTTAAAGGAGTTTCAAACAGGCTTTAGGACAGGTAATTCGACGGTTGACCACATTTTTACCCTTAAAAGTATCGCAGAAACATTCCTGAATAAGGACAAGAAGCTTTATACGTTTTTCGTTGACTTTAGATCTTCATTTGATATGATCGATAGACATGCGCTTATCTACAAGCTGCATAGTAACGGAATGTCATGGAAGTTCGGAAGAGTTATTCAGAATTTATGTATATGCTGATACAATTGCTAAGGTATAGAATGGAGAAGAGTTGTCGAGAGGGTAAAAAACACAATTAGGAGTCAAACAGAGCTGTATATTGAGTCTGAGTCTGCTCGCCTTGTTTATTGAAGATCTTACAGACCTCTTACCAGGTGGCAGAGACTTCGCCGGACAAATAATAAAAGCGTTGCTGTTTGCGGACAACATTGTTCTTTTGTCAGCATCACCTGAATCATTGCAGTTAATGGTGAACCGCTTGTACCAATGTTGTCAGCTTTGGACTTTGATGGTGAATCTTAATAAGTCCAATATTTTAATTTTTAAACGACGAGGTCGCAATTCAGCGAAAGAAAAATGGATCTATAATGGAAAGGTCATTAAAGTTGTCACGGAACTCAAATACCTTGGAGAAATTTGAGCATCGAAATTCATCTAAGAGAGAAACTAGTTAAGGCTAAAGGTGCAATTAGTGCAACCAACTTGGAAAAGATGTTATTCTAATAAAATTATAGCACATAGCAACAAGTTCAAGATATTTGAAGCGGTAGCTGAGTCTGTCATGTTTTAAGCGGCACAAACTTTTGGAACGAAACAATACGAAACAGTTGAGAAACTTCTCCGAATTTTAGACTGCCATCAAATGCCCCCAACTATGTTATTATGCTGGAATCAGGATTATCAACTATGTTCATACGAACCCTTAAAATGCAAGTCGATTACATCTTTAGAGTTATGAAGATGAGCAATAATGGCTTCCGATGATAGTAGCGCTTCAAGTAATACGAACCAAAACAAGTTGGTGTGCTGATTGGATAAATTTGGCAAGAGAATGTGGAATGGAACTTAACCTTTTGTGATGATTTAAAAGCTTCTTTGCACCAGCTCATTTCCGAAGTGGACTTAAAAGAACGAGAGAAATACTTAAATGACGCCACAGGATCTATATACAGGTAGCTCTACTGTCAACTAAATCACAATTTGGAAGAGAGGAATTATTTTAGGGACGATAATAGCATTGGCGATATTTCAATGATGGTGAATTGCTAAATTTTATACCTCATAGAGATGACTTACCAATAAATGCTAATTGTGAAATTTAAAGGAATGGGAGGATGTTTTACACTTTGTCGGAAGATGTCCAGTTCTTAAAGAAATAAGAAGGAATGCTTTTGGTAGCGAAATACTGACGCAAAATCAAGTTACACTCTTGCTTAACAATATCAAAGTTAAAAAATTATATCAATTCTGCAGGCTTGCTCTTCTCAATAGAAGTAGAATTATAAATGAAAGCTTTTAAATATATTATTGAGCTATGTTATTTTTTCTATTATTTGTCAACTAGGCAGACGGCAGTAAAGCCATGCTTTTTGTTTTTTGTTTGTAAACTTTATAAGAAATTGCAATTAATGTATTAAAAAATAAAACCAATCTAATCTAAAATCAAATATAATCTATATGCAATGCTCACCTACCACTCTACTGAATTTCGTCATTCTACAAGACTTAGAAATAGTGTTTTTAACTAGTTACTTGTATATTTTTGTGGGTTAATACCACCTCCCTTAAATGGAACTTCATAAATTTGAAGGAAGATCATTCAGTTAAGGTATCTTGCGATCGTTGAAGTGTTTTATCTCATAAACTCTTTTGTTTCCGAAGCTCAAAGTCGGTAATATGCATATCATCAACTATTTTAGTAAGTTTTGCAAATTTGAAGTTCTTTGCTGCATTGGTTCTTTAGTTAGAGAGGGGTCATATTCTGGATGAGATTGTTTCTGTAAATAAGAAGTAGTATATGTCCTTGATAATTGCACAAATTCCATCTTTAAGACCTTGAATCGATTATGAAGAATTTTCAATAAGCTTATGTTTCACGAGCCTCAAGGATTTTAAAACAACAAGATCTTGTATCCATTTAATACATTTTTAGGAAACTTTTCCTACAAAACTTTGAACTTTGATTACTAACTTTAAAAAAATCTTTGTCAAATAATGTTTTCACTTGTCGAATGTCAAAAAATAAGAATTTCTAAAGTGACAACTACACTGAAATCGAGCTATTCAACATGAAATTACCAAAAACTATTTCAAAATCAAAAAAAAATGGCCACTTACTATACTACTTCAAACTATTTGATTACGTTATTTATGATTTCAAAATCGTTTCAGTTTGGATTTTAAAGTTTCAATTTTTGAGTAAATATGACTCATCTCAAACAAAGTATCGAATTCCCTTAAATTTTTCACATCTAAATTTTCCAACCAGACTCTCCAAGGATACATTTTATAATTTTAGAGTTGTTTTTTTTGTGTAAAAAAAGGACTCAGTCTCTCATTAAATCGAGATCATTACATGCCTTTGAAGGTACTTCTCTCCCTAGCTTCACATAGATGCGCTAGCAGATTCTTTTATTTTCATTATTCTCTGCATACCGCTAATGCATTTTAATCAACTTTCCCTATTGCACAATGCGCTGCACAGACTCAGACACAAGGCATGGCAAGGCAAGGCACGGCACTAACTCCTGCCCCATTAAATGAGAAAAAAAATTAAAAAATTAAAAAATGAAAAAAAAGAAATTAAAAAAAAAAACAACAATTCGGAAGCAAAGTGCAAAGTATTTTAAAAGCACACACACTTCAAACCGCAAACAATTTTACTGACTGAATTTTAAAACCACTCCATCTTCCTACGTTTTCCATGTTTTTCTGCAGCACAGTATAAACCTACCTACAGAGGAAGCAAAGTGAAATTATTCCTCCTCTTCATTAATCCCATTTAAGAACAAAAAACACAAAGAACAAAACAAAAAAGGACTTTTTAAAAAGAAAAAAAAGAAGAACTACAAGAACCCATCGAACCAAAGTCATTTCGTTCCCAAAAGCCCCGAACGCCATCAAACCCCAAACAAAAATAAAAGAATTGAAACAGAACAAAAATCCCAAATCAACAGACCGGCCCACAGGCCCTGTGCTATGCAACTGCAATTATAATCATCATCATCATCATCATCATCAACATCGTAGAGTGGATCCCTGTAATTAAACTTAAAACCTGGAACGACGAAAACTTCTCCCGCCCGTTCGTTCAGTGTTCAGTGTGTTGAGTCCTGGGCCCTGGTGCGGTGACTGCCACTATAGTTACTGGTACTATAGACCTGCCTTCTTCCTCTGCTTCGTGGCTATTATGGGTGCACCACCACCGAACTTTTTTTGATGTCGTTCAGTCTTGCAGTAACTGTTTGTAAACGGAAATGCACCAGACTTCCGCCTACATTATAAGGACTCTTACCCCAACCTCCATTCTCCTTTTCTCCTGTTGTGGATAGGAGATGGGCGATGATGGTAGGAAGCAGTGGTAGAAATGTGGAGTCTCAGTTTGAGTGAGTGGGCTCTCTACTCTGCTGCCGCAAATGAGTTTCGGGAATGATTTTTTCCAAGTGCACCGCATCACCACAAGCCCTCGGAAGCCTCATATGGGACTATACCTCTCTCCGGACTTCACTTTTGCTTCTTTTTCGAAGCTTCTCTTTTTTTTGTATCCGTATAATTCACCCCATCTTCTTCTTTCTTTCTTTTTTATCATTTTTCCTGTTTATTTCACTTTTCTGCTCAAATTGAAATGTGAAACATGAAGTCGGGGGAATGATGGAGTTTGGTTTAATTTTTTCCTACACTTTTTCGATTTTTTTTTTCTTTTTTTAAAATGGGGTGGGGTGGCAACCACGAACACTTGAAAATGTTTTCCCTCATTTCGCGTCATATTTTCGTGAATAATTCATAAAAAATGCAACGCAAAGCCGCAGGCAAACCTTGAGTACTGTTGTTCCCAACATGCACCCCACGCCACGCCATCATCCCATCTCATAACCATTCTCATTCCATGCGCTGCCTTACCCGCACTGCCATGCCGGTATCACTGACTGATGCATTGAAGAACACTGCCTGCTACGGAACACACGCGGAATGTGGTGCGAATATAGGAACGTTGTTTTTTTCTATTAAACTATACACGGTCGGAGGACGTCTATGGCTAGGCTAACATTAACCGCATCGACAGCGCCGAGTGTTGGTTGAAGGGGTATGGCCTTGCACCGAGCGAGGCCTAATACGAGTGTGCAATATCAGAGCAGCATACGAGCATAATCATACCTTCCCGAACGCCGAACCATGGTAATGTAGAGCCAGGGCCAAAGCGTTGGTGGTGGCAACGTATGAAGAAAAAAAATCCGCGCTTGATTCTTGCACAGCTCTTCGCGGACGATAAGTGCTGCTGTTTGGTTTGCTGGTTCGGCTGCTACGTGTACTCGTCTGTGTATAATGACACTTGTTCATCTTCGTTGCCCTTCCTACCCATTCCCATTAGACCTTTCCAGAGCCCAGACGACACGACTGACGTGACGCGACGATGCCGATGACGATGACGAAACTCTGAAATTCAATGGCATTTCGGTGAGCGAGTCGCTGCATACTTCAGGGATGTGTTTGAAGGTACGAGCTCAGGTGCGGGGAAGTCACATCAACATCATATATACAAAAAGAGCCCTGTTCCCTTGAAATGCACGCGGCAGCGGCAGCCGCCGCCCTAGGAAAAATACAATGAGTAATTTGGTGGAAAAATAAAATTGCACTGCGGATGCGGATGCCATTGTTTTAAGTACTTCGCGCGTGTTCCCGCGTTCCCATATGCAAATGTGATTGCATTCAAATTTGGTTGGTTGTGGAGAGACTGAAACTGAGGCTGTTCCGTTCGGTATTATATCAGGCCGCCGCCGTAATAAAGCTACCGTGCTGTTCTGCTCATCGGACAAAAACAAAAGACCGCCGCCCGTCGCCGCCAAAACCAACCGCCTGCCGTTTATGAGTTTTGTGCAAAATTTATATAAAAATACCATTCCATACTTATACATGAAGCAAGCTTTTGATCAGTAGAGTAGATTTTTGGCGGACGCGTCCGCGGTGATGATGAAGACGACCGACGCGATGACGACGACGACGACGGCGGCATAAAGGAGAGAAAGCGCCAACGGTGCGGTAAAAATTGCTGTAATGATGGCAAATTATTGCTGAATATTAAAGTCCCGGCATAAAAGCATCAAGTTGATGATGGAGTCACAATCATGACGGCGGCGGTAAAAACGGCGGCAAGAGTGGCAGGCTCATTTTGTGGTTCGTTTTGCAATAATAAACCTATAGGTAGCTATAGAGTATAGAGAGGTATCATCAGGCATAAGGTAGCATGCCTACATCTAACTATAAGAGCCAAATTAATTCACTGTTCTACCCATCTTCATCCATTAGGGCTGATGCTTATAGCTCAAGCTCAATTATAAACCCATATCCACGTTTAACCGAGAGGATAATAAAATTTTCGAGCATACATATAAATTATTTATTTGGAGACCTTTGATTTTGGTTTTAATTGAATTATTTCGCTTATAGAAAGTGACATACAAAACATTTAGAATGAGAGAGAAAGAGAGAAGAGATTTTATAGAAGGAAAAAATAGGAATATTGAGATCACTTTTCTTCAAAATCTGTTGCTGGCAATCCGTCCCACGTGCACAGACAACATCTGAACTTTGACAGTTATAGCAGCCATATGCCTTAATCTACGAGTACATCTGTCAAATTGGCTGTCATTTATTGAAGATTTTTCAAACCACAGATAGTTTGGCTGCGTTCAACCTCGTGTTGGATAGGGTATGTTGGATAGGTGGATCTTAAATATCTTGTTAAACGAGTTGCATAGCTGTATTGAGATAGCTGTCAAAAAATAAAAACAACTTTTACCTGTTCA
The DNA here is from genome assembly GCF_945859685.1 of Eupeodes corollae. Classification (NCBI taxonomy): domain Eukaryota; kingdom Metazoa; phylum Arthropoda; class Insecta; order Diptera; family Syrphidae; genus Eupeodes; species Eupeodes corollae. Next base: position 146,363,237 of record NC_079148.1, read on the forward strand.
CAAAAGGCAGAGAAACGTTTAAGCTTCGAAGTTAAAATTGTTGTAGGATAAAACGCTTAATGGATAATTCAAATGATTCGTCGGACGATGATGAATTGATAGGTGCTTAACAGCTTAATAAAAGATAACCTTAATCTGTAATCTATGTTAAATTTCCTCATAGCTCAATTGGAATTCTATACGATTAATAAGTTACTTGCGAAATATCCGGTTTTAAACGATTTACGTTTAACAGAAAACTATCCCCACAGAAACGAGGATTATTTTAAGGTGACAACACCTTGAAATAGTTTAGAAGAATTTCGATCTCATTTCCGAATGAGCAGAAGTTGCTTTGCGGTAAGTTTTTGAGTTGGTTTGTTCACAGAAGATAAAGTTTTAGTTTAATATTTTAGACCAATGCAAGAACTTTTGTTGCATGATATATCCGTTTGGTTATCTAACGCTTCTTTAAAAACCATTCAAGGGGCATCATCAACTAGAATAGCCAATAAAATGTGAACAATCCAGTCTTGGTATCTTTAATGAATTGCTTATTAACGATTTCAAATTATTAGGATCTCTTGCACAGATTGCAGCAAAATAAAAGATATTTTAACATGAAGAAAAAACTGTTGTTTTTTGTTTGGATCTTGGGTAAGCAAGAAAGTTTCTTATCAGCTGGAGACAGGTTCAATTTAGTTAAGAGTTCTGCTCATTTTGCATTCAGCGAAATTCTCCAAGTGGTATGTTCATTGCTCGGAGAGTATATTTAATATCCAACTGTTCAATATTACAACAAATTTTTTCAAGAAAAATACCATCACCAATATTTCTTAATGCATTTGTTAAGTCTAAGGATATTATTTTCCAAAATGGGCATTCCGAGAAAAATCTAGAAGCTATATTCCAGGAGTTTTTGGTGCAATTGACGGTTGTCAGATACAAATAAAAGAACCTTTACGAAACCCTATTGATTATTATAACCGAAAAAATACTTACTCCATTATTTTGCAAGGTTCTATCAATTTCCTTACCTATTCGCTTCGCTTGTCAATAGCCTAACATAGCGAGGTTTTTGACAATTTTTTTTTATAGTTAAGTATTTGAAAAATGTGCCATTTTCCGTTTTTTGAAGGTGTTTGTGATGACCGTTGTTGTTTCACCGATGTTCACAATGGAGCCCCAGGGGAACAACACGATGCAAGAGTTTTTCGAAACAGTCCCCCTTTTTCATCAGATGAATGAAATTACATTTGGGGAATATCATTTCCTAGGCGATGCAGCTTATCCTCTAAAAATAATTTGGTTACACCATTTCTTGATATAATGGACACTTGACACCGAGACAAGTCAACTTCAATACTTGCCTCAGTAGTGCTCGAGTAATCATGATAGAGCTGTTCCATCCAATACAAATGAAAAGAGGAATTCTTTGTTCACTCTTTTTTAAGTACTATATTTAATGCTGAGACACAAAATAAATTACTTTAATTCTTACTTAACTTACGAGTACTTAACTTATACTATTTAAAAAACAAAAAAAAATCAGTCACTTTGGTCTGTCAGTCTTCTGAAAAATTTAACGTTAGTCTTTTAATTAACTCTAGAATTGCAAATTTACAGAAAAACTTACTGTCGGCTTAATTGCTTATATTTATCTTTTTTAAGCTTTTCGGAGTTCCTGCAACTCATTCTTCGATGCCGAGAAGTTTTTTTTTTAAATCAGACATTCCACTGCTTCTTTTTCTTGAATTTATACTAGGGCTCTCAACCGAAGATGAGGTCGAGGACAAATTCGGATAGACCCCAGAGGATGGCACAAGGGAACTTATTGTTTCAGTGTAACTAACTTGCCTCTCGTTGAGGTAAATTTCAGCCATCATCTCAAAGTATGGTAAATTCATTCGCCTTCGACCAGTCGACGTTTTCTTGTTGTCGTCTATGATAATTTTGTAGCGCTTTTTTACGTTTTTAAATATTATTTCCAATTCCTTCTAATCAAAAATTGACCAGTGTTTTCAAGAACTTTTGCAATTTCTCGGAAAATTATTTTTCGTCGGGTTTTTGTATCTCGGAGCTGGTCCTTTCTCTTTCTGTACTCCTCCAAGAAGAGTATAATGGATTTATGTTCCCAACCTAAAAAAAGGGAATAGAGTGTTTCTTCTTTGGGTTTTGAATCATCTGAAAGAATAGCTTAGATTTCCTTTCAACGGCCTTATTTGCTTGTAGCTCCACAAGCTGTCCGCCTCTGTTTGCTTTTATACACGAAAACAAAAAAGCTAGATTTATTTATTTTCACAAGATTAATATATATTTACCTGTATTTTGTTCTACCTCTGGAACAGGATGACGTTCTTCAACTTCAGAATGCTGGACACTAGACTATATGTAAGACCTAGCAAATTGGCCATCTACAAAAAGAGAACAAAATAAGTGAATTTGAAGTTTAAAAAAATAGATAATAATTTCCTTCTTAAATTCGGAGGCAAATAGCTTCTTTATCGTCTATTAAGTACAGAACATTCTCAAATTCAACTTTAACTAACATTTTGTATACAACGAATCCAAAAAGCTTAAATTAATTTTCAAGTTTCTTGAAATTCAACCATGTTTTTAATCAGCTGTTCTGTCAGATACGTACACACCCCAGAAATGATAAGATACCTTTGGATTCCTTTTTTTACATCTCAGCTGTTTTTGATCAGCTTTTATTTTACACGTAAAACACTAACAAAAAGGTATCTGGATACCCTATCTGTCTGAGATTGAACGCAGCTTTTAAACAACACTACCAAGACCAAGATCAAGAATATCTAAGATTCTACATTTTAGCTTGCGACATATATGAAGGGCTTTCCAATAGAGACGGTTTGATTTTGACAGCTCATGTTGTCAATATTGAGTCCATTAGCTCAGTGAACAATTAGCCAACACCCGTACGTCATCGAAGCCCTAAATCTGCAAAACATCGACGCTGTTTGTGAAAGTGTGCAGAAAAATCGGTAGCAGTTGATTCCGAACAAATCACAAGAACTTGGCATGTCGCAGACCACAAAAAGGCGAATTTTTCGTCGGGATTTGGGCATGCTGCACCCATACAAATCCAAATGATCCATATCCTAACACCAAAACAACTATATGCAGCATCGCATCGTGTGATCCCTAATTGGATTTTGGAGCAGTTAGAAGTTGATCTGAATTTTGGTCGAAAAATAATCTTAAGCGATGGGAACATTTTTAGATGAATGGGTTGGGTACGTGAATATGAAAAAATTGCTGCACGAGAGATTCATGAGGTGCCACTACACCAAAACAAAGTTAAAGTTAAAGTGAAAGGATGTCTGTGAATATTGGTTTTGAATTTTGCAATGACTAAAAAAGACAGAGCGAGGTAATGTACTCCACATTCGCGCAGTACGGCTAAAGAACGAATCTCTGTATCTCACTATACTACCAAAGATCGATTATTTCCATGTGAGATTCTAAAAGATTTCACCATTTCTTACCATTAATTTTCCAATCCTAATCACAAAACTCAAGTCACAGCTAATGAGGTTTATGCCACGAGGTCTCTAAGGCCGGCCACATGCAATTCATATAAACAGAGAAAATTTTACCGACGGAGACTGAGACGATGTCAATTAGAGGTATACCTACGAGTATCATTAGAAAAATCCCATTTTCCAAAAACATATATTGACATCAGATACCCGCAATTTTTCAAACGTCAAAACTTTCATTCCTCTATAGCTTTTCCTTCTTATTCACTCGTTTCATGCCTCCATTGTCCGTTATTCGGTCTTAAACATAAAACCTCAGTATAAGATATTTGAATAATTTATTCGACAGCGCCAGCTCATCAATTACCAACATCTCCACCTTGCAACCCCATTAGTTTTAAAAACCCACGCGCAAACATTTTTTGTTGCTTAATCACTTTTTTCTTAGACCCGCAACTTAACTTAAACAAAAAGAAATACTTTACAAAAAGACTAAATTCAATTATTTAGTTGTCAGCATTCCACATCACACACTAATCATCCGCTTACACCCTTAACCCATAAAGCAATTCATTATAACTTTTGTGAAGACGATTGTGAAGGCCTGTTAGACAATAATTTCTATTACGCCTTTAAAATTCAGACATCCACCTGGGAAGACCCTCTCTTTTTCATTTTGCATTAGGTGCAGTTTACAGTTGTGTATATAAAAATAAAGGTATGGTAACATCATATACACAAAAATCTTTGACTCCATCAATTTCTCCAAAAGTCATAAACAATGAAGATGGTTTCTTAATGCAGATGTGTCGATCCTTCTTCTAGCATTGGGAATAGGAATAGGAATAGGAATGGAAAAGGAAATCCATCCACCCAAAAAGTCCGCAATGATTTTCGCGAGTGAAAACTACGAGTACACAAAAATTTCCAATTACAAAGCATTATCGTTGTCGGACGCAAATAGCAGTGGGGCATTGCGCCTCCTTCGCCATAGGACGAATCAGGAAGAGAACAACATATCGTCTCCAAGATGCATAACATGCAAAACACAGCCACCTCACCATTTTCCTCCTTCTACTCCTCCACCATCGCAAATCTGCTCAATTCGCAAAGTGTGCAAAAGTGCAATCTGCAATGCACTGCACTCTGCACACTGCACAGCACAATCTTTTCAAAACCGGGATCAAATTAAAAAGGAATATTTCATGTTACCATCGGACATCGGGCGCACTCGAGAGACAGCCGATTGTAATGGGCAATCTATTTGCCAATGTCTAGCCTGATGGCATGTGGACGACTGAACGTGAACGTAAAAGCGCATCCAGCCACGAAGATGTTTTCGGTAATAAAGGGTGTTTTTTAAAAGACCGAAACGGTTGGCTCGGACGTAGTCTAATCTGAAGGGTCCAAACTTCTATGAATTGTTCCAACATTTTATGGCCGTAAATTGGGAAAAACGAGGTTAGCTTTGTCCTTCAAATGATCAATTGTTTCGGGCTTATCGCCTTAGACAAGCGACTTCACAAAAATTGTCACTCGGCGGCTGCGTTAAATAACACCATCTTGGATGCAAATTCACAGGTCCGTAAAGTGTAGCTATACGGTTCGGTTACCAAATTTTTCCTTCAAAAAATCAATTGTGAACACAAGCTAAGTGACATGTTGCGGCGCTACCATCTTGTTGAAACCACAGATCGAAAAAGTCAGAAAATCTCGGCTTTATAGAGGTCCTAATTGAATGTAAGGTTCTGGACCGCATCGTTTTTTAAAGAATACATACCAATTATTTCCAAAACCCAGAAATCTCACTAAACAGAATATTTTTGTGGATGTAACGGAGGCTCAACTTGCACTCGAGTATTATCACCACGTCAAAAACGGCCCTTTAGTTTATTGACCGTAACATTTTGGCAATATTATTTTGACAGTAAAATGGACATAGTTAACCATGATTTTCAAACCTAATTTTCGTAATTTGTTTAGGCGTCAGTCTATTTATATGATGAAATGTCAATTCAACCTAAAAATAAATCATTTGACAGCTGTCAAAGTGGATATCACTTAAAAAAGTGTTGCCAACTCAACACTCTATGCCTCTAAAGAAAAAACACCCTCTATAAAGAGTTTTGTTGCAGTGTGATGCACTTTGGGGTATCTTGCTGCGGACTACGACGACCGACGATGACGACGCGACGCATCTGTGCATCTATGATGACACTAAATAAATTTCAGTCATCTCTGACATCGTTCCGTTGGTTCCTTTTGGTGAATCTGAATACTACTCTCGTCGTATCAGAGTGCGCTGCAAGGTGCAATGGAACTTGTTCCATGATGATCACTGTGCATCTTTACCTTGTCGCCGCTTCCGGAATGTGGCAGCAGCATTATCACTGGAGTGGAGAGTGAGCAAGTGAGCATCAGTGAACCACAGTGGTCGAGCATCCCAAATAGACATTATTTATATACAGATAGTATATTGCCTCTGCCTCTGCCTGCGACTATGACTGGACTTGTGCCTGATGTCCGAGTTTTGGAGTCTGGAGTGTGATGATGCCTGTGTCGAGGATTCATTCTGTTGTGGTGTTGTGAATGCTGGATGACCAGGAGGCATATTATTTTATCATCTTCACCTTTGAACGTTGAAACGATGGTGATTATGGAATATGGTGTGTGTCCATTTTCGTTTCTGATGCTGCTTCCACTGCAGCCCGGGGAGAGTACCACTTAATCGGAGCTCCTGGTTCATGCATTGCATATAGTACACCTATCCACGTTACAGTTTTACAAGTTAATTGTGATTGTGACTACGTGTATCAGGCTTCATAGTCGTCGTGGAATCGGTTAGTATGACAGTTGCATGCATCAGTTAAATGTTGGGGACGACAAAATAGGAACCAATTATGTGTGACTATACGATGCTGGTGTCCCGTGTGTCGTGCCTGATGGTGATATGCATAGCTGTATCTTTAGTCAAAAGGTGATAAAACTCAAAATATGAAAGGCAACACAAAAACCAACAACAACAAAAAAGAAATCTCGACAGATGACAGGTGCAGCCAGAAGTAGTAAGTAGTATCATCGATATCACGGTCTTGGAGTCACATTCACACAACACTAGCGCAGCTCAACATAGAGCAACGCAAGAGTGTCGTGCATATGTGTGATGTCTTATATGTCACTTTAATGGGACGCATGTTTTGTGGCCACAACAATAATTTGAACTCATGCTTTGCCACATCAGGGAAGATAATGAGCACCTAGGATTCTTCCTTCCAGATTTTGTTAGGATGATACTCGTACTACGCAGATGGAATACACCTCTTCCTCTAGCTTCGTACCTTCGATAGCATACAATCGGGGATATAGAATTCCTATTTGATGAAGATGATGATTGAAGGTAATCATTGGATTGTAATTTAAACTAGAAAGTATCTATTAGACGTTCTAGGAATTGGAATTGATCTTGGACTTAGAATGGAATTTGGTTGGACCGCTGGCAGCAATTGGACGTCATTGATTTAATTTGAGGGAAATGTTTGTGTTACCTAATGGAAAAGTTGTGTTATTTTCATGGAATATAATTGGTAACATGTTTAATCAATTTAATTACGTGTTTTAGAAGCGTTTAATTGCAAGGTCTTAGAGGAATAGACGAATCAGTGAAATTAGCAAAAGTATTTGTTTTAGAGTTTTGTAGTACCCGTGGCATGATGGTTAGTGCGTTGGACTGTCATACAAGAGGTCTTGGGTTCAATCCCTGCCTGTGCCACCTTAATTTAAAAAAAAAATAATTTTCGCGGGTACTGCCTCTTGCGAGGAATTGACAATTTCTTTAAGAGAAATTCTTGTCATTAAAAAGTGCTTTCTCAAATCAGCCGTTCGGATTCGGCCTAAAATTGTAGGTCCCTTCCATTCCTGACAACAGTACTCTCACACAGGAATGGTTGCGAGTTGTAAGTCACTAGGCCCTGGTTTACAACGGACTGTTGCGTCACCCAACTTAATTTAATTTGTTTTAGAAATAAACAGGGTAATGATAAATCTTAGCTAGAAGATATTTTAAAGTCAACATTAAAAAAAAAACACTCATTGGTAAAAGCTTAGCTTGATATTGAGGCCCGGAACTCAAAGGAAATTTCAATTGATATCATTTGCTTACACTTACTCAGAACTGTTTTGGATAATGTCTATGCTAATAAGTCGGCTTTGTTCATCATTCACTTACATAGGTTTATACTTTCAGTTTTATTAATACACGATAACGTTTTCAGTAATGACACCCACAGAAGGATCCCAAGGGTCTGGCATCTCACATCGCAGAAATAGAAGAAAAACGTGCACACGTGGTTTTAATTCTCTTTAAATTTGTGACCACGACTGAACTCTATTTTTCAGCCTTGTACTTCACAATAAGATCGACTGGTTCTGATACACATACTATGATTTTTACGCCACATCCCCAACAGCAACTTCTAGTTGCATCTTCCATTCCTGACCTCTAAAACTTAATTCAACTTCAAACCAACGAGCTCACGTAACCTATAGAAGAAATGACAAATATTAAATGCAGTTCAATATTACCGCCGGAAATAATGCCCACAGTTCCTATTATCAAAAAGAAAATGGGATTATTTTCCGAATGTTGAAATACCACTTGCAATAAAATATCGTCTTAACCTGGTATTTATTCCAACACTGTTCTTTTCCTTGCAATGCCTGGGAAACATCCATCAGACCTAAAACAAAAAAAAAATACTTGAAAATAATCAACCTTTAATTTGGGGTCATGCCAGAGACCTTGGGTTCGATCCCTGCCTGTGCCAACTAAAGTTTTTTTTCACGGGTACTGCCTTGCAAGGAATTGACAAATTCTCCAAGAGTAATTTTTGTCATGAAAAGTGATTTCTCAACATTTGTCGTTCGGTTTCGGCTTAAAACTGTAGGTCCTCTCCATCCCTGACAACAGTACTGGCACACAGGAATGGTTGAGAGTAAGCAAGTCAATAGGCCCTAGTCCTCAACGGACTGTTGGGCCACCCAATTTTTGTTTACCTATGAATAGACTGTTATCATACTACAGCTCCAAATCGTGGAAGTAGCTCACACAGCCTATCGTAGCTATGTTCAGCTCATGGAGAAAGAAGAAGAGCAGACTGAGAGACGTTGGTGGGTCCGGGAGCTCAATCTGCGGAGAGATGAGAAAGGATTCTATGCTCTGAACTTTAACCAAATGAAAGATAAAGAATTAAAACAACAAGGATGTCTCCTTAGGCATTTGAGATACTCCGCGCTCTTATTAAACCACATTTGGAGAAGACTTGTTGGAGAAAACCTATTAAACCAAGTGCATGGCTTTTCTTAACTAAGTTGTTCAAGTGAAAATGTTTATTTCTTTGCTTACAACATTTTTCTTCAAGGCATTTGTCACAAGGAATACCAAAGCAAGTCGTCGCTTGAATGTTTCGTAAAGGATATTCAACTGTTGCAAACATCATTTACGAATTAGCTGATATTCTTTGGACTTGCCTAATGTCCTTCTATTTATCACTACCAACAGAAAGTGATTGGAAGCGCATTTCTTATGACTTCAAAACTTTATGGAATTTACCCAATTATGTTGGCGCTATTAATGGCAAGCACATCAATATTCAGTGCCCAGCAGGAGATGGTTCGAAATACTACAATTATAAGGGACATGATTCGATAGTTTTTCTGGCCACTTGCAACGCCAATTATACTTTTGTAGCAGTTGACATCGGTGCGTAAGGAAGTCAAAGTGATGTTGGTGTGTTTGCAAACTCATCTTTCAGTAGAAAGAATTTAACTGGTGGTATAAACTTTCCTCCTCCCAGTCGACTTCCGAATTCCAATTATACCTGCAACCATTACATGGTAGGTGATTCAGCTTTTCTCTTGAAACCATATTTGATGCGGCTGTACCCTAGAAAACTACTCATGATTGAGAAATATAATTTTAATAAAAGGCTTTCTCCAGCTCGGAGAGTTATTGAGAATGCCTTTGGAATACTGGTCGCAAAGTGAAGAATGGAAAATGCAAACAAGATCGTAAAGGCCAATGTAGTGCTGCATAATTTTGTCAGTTAAACGATTCAGCATACATAACTCCATACTTTGCCAATCGCTACGATGAAAACGACGTCCTTTCGAAGGTCTCTGGCAAAAGAAAATATTACCACTTACGACATTCAGGTCAATTGGATCACACAACTCTTCTCAACTTGCCTTTGCAATGCGAGATAAATTAAATGAATATCTTAATACCAACAAAAAAACGATTTAAAATCCTCTCCCGCCCTTCGCTTTGAGGATCTGGCACTTTGAAGTAACCATCTCGTTGCCGTCGTCATAGCTAAAATTAAAATCATCACCGCTGATTGGCGTCAGCAAATCTTCAGAGAACTCATCTGCCGCAGTTTGTTGGTAGTTCCCTAATTACCTGCAACAACACATAAAAACATTATCTTACACTAGAAAATAACAATTATTGTGTTTTTGAACCTTCGTGGTGTTAGCGATGGGATCAGGTTCAGGAACTTCAGCAAATCAAAAAACTCCCAGCTATCTCCCACTGCAGCTCCACTCCCAGACGATTGCTCCATCAAGCGCTTCTACAGAAGGCCGAAGCTAAAGCGTGTTTGTGATTCAGCCATTATTTCCTTAGAAATAAGGAAGAAACTATTGCTTCGGTAAGTCACGAGCCCTATCGACCCATACTGATTTTTTATTTCACAACATTAGTCAGCTTAATATCAAAACCATTTTTTACAGCGCTATTAACCATCAATTTCATAAAAAAACAATTTGGTAAACGCATTGAATAACTACAAATTTGTAATTATTCAATGGTAAAAGCTTTAACTGGTTTCTTGTTTTTCCTGAAAGAGAGTAAGGGTTTGTGGGTGTTAATTCTTCGTTGGTAGAGTTTTATCAGCTAACTTATTTAAACTCAAAACTCTGTTAGAAATCGGTGCTAAGCTCTTATTTTCACGTTGCACGGTTTTCAAATAGGAATTTTTGTAATTTTTAAACTTATCGCATTCAAAACACGGAATGAAACACTAAAATTTCAACAAAAGGTAGATACATGTATTTACTGAAGGCAACAAAACAAAGTCACTATTTTTGTAAAGCATCCTTTCTTATATTTTCCTCTTAGCATCCATCACACATAGCGACTGAGCTGCACCATCAACAAAAGAAAGACTACAAGCAGCTTAGAACACCTAACAACATGCTCCATGCACGACTTGACTTTGGAAAAAAAAATATTTCGAAAGAAGTGCCAAGCCAACGAAGGATATATTAAGCATAGCAATAAGTGACTGCAGAGAAGACTTGACAGGGCAAAGCAATCTATGTATAGAAATGGGGTTTCTACTACATCATCCACAACGACGAAGACGTAAGGACCGTTTGTTGTTTGGCCCCCAAAAATTAAACAAAGGAACAATCCAGCATCAGCAAGAAGCGAAGCGACTAAGAATTTTTTGAATATAACCATAAGTACATCGACTTCACATATACAAACCCACACCAAGGCGACCGAAAGACCGACGACGACGACAGCAGGAGCAAGGTCCTTATACGAAAAAACAAAACTAAATAAAACCTTTAAGGATTCAGCCAAAAGAAGAATATATCCACTTCTCATGGTAATCCATCATCTCGCTCCTCCTTTGCTTGCCTTCTACATGAGTCTTTGTGTGAAAGTAAATAAGAATCCTGTGTGTGTCCTTATTTTTTTTTTCTATATTTTTCTATTTTATTTTTATTGTTGTACTTTGGTCCAAGTGGAATGCATGATTAAATTTTGGCTCCATCCTGTATACCTTCCCTGGTAGGTGGAAAGGAAAAATTTGCAGAAGTTTTCCATGAGTAGATTTGCAAGAACAAACAAAGCTTTTATAGGTGGAATTTGATGGCAAGGCGAAGGATATATGGGGTTGCTTTTTTTGGGAATAGGTAGACTAGCATAAGGGCCAACAAAATAGACGAAATCAGTTTTTTTTTCTTGGAGGGATAAAAGAATAAAGGACAGGACATGGAGCTTCCATATCCACCGAGCTATGGACCGACAGAGGATGGAGAATGAATTATTATTCCTTTTACGTATCCTTAGGTTGTACTTCTTGTTATTTTTCTTATTTTGTTCCTTGAAAATATCGACTCTGTATACCGTCGTCGTAGAAATCGTCGAGCGACGGACGTCTTCGTCATCATCATCTACGTCGCGTCTTACGACCTCTCGGTCTTTTCATTTCTTTTTTTTTGTTATTATTCTCGTTAAAAAACAAATTCAAAAAATAAGCGCGGACGTAAGGAAAATTGAAGGATCAGGGATATGAACTGTCAAATGCAGAATTTTCGCCGTAATTGATGAATTCGGAAGAAAAGTTTTTGGTGGGAAGATGCGCGAAAATAAACTCATTGTTGCGTGATTGGCAATAGAATATAAGGAGATTGAGGAGGGTTTTGGGATAGGATGATTTTTTTTTTCATTTTTATTTTTGCATCAGGAAGTTTCGTAAATGAAGTTGACAATGAACTTTTTTATCGAAATTATTTTTTTCGTTTAATATATATATTTTTTTAAATGTACCTACCTACCTTTTCATACTAGGTACGTGTTTTTGAAGCAATGGAAACAAAATTATGTTTGTTTTGATGAATTTTTCGGATAAATATAAAAGCCTTTAAAATTTAAATTTAGAAAAAGAGGCTGGGATGCCACCCACTTTGATGGATTCCCTTAATAGTAATTTGTTTGTAGTAAGCAACATTTTTGGTATGATTTTTAAAACAATATTTTGAAGAATTGAAATGAGCTTAAAGTCAATATCAATCATTTTTCTCAAGATATTTAAGTCGGTTATCAATTTTAACCAAATTTGTATTATTTCTTATTAGGTTTTTTTTTTAAACAGTGAGTTGGATTTTTCTAAAATTGAACATTTATAGTTTCTACTTATAACCATTTTAAGTTAAAGTCAAAAACTAAATTTCTTTAAGTCAAATAACAATTTTGTAACCATTTTAAGAAGTTTAATATTCCGAAAAGGAAAAAGAACTGCCTGAACAAATATTTTCAATTTTTAATAATAGCAAATATTTAATAAATACGTTTTTATGTGATACAAAAATGTGTTTGAAGTCAATAATGTTTCTAATCGGTCGTAAGTTATTTAAGTCGAAACAAAATTACCTATACCAATTACAAGAAGCTTATTATTCCGTTTACTTATTAAAAAAAAATTAAAATATATTTTTCTAAAATTGTATCCAAAATTTAAAAACATTATTTTCTATAAGATATCTTAATTTGTTTTTAAGATATTTAAAATCCATTTTTTACTGTTTTTAGTAGTATTTATTTTGAACAAATAACTAGAATTTTCTAAAACGTACACCAGATATCAAAAATGTTATTCTTCGCTGCAAATGTAATAGATTTTAAGTCGAAAACAAATGTTTCCAATTTTAGTAGCATTCCTTAAATTTTTACAAATTGAATGAATGAAATTAGTTTGGGAGATATCAAGAACCGAACATCAGTTTTTACAAAATTTGCGTACTATTTTTTGTAGATTTTGTTTTTTATGAAAAAAACGGACTGTTGGATTTTTATAAAAAAAACTTCTGAATATCGAAAACAATATTTTCTGTGAAATAAAAAGTTTGTAGACACTATTTTTTGATTTTTGAAAAGCTTTTCATTTAAAAGTACATTTTTACCAACTTTTATAGATTTTTGTTTAGGTTTTTATTTTTTGTAAGAAAATTGTCAATTAGATTTTTCTCAAAATTTTACTGAATGTTGACAACAATATTTTTTAAAAGATAAAAGGAGTTTAAAGCCAATATCTCAAAGTTTTGAACATATATTTGAGTCGAAAATTAATTTTTGCCAACTTTTGTTAAATTTTCTTTTAAGTTTTTATTTAAAAAAAAAAAACTGTCAAACCGATTTTTTTCAAAATTTTATAGAAAGTTGAAAACAATATTCTTATAAGATGAAATAACTTTGAAGCCATAAACTCAAGTTTTTTTGAAAAGATATTTGAGTCGAAATTCAATTTTTAATAACTTTGAGTTATGTTTTTTTTAGGATTTTATATTGTATAAAAAAAATCTTTATTTTTCGTTGCACAAAATTGTTTTCCAAGTGACAAATATATTTTTTCAGTTTTTTGATTTAAAAATAAAACCGTTAATTGGATTTTTTTCCAAAAATATACTTGTTAAGTATCAATTTACAATCTACACCAATATTATAACTTGTATTTTTGTATGTAACAAATAAACTCAAAAAGTACTGGACCGATTTTAATAATTCTTTTTTAATTAGAAAGCTACATTATCACTGAGTAACATAGGCTATATTTAGTACTAGATTACTTTAGAAATATTTAGAAATTCCTATTAAAACTAACCAAAGGTGTAAGAAAATTAGCCATAAAGTGTTTTTAATCGCATACGCTGCGAATGATAGGAAAAAAATTTTCGACAATATTATAGAATATATCGATATCCACAAAAAATTTCGAAAGACCATATGTCTTACTATTGTAGTTACGTCACTATAACTACTTTTTTACATTTAACAAATTGATAGAAATCCCGATCAAAACAGACCGTGTTTTCCAAACCATTTATAAATTTGATGATAAGTTTTTGAATTTTTGAAATTGGACATTCCATTTAAAAGATAAGAAAGTCTTGCAGAACAAAATGCAAGATCGTCGCAGCTATACGATCGACAATCAAGTGCTGAGCGCTCTCAGCGACTTGCTGAAAATAGGACTAGGAACTCGTAACCATGGGCAAGAGAATGTAGCACTGATTGTCCACTTCGTCTTGCAGAGCAAAATGCGAGATCAGTAAGAAATTTCCATTGGCTCTGTTCGAGAGCGATATTGTAACCAAGAAACGACTCAGTGAATGAGATAAACAAAATTATTATTGAAAAAGTACAAGGTGATTTTAAATGTTACAAATCTGTTGACACCGTGTGCAACATCGAAAATACAGTGCACTACCCACAGGAAGTTTTAAATCCCCTCAATCCTGCTGGCTTGCCACCTCATGAACTAAAATTAAAAATAGGTACGACTGTTATACTGTATTATGTAAGCCCTCCCAATATGTGTAATGGTACAAGACTATTGATCAAAGAATTAAGAGATAATGTGATTGTAGCAACTATCATTATGGGTCCCGCGGCCGGTCAGCTCGCACATGTTCGGCGGATCTCGATAATACCAACTGATTTTCCCATATCTTTTAAAACGTTACAGTTCCCTTTTAAAATATTCTTTGAACTAACAATAAATAAATCGCAGGGACAAACTTTTTCCGTAGTTGGTATCGGCTTGGGGAAAGAGTGCTTTTTCCACGGGCAATTTTATGTGGCACTTTCTCGAATAGGATCTCCTGAAAATCAATAAGTTTTGTTGCCGCCTATAAATACCACAGCCAACGTGGTGGAGAGGAAAAGTATTCTTTCAAATCTTCAAGCCGGTTTAAGAAAGAACTATTCTACAACAGACCAGATTTTTAAACTTTCTTCAATCGTTAAAGCCTTCCAAGCACGTAATAAGAAAGTATACTCTTTCTTCGTAGATTTCAAAACAGCTTTCGATCGGGTGAATCGTAAAGCACTGTTATATAAGCCCTCGCAGTTGGGTATTTCATCAAAATTTCTTTCTGTGATTAAGGAAATGTACAATGGAACAAAAGCAGCCGTATGGGATGGTGCAATATTCTCAGATTGGTTTGAAACAACCACTGGAGTAAAGCAAGGATAGACATCCTTGCTTTACTCCAGCGCGTTACTGTTCTCCCTTTTTATCAATGACATTGTTGAAGATGTACCTGGAGGTATAAGGATATATAATTCGGTTGTAAATGTTTTACTATACGCCAACGATCTTATCATTCTGTCTAAATCATCAGAAAACCTACAATTAATGATTAACCGATTAGCATCTTACTGCAACAGATGGGGACTAACGATTAATACGGAAAAATCTAAGGTAATGGTGTTTTCGCGCTCCTCAAGAAGTCAAAACGTGAAAAGGTGGTACTACAATAGAAATCTGATATAAGTAACCAATTAAATTAAATATCTAGGCGTAAAACAACCATCTAAGAGAAAAGGCTAACACTTCACAAAGCTAGTTGAATTCTACACGGAGAAAAGTGTTTACTAATAGTAGAATAATTCTTTTCGCCAAGTATAAGATATACGAAGCGGTAGTAAAATCAACGCTCTTACCGTTTAATTAGAAAGAATGAGGACTTCACTCGAGAAACATTTATTCTAATTGGTCGTGAATCCGACAGTAGATTGTTATACTCTCAGCTTAACTACAATCTTGAGAAGAGAAACTACTTTAACGATACCATAACATACCGAGATATTTCTTTTATTTTTAAAGCGAGATGTGAACTACTCAGAATATAAAAAACATTTATAAGAATTATAATTCTTGTCAACCAGGCTGACGGCTTAGCCATAGCCTTAAAATTCATGTATAAATTTAAACTTAAACAAATATTGAATTAATAAAAGAATTTCTTACTTACTTACTTACCACAGCCAACGTAGTGTACAGGGAGGCTTTAAGATAAGCATAATTTTTTTTCTAATTTAGTGGTTCATGGTCGTTTTAATTAGCAGGCTTATAACTTAAATATCTGTATCTATTAATATCTACCCATGCAAAGTCGGGACGGGCCGCTAGTATATTATATAAAATTCAAGTCTCTAGCGTTATTGGTTCGTGAGATATTTAGGGTTTACCAAAATGTTCACCATTTTTTAAACTACTATGATAAAAAAAAAACAATCACGCCATTTTCCTTAGAGCCCTTTCTGCATCTTACAAACGAACGTACATACACACGCATGCACAGACATCTATCTAAAAAAATATTTTATTGAAACGTCGAGAAATGTCAAAATGTTCAACTCGACAAATCGAACCGATTACAATAACTTCCTATGGGAAGTTATAAATAGCATATATTACGGTTGTCAATTTTGGGATTCAACATTTTTTAACAATTTGACAATCGAAAATTGTTCTATCGACTATCAGGTACTTAGTCAATTTCTTAAAATAAGGTTGTCATATCGACTATTTTACGATAATTTGGCTAAATTTTAAGCTCCTTGATAGTCAATTCGACAGAACGTTCCACCAAATTGGTTACTTTTTAGACTTTGGCGAAAATTTCCAAGAAGTTTATTTTATTCATTAAAATGTCAAAATTTTCAATTCGACAAATCGGACTGATTACGACAACTTCCAATAAAAACTTTAATATCTAAATAAACACATTGGTTCAAAAAATGTATGTTGGACTTTTTGAAATTATATTCTAAATTTCAAATAATTTAAAAAAATTTTATGCATAAGTCAGAAGAACCAAAGACTTTAAGGTTTTTATTTACTCTCCGCATCATTAAGTTCTTGAATATTTATTATATAAAGGAGCAATCAAAGAAAATTATGTAAATTATAATTTCAATTTAAACACTCATTAACTGACCATTAAACTGTAAATAAATTAATTGTGTCTTATAAGCGCACCTTCTGCACAAGCGCTGCAATTGCTGCTGTCACTTAACCTGGCTAAAGTTGTCAATTCTATAAGTAAATTATTTATTAATATTCTCTTAAAACGCCCTCCATCAGTTTTAACTTTATAACCAACCAAACCATGTCCACAAAGTTTATACATTGAATTTACAAGACTTATAAAAGACAAAGAGTGTAATAATTAACCCACCTGAAAATGAAAAAACCAGTCCAAAACTATTTAAGCCATTTGATATAAATACCTTTTTTTTAAAAAAAAAAAGTATTAAACATCAACAAAGTTTTGTACATGCAACTCTTGTAAACCTAAACCGTCATCCTTTCCTTCCAGTGGCACTTTTATCAATTCACCACCACCGAAGTGCAGTGCAACAGCAAAAGAGTCGTCATGACAACCCACTCTTTTGGTGTTTGGTCTGGTGTTCCAAGGTTTATAGGTTCTCCCTATGTCCAAGATATCTCTTACTCTTTTAGTAGGTAAGGTAAACCTCTGTTTGTTGTTAAGTTGGTGGTAAGGTTCTCCTCCTTCTTTGTGTCACCACCACCTCCTCCTTCTTCTTCTTCCTCGACGAAGTTAAAGCTAATGTTAAAGCTGATGCCGTCCCGGTTCATAAATTAACAAAACCAACTAATTAAAACTGCATTCCAACTATTAATTTTCGTTCCGACATTATAAATGAATATTTATCATTTTATTTATTTAACTTTTATTTTTTAAAGAAAAATGTATTTTATTTAATTTCTTGCGGATTTAATTGAATAGGGGGTTAAGGGGGAGGGGGTGTTCTAGTATTACTTCCATTTCCCGCTTACCACTTACAGCTTCCCCCATCAAGCATATAAGCTAAGGCTAAGCACAAATGTGTTAAATACCATGGTTATAGGTCTTATGTTGTCGGACCTTGTTGTAGCTTTGCCTTTGTTTGGGAAGTTGGTTCTTTGATATCTCGACTTTTTTGTCTTATACCTTTTTCTGTTCAAACCTGCATCAGGTACTATACGACTTCTCTGATGGCTGTAAGGTAGGTATAAGGTATAGAGTTAAGAGGTATGAACATGGAACAAGTACAGTGTGTTAAGTGTCGGCAGCTATCAATCCTCGAGGGACATAAATTATTTATAATCCGCTTTAGGTTTTTTAGTTTATAAAATTTGATGAATATTTATTTTAGCCATCTGAGTGACTGCAGGAATTCGGACACGAAAATAAACAATACAAAAAACTTTAATTTAATGAAAACAATAACAAGACCAGATTTTTTTCGAGGCAAGGTAGGTTGGTAGTTACTTGGCCATTTAAGAAAACTGCAGACTTCAGACTTTAGACTCTGACAGTTTTTATACACATAGATACCAATTATAGGTTCTCTGATGATGTGATACTCTATGTCTAAAAGATAAAGGATAAGTTAATGAAGGTTTTAAGCGTATATTTGAGATGAAATGAAGTTCTTAAGGTTCTCATATTGATGGGATTAATATATATACACGGGTTACTGGTTCAAATTGAATTCACACAAAATGGTCGACATTTCTTAATGCTCGTCCACTACCAAGTCTCCATATGCCTATAAAGAGGGATGTTATTTTTTTCCTGATATACATATATTTGTAAAAAGTCTTCATCAACTTAAAAGAGTAGGTACAAGCTACAAAAATGTGGAATCCGTTTTTTGTTAGTGTCAACAAACACGCATGCTAAAGACTGTTCCCATGTTCATTCGTGAGAGTCTTATATGTCTATCCCCACAATCGAGCTACATAACATGTGAAAGGACGAAAGGAAACGAAACGACCCAAGTAAGAATGTCCTATACCTACCTACCCTTAAAAATGGCTGTTTAAAATGCTGTTTGGAAGGATGTGTGTTTGTTTTTCTTTTTTTGTGAGAAAGAGATATACTATGACTTCTTTTTAGTTTATATTTTTGTAGACAGTAGCAAGTTTTTAAGGATATTTTAAGTGGTCTTGTACATATGTGGATATAAAGGAAGACACAATTTTGAAGGAAGGACTTGGGTCTCAGAATTAATAACCGGACAGGTATGAAATTGCATTTTCAGCTGTAAATTGGAACGTTTATGAATGTGTAGTATATCCTAAAAAAAAGGCAGAGATAGGGATTAATTAAAGGAAAAAGGAGGTTCTTTTAAGAATATACACCTTTATATAGTATTTCTGGAAGACTTAATGAAATTAAGGATGAAGATACCTGTAAGTGTTTATTTATTTAAGAAAAAGGTCAAGAAAGGCGTTTCGTGTACACATGTAATATTCAAAGGTGTGTCTCGTCTCTGAGGGCTCTGAGGGAAAAATTTAAGTCTCTTATTAAAGGAAGTACCACATAAAATATGTTGAAGTTTTATACAAGTAAAATTAAAGTAAATTTTTGATTCGGAATATTAGCTATAGATCCCCTTTATTCCTAAATGACTCTCACACAGGAATGTTTGAGAGTTATAACTCACTAGGCCCTGGTTATTTACGGACTGTTGCACCACCTAATTTATTTCAATTTATTCTTTGGTTCACCAAACTAAAATATTTTCACTGTCAGCTACATTTTTTATATCTTTAAGTCAGATTTTCTCATTTTTACAGTCGATTTTATTTTACTACTGCCAGCAAATAGTTTAGCACCACAATATTTTTGAAATATGAAGGTTATGGTTAAATTTTTTTGGGGGGAGACCAATCTCTTTAAAACATGAAATTGATAAATATTTGACAAATGTGATTTATATATTTTTACTTTATGTTTTTGTAAAAACAATTTATTTATTTATTTTATTTTTATCAATAACATATTCATGTATTTTAAAACAAATTATTAATAAGGCATTTAAGATGACTAACAGGGAATACCTGTTAAGACTTTATATTCAAAAATTGTCAAATTCTGCAAAATATAAAAATATTTCATTTTGAAAAGTCAGGTTTTTGGGTTTTACAAGTAAGGAAATAGTGGACAAAATTTATTTGAAAACAATGTAATGACAATGCAATGGAAAACTTTAAATTACGATCTAAAAATAAATATACAATACAGTGACCAATGAGTTTTATTTATTAATTCATCAAGCAGATTAATACAATATAATTAACAAATAAAATATAATCTTACAGAAACAAGGTTTTTAACTTAAGTAATAAAGAAGTGAAATATAAATAAATATATCTAATTATGTAAGGTACTTGAACCACCAAAAAATTCTCGACTTTGGTAGGAAAAGAAGTCAACATGATTACAAATGATACTAGATTCTCTAATGTATCGAGCTAGAGGCTCATTGAAAACATGGTTTACTCTATGATAAGATTCATGAAATAGAGTGCAAGATCGCGTTTGCCTATACGGAGCATATATATCGACTAAGGACAAAAGTAAAGGGCAGTTTATATGAGAAGTTATAATATCACGTATGAAGACCACTGAAAAATACCGACGGTGAATATCAAATATTGTTAGACCAAGCAGTTTACATCTGGTTTCATAAGAAGGCATTACAATGTTCCAATTTAGTCTTCGAACTACAATTCGCTAATTTTTTTCTGAATCCTTTTAAGCCTTAAACAGTGAGTTTTATAAAATGGATTCCAAAGTAATCTAGGGAAGATTTCACATAAGCATAAAATAATGACCGAAGGGCAAATGGATCTTTAAACTCTTTTGAGTTACGATCTACAAACCCTAGCATAGTATTTGCTTTAGCAACCACAAAACCAATGTGGGAGTTGAAGTTTAGTTTGTAATCAAATATTACACCTAGGTCTTTCTTTTGTCTAAGCTTAGTAAGTTGTGTTTTATTTATTTCGCACTTAAAACAAATTGGACTAAGCCTACGAGAGAGATAAAGATTAGCATTTATAAACATTTAAAAAAAGCTGGTTGGCAGTGCACAATACAGATAAGAGCTCAAGGTCACTTTGAAGTAACAGACAATCGTGCAACGATTTGATACAGCGTAAAATTTTGATATCATCCGCAAACATAGAGAGAATTTCTGATAACCGTTGGTATGTTATTGATAAATATCAGGAAAAGAAGGGGTCCCAAGTGACTTCCTTGAGGAACACAAGAGATTACATAAATTACTTCAGAAAATAAATCATTAACGCGGACAAACTGTGTTCTACCTATGAGGTAGGATGCAGACGATTTTAAGCTATTTGAATGGAATCCGATAGATTCCAAATTTCTTTAATAATATGAAAGCCTTCGAAAAGTCCTTAAAGACTACATCAGTTTGAAAACCATTTTCGAGATTTCTAGTGATTTTAAAACCTTTAAAACATATTTTTAATGTGATAGATATTTTCATTCAGAATGAAAACTTTGAACCTAATAAAAATCAGTTGTTGCTTGAGATTTTAGAAACAGTTTAGCTGGTTTTGTGGTAATTATGTATACAAAAACCAAAAAGTGGCTGGAATGCAATTAATGTGGATTGCTTCTAGAGTCTTTAGATATTTCTAAAAGTCTTGTAAAATTACAACATTTTGTGTAAGTCTGAAGTCAATATCTTTTTTTGTTTTCAAACTACTTGAATAGGATACTATTTTTATTAGTTTTTAGCTCTTTTTGTAGTTTTTCCTTTTTTTCACTTCAGAATTTTCAAAAAGTAGTAATCTTATAGCAAGCGTCAAACTACGATCAGAGGCTCATCATAAGTGCATGTGTTAGTTTTTAGTAAAAAATAATACAATTATAGCCTAACATATGCTCAAAGTACAACACATAATAATTATTAACATTCAACATGAATTATTACAATACAAAAACAAAATAAAATAAAAACGTTTACCATAGTGGAGCACTGGTTCCAAACAATGATTTTAATCCCACCTTATTTAGATTTAAATCTATCGATGTTAACAGTTTAAATTATATAAAATACTCATTCGATTTAAAGCTTCAGTAGTTCAAATCTATACAAGATACAAATAAGGTGCATCAATTTCACCATTAACGAGTTTATGAAAAAATACTTAGTCATTATTAACACGCCTTTGATGGAGAGATTGCATATGAAGAAGCAGAATTCGATGTTCATAAGGGGAGGCAGATCATAAGGATCATTCCAAGGCAGACCCTTTAGGGATCATTGAACTCCTTTGCTCAGCGTTTTATAGAACCAAGAATAGAACTTGTCTTATTGACAATAAAATTAATGTGATGTGAAGATTCTAAGTTGGAACAGAAATGAACACCTAAGGCTTTAAATGTGGAGACGCTACAGAGTTTTTAATGTGACATACCATAGTCAAATACGCTATTGATTAGTTTTTGTCTGGCATTTTAAACGGTTGAGTGAAAGGCTATTTTTCCCACACCAAAATGTGAAACTATCAATGTTGGCTTGTAAAAGAATACGATCATGGTTGGACATTATTATTTTAAAAATCTTCATGTGTCGTCAGCAAAAATGAGAAGTTCACTTGAGCGTAGACACGACGATAAATCGTTAATAGACAGGGTGAACAGAAAAGGGCCAAGATGGCTTCCCTGGGGAACACCAGATTGAGCAACAAAAAGTTCAGAATGACAATTTCTAAATTTTACCTCATAGGTTTCAAGGTATGATTAGATCCAAACTAGGAAAAATGGTGGAAACCAAGAGCTTTGAGTTTAAA
Organism: Eupeodes corollae; assembly: GCF_945859685.1. Classification (NCBI taxonomy): domain Eukaryota; kingdom Metazoa; phylum Arthropoda; class Insecta; order Diptera; family Syrphidae; genus Eupeodes; species Eupeodes corollae. The sequence goes on from NC_079148.1 coordinate 146,385,978, forward strand.
TAAAATAATTCCTTGGCAAAGTTGATCAAAAGCTTTACAAAAGTTAGTGTATACACAGCCAACTTCATAACCTTGTTCTTAAGCTTTTGAACATATGTTTGAGAATGTAAGAAGATTTGTAAAGGTTGATCCTTATCTCACAAAACCATGTTGCTGTTCGTAAATGAGATTCTTATTAAAAAATGGTGCACTTTCACAAACAACTTGTTCAAACAATTAAGGAATGCAAGAAAGCTTTGCAATGGGCCTCTAGTTTGTTATATACACCCTTTTACCTTTCTTGAAAATTTGTGTTAGAAATGACTTCTTCCATATACTGGGAAATTTGCCTGTTTTTAGAAAAAGTTCGAATAAGAACGTAAGGGGTTCAACTAAAGAATTACTTCGCTTTTGTAATACTATCACGGGAATACCATCGGGACCTGCTGAACAGTCATTATTCAACGCGGTTAAAAGATCAAGGACCGTACTCTGTAGCACAAGTATTTGACTACAGCAAGTTTTCGAAAGGGAGTGAAGATTATGAAAGTATACTTCATCAACTTCTTAAGGGCTATTAACAAATGACTCACGGAAGTTTGCTGCGAAAGCGTTACAGATATCAACAGTTTTATCTAATGAAAGGTTCTTGCACAAGTTTCCAACATTTTTTAGGAATCTCTTTCAAAGAGGTGCCCATATCAGTAACATAGCTAGCATATAAGAAATTACAAAGAGACTTAAATTGGTTTAGGAGTTCAACATAAAAAGAGAAGTTCAAGAAGGAGACAGAGTTTTGAGATAAGTTTTCCATGCCTAATTTCTTTTGTATGAAACTGATTCGTCAATGATAGCAATTGCTAATGTATCAGCAATTCCAGAAATGGTTAAATCTTCAGACAACAGCTGAAAATTAGATCTTCTGAAGTCAAAATTATATTAGCAATCAAAGAAATTACTGTGTTCAGTAAGGTTCCCAGAGATTTTTATCAATATTAGTAATTCATGATATAGATTCTAGAACAAGAGTACTAGTAGTGTCAGATGAAAAGACCAAATCGAGAATTAAATTCTTTGAGTTTTTAATACAGCTTGTTTGCAATCAGTAAGAAGGACTTTATCAAAAGAGATAGTTCCAGTTGTGAAGAATAAGGTGCGGCTTCAAGGCAGGATTCGTCTTCGGATGGAATCCAGTCAATGTGTGGTAAATTAAAATCACCTAGAAGTTAAATATGGGTGTCAGACAGGTTTAACAAAATTTATAAGATAGTCTAATGCCAAGGAAAGATCGTTATAAACAGACTCCAAATTTTTTGGAGGAATGTACGAGTGGATGTTTAAAATGAAAATGGTCTTAGTCTGTACCATTATCTTTACGCATACCAATTCAATTGATAATACAAATGGAAAAGATACAGAAGTAAAGAAATATGTATTTTTACCTCTTGAAACATCCTTGAAACGTCAAGAAATGTCAAAATTTTCAATTCGGCAAATTGGACCGCTTACAATTTTTTGGGAGATTTTAATCAGGACATTTTTTCAAAGACATACATTTTTATGATCGATTTAAACGACTTAAAATTCCAATGATTGGTTTCAATGATTAATACCAATGATAGCTATAATTGACCCCTTAAGAAACTTTTACATTCGTAAACTATACATTCATTAAGAAAATGTTTGATTCTGACAGCAAAAAAGTAAATGGTTGGAATACATTGGTTTTAATTGAAATTTAACGAGATACCAGTGAAAAAAAACTGCAAAATCCAGTTTAAGTCTTATAAAGTTTATATTCCAACTCTCAATTGTCTAAATTGCCATTTAATAATAAAAATACGCAAAAGGACTTAAATAGGCCTTAAAAACAAGAATTTATTCTATAACTATTTGTACTCAGTTTTCGGTCTTTAAAACTGTAGCCATAACTTACAAAACCTAACACTAGGAAGATTAGGGGAAAATAACCGAACTAGAAATCATTATCTAAAGTGAACTTAAGGTGTCCCAAAATTAACGCAAGATTTGAATTAACGCTGTTTTTAGTATTTTAATAGTTATATTTGTATTGACTCGTAAAGTACATAGAATAAGGTTATGTATGGAATAACACATTGGACAAATGGCTTCACGGCTTTGCCTGCACATGCGCACTCTTTTGTTGAAATTTTCCATGACCATTCTGCATAAATGTGGCTGAATTTCGTTGATGCAGCGTTGAATTTCCTCCTTTAATGCACGGGTGGTTGTGGGCTTGTTGACATAGACTTGTAATTTCAAATAACCCCATAAAAAGAAGTCTAATGGTGTTAAATCACACGATCTAGGAGGCAATTTTTGATCACCGAAACGAGAAAGTACACGACCTGGAAATGTCTCATGCAGTAATTGAATTGTTTTACGGGCTGTATGACATGTGGCACAGTCTTGTTGAAACCACATATTGGACACATCAATATCATCCAATTTTGGCAGAAAAAACGGTGTAGTCATGTCGCGATATCGAGCACCAGTAACAGTCACTGCTTGACCAGCATCATTTTCAAAAAAATATTGCCCAATTATGCCTCCAGCCCAAAATCCACAACATACAGTCACGCGTTGTGGATGCATTTGTTTTTCCACAATCACATGTGGGTTCTCCGAACCCCAAATGCGGCAATTTTGGCGATTGACAAAGCCATCAAGATGAAAATGTGCTTCATCGCTTAGGATGATTTTGCTCGAAAAATCAGGGTTCATTTGTTGATTGTTCAATAATCCATTCAACGAACTCTCTTCTCTGTCCATGGTCATTAGGCTTTAATTGTTGTGTTAATTGATTTTTGTAAGCATGAAGACACAGATCTTTGGTGAGTGTACGCTGTAGAGAGGTTCTTGAAATTTGCAATTCTTGTCCACGACGTCGAATTGAGGTTCCTGGATTGTCAGCAACACTCTCACGCACTGCTTCGACATTCACATTTAAACGGCTTGTTCTTGGACGACCAGTGTGTTTGGCGTCTCCAACGGATCCAGTCTCTATGAATTTTTCAATTAATCTCTTCACAGTTGACGAAGTTAAAACACTGTTCCGACCATATTTTGTATGAAATTTTCGAACTGCAGCCGCCAAGCTTTCACTATTTTTGAAATATTCTTTAATAATGAAGACACGTTATTCTATCGTGTAACGCTCCATTTTTAATAACCCTATACTGTTAGCTGTCAAATTGATTTTTTTCAGGGTTGCCAACACTTCAGTGCACAAATGGCGGCAAATTCAAATCTTGCGTTTATTTTGGGACACCCATTATTTTTGGTTATATGTACAAAAAGGAGTCAGGACCTAAACTTAAATCAGATATTTTTGCAAAATAATAAACGTATACGATTAAACAATTTGTTTGTGGTCGACAAATAGATAAACTTCAGTTAAGTTTTATTTTTTTTTTTGTATGAGTTACTAAACAAGTTAAGCACAATTGTCGGCATAGAAACATTTACCTATATATTATAGTGAAACAACTTTGAGACTTTAACAAGTAAAAGAATTGATATAATTCGACAATAACAATATTAACATTTTTTTTTACTTTTTGTTTTATAGAGATATGAATTTAAAAAACTTGTGTTTGCGGCTATTTTCTAAAGTAGTTTTAAAAAAAGTGATAAATTTGGTTAACCCCAAATATCTTTCGAACGAATAACGATAGAGACTAAAATTTAATTGTTTATTATACATTTGGAATAGGTATACATTTTTTGACTTCAGAAGAGCTAATTTCCATCAGCTGTAGTCTGAAGATTTAACCATTTGTAAAATTGCTGGTATTCGACCGATAGTATTACAAAAGTGAAGTAATGCTTTAGTTGAACCCCTTACGTTCTTATTCAAACTTTCTCTAAAAATAGGAAAATTTCAGTATATGGAAGAAGTCATTTCTAACACCAATTTTCTAGAAAGGTAACAAGGCGGAAATAAGCAACTACAGGCCCATTGCAAAGCTTTCTTGCATTCCTAAAATGTTTGAACAAGTTGTTTGTGAAAGTGTAGCATTTTTTAATAAGAATCTCATTTGCGAACAGCAACATTATTTTGTGAAACAAAGATCAACCGTTACAAATCTCCTCGCATTTCCAAACATATGTCAAAACGCTTTAGAACAAGGTTATGAAGTTGACTGTGTATACACTGACTTTTCTAAAACTTTTGACCAACTTGGCCACGGAATTATTTTATTTAAACTTGAAGCTCTGGGTTTTCCACAATTTTTCTTAGCTTGGATAAAATCATACCTTTAAAACAAATGCTATGAGGTTAAATTTCAGTCCCGTACTTTTGAAACCGCTTAATGGATAACATGTTATTATTTTATTTTTACTTGAAAGCAGAACAAAATTGATTAGACAACTTCAAGAATTTTCAAGTTTTAAGTTCTATTTTCCCTGGGAATTTCTGAAACAAACCACATTAAGCGAAATGCTAAAATGTTACTTCATAAAGCTTGTTTTCTTAATTTTTATGACGATTTCCAGCACTTTAAAATGCATATAGTCAATAAGAAAACACAACAATTTATTCTTAGATTCATTTCTCTAAAAATTAGTTTAGAAAGTGCCTTATTCAAATTTTTATACCGACCTTAATATGTACCAATATGGAAATGCTTCTATAAGTACCTTGTTTTATGATAGATAGTTACAAAAGTACTTACCTAGTTATGTATATACTCGAAGTTAAGCTTAACTAAGCCTGTATGAGGTTGTTATAAGGTGTAATAAAACGCTTAAATATTCAAATGCTATATATTTATTATACCTGTCAAATAAATTATATTTTCTTCATGGTTGAGTGCCTTTTTTCTATGTTTAACTATAAGTAAACCTTCCCACTCACTTTATATTTTATTTTATTTCATTTTTTTTTCACTCTTATTATAATATCTTACATCGATCGGTACGTCTGTCTATTAAAAATAAAGTAGACAAAACGAAAAGAGTTAAACTATAAGTACTTAAAGTTTAGGTTCCATAAAACTACCTTCTAGATAGGCCTTCCTATAAGAGATATCTATTTCTATTTTAGAAACATATGCCCTGTGGGAATAAAACCTAGATAATTAATCCCCTAGAAGGTATAGGTTGCACCTTCCTGTTTTATTCCTTCTCCTGCGGATGGTTACGTATAACAGAGAAAACCATTCACTCGGACTTGTTATAGATATTTGTTTTTTTTTTAGGGAGGGAGAGAATAAAATCGGACAGGTGAACCGCCACCGCGCCGGCCGTGGCACCCACTGTCACTACGACTCTAATCGATCGTATTCGTATTCAAAAAAATATAGAAAAACAATCCACCCCATGTGCTAAAGACGACAGACCTACCTAATACTTTAAATTCTGATACATTTTGATACTTACACCCTTTAGCATAGATAGAAAAGGAATAGTGCCTAGAACTGTTAAATTGTTTCTCTTTTTCCATCAACCCTTTTATATTGTATCCAAATCGTCTTTGTTTCGAAAACCATTGTAGATACAATAGCCAAGCCAAAGCCATGGTAAAGTTGCAAAGTGCGGATCATAGGATAATGTCGAGAGGGCAATTGCCTATTCTCATCCGCCACCGCGCTGTTCGTTGCCGTTGACTTGAACGACAAACGGAAGTGCTAAGTATTCCATGATACCACGGAGCACAGAACTAGGTATACCTTCAGAATACGCAAATACAAAAGTTACCCCACATGATAATAATGGCATGCATATTGGGGTGGGGTGGAGTGTTGGAGGGTACAATGGAACTGGACGACTATTGCTGAATGAACAAAAACGGCCGGCGCAACGCGGCGCATATCCCATATGCCGTGCCATCATCACCATTGCCTTCGCCATGTTTCGACTATATTGTCATTCTATGTACGTGCGCCAAGGGGAGGATTAAGGATTGCGGATATCTCTTTCTGTTGGAAATCCTTTTGTTGATGGAATACGAAGAGTAGGTCAGTTACCCTTGGACAATGAGGTGATGGCTGTTGCGTTAGCCGATATAAAGCCTTTCAAAAACATATAATAATTATTCAACGGCCATTGGAATGCAGACCTAATATAAGACAAACTGAAAGAGTTTTATTTAACAAAGTGATTTAATAATAAAAAAAAACAATTCGTTTTAAATTGTGTTTAATTTATTTTCCATCTCCAGTCTTGAGAATAATTAGTTTATAATAATTTGTTTTCAAAATGGTACTTATGCTGACATCTACTGTTCAACTTACTCTCCATTTAATATAAAACAACTAAAACGCTACCTAGCGTTCAATAGTAGTTTTAAAACATCGCATATCATTGAGTGTTCTCACTTTTAGTCCAGACACATTTAGTACTAAAAATTTGAGTCGTTGTTAATATGAGTTTAATTTCAAAGTTGGAGAATTGAGTGATTTCATGGAGGGATAAAGTCGAAAGGAGAAAACATAGAATGGTGTAGTTTTGAGTGTTACTACTTAATTCCACTCAAAGGGGAATTTGAAACAAAACATAGAAAAGGGAAGATTTTGTTTTCTCTCATGAACAATGCACATGTAGGTGGGAATAGTATTTGTTTGAGTTATGTTCGTATTGATGAAAGAGAATAATTTTTCAAATTTATTTATTGAAAAGTTGCAAATGGATGTTTGCATTGCGTTGGGAAAAATAACTACAATCATACCTAAATGAATAGGTACTGGCTTGTTACTAAACTTTTAAAAGTTTTTTAATTTCGAAAATTACTACCTAGATAGGTACGTATTTGATAGGTTGGATGGACTTTTGTTCTGCCTTGAAAAAGAATTAAATAGCATTGGTCCCAAAGTCAGTAAAATTATTTTCGGGAATCATAATTGCTGGCTTCTCTGTTCACTATTTTTGAAATACACAAATTAAATTTAATTCGATAAAATAGCTAATTAAAAATGTATATGTTCTGTTAACTGTAGAGCTCTGTAAACTGAGAAAGTTCTCAATACTTTACCTTTTATTTTAAATACAAGTAGATACAATTTTTAATAAATTTGATTAAACAAGATATTCTGTTTTTTTTAATAGATACTAACTTGTTCTTGAAATTTTTGAACTACTTGAAATTTTAACACAAGGGAAACATAATTAAGTAAATATTATTTTTATTTTATTATTTTTTAAAGAGCTCATAAGCAAACAGTAAATTTCTTCATAGATATTCTTTACACAAAAAGGTTGGAAAAAATCTAGATTGGTAGTGAAAAAATAAGTTTTTAGCAGAATTAGTAGTGGTTTATATTTGCAGAAGAATGCTTTTCATATAAGATATACCTAACTTGAAAAACTCAATATGACGATTAATGCGTTTTTTAAAAATAGACGTGATATTTTCATCAACATCAAAATATAATAACTTAGTTCGGACATTTTTATGACTGTATTTTTAATGCTATTAAAAAAATTTGAAAATAGTTCAAAGATCGTAACAGACATCAATCATTTTGACATTAAGAGAAATTCTATATGCTTTCACTTAAAATGAAATGGAATTTCAAAAAGAAATTTGAAAAACTTCAGTTCAGTTCGGTTGAATTTAATTTCTATTCCAATGAAAGTTCCAATTGATTTATATTAATTGATTATAGAAATTTTAACACTAAAAATAAACTTACCCGTTTTTACTTAATTTCTAAGACCATAAGACAAAATATTTTATTATTAACAAATTTATTAATATATTTTATTCTTTAGTGTAAAAGAAAATAATTTAAATTAATATTTTTTTAAAAAATTTTAACTTCTAAATTTAGGTATCAACCTGGTCAAAGTTTAAAAAATATAAATATTAAATGGTTTTATTTAAAAGATATTAATTTAAGTCTGTTCGTAAAATGCTATATGTACCTATTTATAGTTTCAAATTTCAATACGAAGTTACCTATTCGAAGCCTCATTTTCAAGCCGCCTAAACACAATGTTTTTGTTATGTTTTTAGAAAGGGCTTAAGCCACCATAGAATTTTATAGAACTTATTTTAAATGTTTCCCCAGAACCTCAAACATTTTGTCACTAAAAGATTATGACTGGGAAAAACATTTAAGTTCTCGTGTTTTCGAATTTAAGGTATGGCAAAATTATTCAATAATATTTACCAACTGATTTTTTAAGTTGGCAGAACTCATTACTCAGAGAATTTTCAATTATGAATCCCCTTTTAATTTTTTTTTTAATTACAAAGCTCATTTATCGTTTTTATTAGTTTAAAATTTGACAGAACCTTTTGTTATTTATTTTACAATTCGCTAGCTATAGCAATACAATAAATAAGCAATTTACCAAAGGTGTCTAAAAACCTTTGCTAACTAGTAAATTACTAATTGCCTTTTTTTAAAAAACGAGCATCCAAACATGTCTAAAAAGTGACAGTTCGTGAAAATAAACAAACCAATTACACTCAAAAGCAAAAACAGCAAAATGCTTAAAGTTAAAGTAGCGATTCCATCATTTTAACTTTAGTAAATTGTCAAGATATAGCTAGTAGGATGTAAAATCGTTTCAAATTAGCTAAATCACCTCTTTAGCCTAGAAAATGTATTAAAATGAATTTAGCAATTTACTAAATCGTCTATAATTTCGCGCCATTATTTTTAACTTTTAATTAAAATGGAGACATTCGACCAAAAATCTATATATCGCAAAAATTCGAACTACTCCTATGAAAATGTTATCAAAAATTAAATAATGGAATCATTATGATTAAAAAATAAAAGAAACTTTTAGTTCGTCCATTGATCCTTAATAAAAAAAGACGAAATTGCTAAAACGCTGCAAAGTCTCAATGCAAAAATAAATACCTTCAACAAAATTATTTTTCTTATTTCTGTAATCTCGTTTGTAGTATGTCTTGAAAATAAATCTGCAAAAGCCTAATTGAACTTAAGTTAGTGAACCGAGATCCAAAAATTATTTTCATTTTTTTGGTCAAAAATTAATTTACCAACTTTGGAATTTAATCCCAGTCCGATAATGTCTTACTTTTGGTTGTAAGTGTACTTTTATTAATATTCAGAATAATAAATAAATTAAATAATAAAAAGAAATCAGCATTAAAAAATCTGTAATTTTTAAAGTTGATAAAGTTATAATTTTCTTATTTTCGTTCCTTAACTAAGTCCTTGTTTAGACAAATCTTGACAAACAAACATCTAATAGATAAAAGCTGCTCAAACATATTTTAAAAGCTTGAATGCCACAGACTAAATAAATTGTAAAAAAGATTCTGTACACTAATTCAGACTTATCTTAGTGAAAAATTCAATAACTCAAAACCCCTATCATAGTAATTCATTTTTGGTTTAGAACAAATTAACAATATATTAACTAAAATTCTAATTGTAACATTTTTTGATTCCTCACCAAAGTTTCAAAAAGTTGCAAATATAATACAACCTATTGCAAGGGCGGATCCAGACTTTTCATCTGGGGGGGGGGGTCACACACTTAGATGAGTTTTTACTCACCGCTTAAAAATGTTCTCTAATGGTTTGTAAAGGATGCTAACAAAATTTAATAATTCCTAAAATGACAGCTTTATATGTAAAATTGCCGGGCTTTTTTTGACATAGTTTTTCGAACTCAATTTCCGGGAGTCTCTTATTACTATCGTTATCAATCTGCTTACTCGTATTTGGATCTTATAAAGGCGTCAACAAAACTTAAAAATTGTAGAGACGAAAAGGTTTGGTTCTTGAATTTAAGGAAATAGTTGTATTTGAGAGCATAATTTATCTAAAAAAAATAAATTAAAACAAAGTAAGGTAAGTAAACAAATAAGTTGGGAAGAAAAGTTTTGTAGCCGTCACAAATTACACGTTTCAAAGCTTTTATATCGATAGATATGAAACGTTTATTATGTGTCACTTGATTTTTTGGGACATTTGTATTATTGAAATTCATGTTTGAATCTCAGTTCTAGAGCATCCAAAGCAAATTCACTTCAAAAAGAGATTTATTTAATTTTTTTAAGATCTTCTGTATTCAACAGAAAACCAATTTTGAAAGAAATGAAATGCACGACTGGGTCGCAAGAACTTGTTAATTTCTTCCAAAAAGTCTGTTAAAAAATATTGCCTATGTTTTAAGATTTAAAAATGTACCTCCAAAATAAGTTCTTCTCAAAAATTTAAATGCCATTTTATTTGTCAAAAAATGTAGATCAACCTATTTTTTTCGAAAATCATTTTAAATGTTGTCTTAAATATATTTTTGGTATAAGCACTAAATAAAGAGCTTATAAATATATGAACATTTTACATTAAAATTTCGTAAAAAATGTTGTCCCCTTTCTGAAATATCGAGTTTTGCAAACAAAATTAGTATTTTATTAAAAAAAAAAATACATTTTTGATTATACAAATTCATCATCAATTTTATCATTGACAATAGCTTGCACAAAAAGAAAAGAATTTTAAAATCGTTCCATTAGTTCTTGAGAAAACTTAAACAGAAAATAAAGATTCTTTGAGGTGTTCCCTTCTGGAGCAATATGAAAATATGTTTTTCTTGTAGAAATTAAGAACACAAAATTTTAAAAAAAATTTAGAAAATAAAATATGTTTGAACCAAAAAATTTGAGTGGGGACTGCTGTAATTTTTGTATTATAAGAAATTATAAAACTCCCTACACTAATCAGCTGAAAATCTTAATTTCAATCAGAACAATTGTTTGGACTGTAACTGTAGGGGCCAGGAAAGACAGACAGACGGAAGGAATAGAGGTACCCACTTTTTTCGACTCTACCGTTATGATGTCATATTTGATTAAGAACTCTAGTTTGAAATTGTTTAATAGTGAAAAACTTACTATACAGTTCTTATATTTCGCAGTAAAAATCACTTCAATAATCAATATTTATGTGTGTCAAGAAAATGTAATATTAAAATTGAAGGCTAGTTAAAGGTATTCAAAGGCAACTTAATATAAAATTGATGATCTCTTATTCAAGGTTTCTTCTAAAGAACCTGAATATTTGCTCTTTTTCTTAGAAACAAATTTTATGAAAATAATTTAAAGCACGACTAAAGTTCTAAATTGAGCGAAAATCAAAATTTGAGTTGTTTTTGACAGCAAACCACTTTTTTGTGAATGTCGTTAAATTACTAATAAATCTTTAAATGAAATCTTTCCTTATACAACTTAACTGTATAAGATTTTTTGACCCCCCCCTGGATCGACAGTTGGTCAAAAGTTGATGAATTTGTACAGTGTTTTTGGAATAGGGCTGAATATCCGATTCATATTACGTTCCTTCTCCAATCTTCAGTCAAAAGTAGTACTTTTAGCAACAAAGTTTAAGGAAGTAAATACAAATGTTGTTTTCATATACAAAAAATATATAATTCAAAATATAATAGGGGTCATATCCATTAACGCAATACGATTTGTTTTGAATTGAATTGAATTTCTACGAAAAAGCAAACAAATTATCTCCCAGGGGGGGATCATGACCCCTACGATCCCCCTCCCCCCTGGATCTGCCATTGACCTATTGTTATGTAGGTACTCAGCATTTTACTAAAAAACAAATTTCTAAATATTTTAAAATGTACTTACATCCAAAAATCAACTTTACAAAGTTATAACCTCTAAGAATCTTGAGTATCTACTAATTCATTTCTTAATCAAGTTCACAAGCGTTAAAGCTCTGATTGAGATTTAATTTCACAATTTCAATTTTATTTAAAGTGACATTTGACATATAACATTTGATATAAAAAAAATGTTGTACATGGGGTTTAAACTTTGCATTGACTTTTTGCACGTCATGGGGAGACATACATAATAGTTACAGTCACAATGACCATGAACCGTTATGTCAGAAAGAAGCTTCTAATCTCAAACAATCGTTATATCTACGAACATTCAAAGTTTTAACCTCGATACACCAGCCCTCACATGCCATGATGACCATACAGACATCAATTTAGGGTCGTCCATAGACCGTTTGTTAATTTGTGAAACCTTAATGGATAAAACGGAAACACGCCTCAGCTTTAGCTTCGCCTGACATTTACGAGTTTAGTTATAGGAATTCAATGCATGCTATCACAACCTCACGTTTCATTTGACAATCGTAAGGAAAAGAACGTAATGTAACGTAATTTCGCTCTAGTTCAAATTTGCTGGAAATTTACTTTGTCTGACAGCTCAACAGCTGTATAAAAGCCAACAGACAAGATACATTTGCTTATTATATAGGCTGTGTAAGCTACTTCCGCGATAAATTAAATTTTTTCGATTTCAAAACTCATATTTTTTTATTTTGAGGAAAAATAACAGCTGCTTATGACAAAAGTGCTGTTTTAGAAATGTCAAATTGGAAGTTTCATTCAAAGCAACCTCGAAGCAGGCCCAACGTAACGCAAACAAAGCCGAAGCTGAATCGTATTTGTATTTCAGCCATAAGTTCCATATGGGCATTCTAACCGCGGAAATTATGTAACCCAACAAACCTTAATATCTTGCAGTAAGTTTTTCGCCGAAAATGTATTACAATCAAATAAATAAGTTAGAAGCAAACAATATAGAATAATATTGAAATTTAAAAATAAAGCACACAAATAAAATTACTACAAATAAAACTAAAGATTAAAATTCATTTAATTTGACAAATTTGTATTTAATGAAGTGAATTGAAATGAAATGACAAAATCTCTAACCGAAAAACCAAACCTAATAAACAATCAACATTATTTTTATTAATAGAATGTCAGTTATGAATTTCAAAAAATCCCTACTGTGTGGTATAAAAGTATTAAATTATTCGTTCGAACTTTGTTTGAAAACCGAGAATCATCTTCGTAATAATCAATTTACACCGATTTCCATTTCAACAGTACTCGCACACAGGAATGGTTGAGAGTTGTAAGTCACTAGGCCCTGGTTCTTCATGGACTGTTGTGCCACCTAATGTATGTAGTAAAACATTACCTCCCTATCTTTCAATCTGAACACATCTAAAAAGTGACAGTTCGTAATAAAAACATTGCAACAAGACATACATTTCTTAAACAGACCTAAAATGGTAAAAATTTAGAAGTTATACGGATTTTGTTAACAACGATTACTAAATGTTAGAGAGAGAACATTTTGTGATTTTAACTTCAATAAAATGTCAAGATGTAGTAAGGTGCTCAAATCGTTTCAAATAAGAAAAGTCATCTTTTTGCTTTTGTAACTAACATATTTTAACTACAATTTTAATACTTATTTACAATTTAAATTTCTAAAGAAAATTTATTCCATTTTGTAAGACAGATCTTTAAACTCTGAAGCTATAATTATAGTATTTGAAAAGTTAATCCAAAATCAAGACGGGTCTTCAATTTAAAAAAAGTATTTCGGTTTCTATTACACTAATAAAAGACTTCAGCTTTTAAACAATTAAGTGGTAGGAAATCAAAATCAAATATTAAACGTTTTGAAAAGTGGTATCAAATTTAATCGAAAGCTTCTAATAGTAACAAATACTTATTAATTTTTATTTAAAAGTCATATTTTAATTGAAATAAATGGACACCATCCACAGAATCCATAAACCCATTAAGAAGATTCGTGACACTTAACTTTTGTAAGTTTATAACAAAAAATACACAAAATAAAATAACTAACAATTATTTATGCGAAAAACAAAAACAAAACTAATAAAAGAACAAAATTGAAGTATGCACGTAGCTTTATTAAACTACTCGTATAAAAGATTTTGCAATGACACTTTAACGTTTATAAATGAAAATGACATTTATCATTAATAAAGAATGGTTGACATTTTTAAATGTCAAAGTAGGAACTCCACAAGAACGATAATAATGTAATCTGAACTTTACCGGCACCGTGAATAAATCCTTCAAACTACAGTATCCCAAAAGGAATTTTCCTTTCCAAGCCAAAAGAAGCAAAGAAAACAATCCGTTTACTCGTTTTTTTTTTGTCAAATATATGTAAAATTTATTTTATTTATTTCCCACGGATAAAAAATTTAAAAAAAAAATATTAGTTCTAAATGGAAAATGTGTGCTCTGATCCCTCAAAATACATTCAAAATTATTGTCAACCCTTTTAAGTGTTTCCTGATGATGATTAAAAATATTGTTATAGAAAGAAAAAAACATTCATATTTTAAATAAAACATAAATTCAAGATGTTTCATTAGATTTCGAAAACGTAAGAAAAAACATTCCTTTCTGGTCCCATGTCAATCATAAAACCAGAATTTTTTGAGAACATACAATTCCATATCTTCAAAGATCAAAAGTTCCTTCAAATCTCTAATGGGACAAAAATTCAAAAGATAGAATCACACAAAGAAAAAATCAAAACCCGATCTATACGAGAAAAAAAAGAAAAACAATTAAACGATATTGCTCCCGTTATTCTCATTTAAATTCACACTTCTTCAAAAAAAAAGGATATATCCTTGAAGGTGAAATAACATTTCACCAAAATATGCAAAATAGGCCGAGAGAAAAAAAAGGATATCATCCTTAAGAAAGAATTCTTCACGCTCAAGAAAGAAAAAAAGGTCACATTTTAAAAAAGACGATCGCGGATACGGGATAATGTTCGCTGATGGCTGATCCCGGTGAAGGGTGAAACAAAAAACCCAAGTTACTTAACTTTTTCCAGTTCTTATATCCTTTTCAATTTATTTATTATATATTTTTGTGTCTTCGTCCGTTTGTCGTCCTTTCAACAACAACCAAGTTAAACAACAACAATAGAAACAGAGAAGCACCAAACAAACAAAGCGCCAGGAAGAAGGAAACAAAAACATAAGCTAACTTAAATAGTTTTCTCACGACACGACAACGACAACGACAAAAACGATGGATGATTATCCTTTTTCTGTTGAGGTTGTCACCTCTTTAAATGAAACGAAGTACATATTTGAATTAGTCCTTATAGTCCTTTTCTCGACCAGGTAATTCAAATGCAAATTATCCAACTTATTTGTCGGTTAAGGTTTTGTTTCGTTTCGTTCACTTTTACTTTTTAAATGGAGGTATCCTTGCATCCTTAGGAAATGTCCTTGGTTGGGTCGTTCTTTACCTACTACCTACCAACAGAAAATAAGCAGAACAGGTTTTTTCTTAAACAGGACCTTGAAGTGAATGCATTGTATTTTGTAAGAAAGTATAATGCGGCAGCTTTGTAACTGAACTACTCTACCATTGTGCTACAATTGTAAACCATTCTCTTGAAAAGAATGCCTTGAAAAACATTTGCATATACGTAAATTGGAACACAAGACTGTTGCGGGAAATTAATTTTAATAAATAATAAAAATAATCGTTTGACGAAACAATATTTTTCGATTATTTTTCTATAATGAGAGAATAAAAAAAAGGACCAAATCGGTCTTGTGCCTTTTAAATTTCTGATCACATGCTGCTAATTTAAATATTTTAATTAAATAACTTAAGAACTTTAATATTATAACAGTAAGAAAATGACAAAGAAAAGGAAAACTTGTTGAAAACAGTGGGGAATGCAATTACAATTCACTTAAGGGTAATAATAAATTGAAGAATAATTTAAATACTCGTTATGAGTACTGGTGACCATGAGCGCATATTTCTTAAAATAAAACGAGAATTCTATAACTTTAGAAACCGGATTGGGAATACAACCTTGTCTTGAACATTTTTATTAATGACCAATATACCGTTATGTGTTATTGATGTTGTTTTATTCCAATTTTATTCTTAAATGAAAATATCAAACGCAAATTTAAGTGCAAAGGCCACATTTCTTTACAATTCAATTTTTATTGAAAACTTATTAACTATAGGAAATTTTTCAAAGTGACATGACGTCAGGCGTTCTAAGTATAAGTGCAAAATATTGCATTATTATTTTTCTAAAAGCTCTTATCACTGGTGGTCACTCGCGTCCTTGACGGTTACAATTATGGATGCATCCTTATGTTGTGTTGCTGCTAACCCTGTTTTGTGTCCTTCTTTTTAGTGGTGGTAAACATAGAAATTCTAGGCTTCACATTGTTTTTAAATTAGGTTTTATTAGAAATGAGAACCTTTTTGATTTTGATGTCAGGTCGGTATAAATTATTGAGTTATGACTATAATTTTTCTCTTTTCCCACTTTTCCATATCATTTAAAATAGTGACGCTCGCCGATTTTACTCTGACTTAATTTTTTAATCAGAAAAGGCTCCTCTAATTCGCCGAACATTGGTCAACAAGTTAATGAAGGTGGCAACCCAATTATACTTTTTCTAAGGTCTTTTATAGTTTTAATTCGAATACGACTTCAAAATCTATCTATCTGTTTTAGACACAACCTTTTATATTTCCTTATGTTAGATTTTTATGAGGCTGTGTTAATTCATGAAGTAGTTTTTTTTTTAATAAAATATGTAATGATTTTCGAAATCTACAACCCCTTACTTTAATATTCCGTTTTAAAATGTTTAGTTTAGATACTAGGTACATTTTCACTTGTTTAACATAAACCTTTAAACAAAGCTGAAACATTTATGCTAAAACAGTTCTTACTTAAAATGCGCATAACAGTTGAAAAGCAATTTTCGATCTTATTCTGATTATGTAGTCTAAGGGCCTTACCAATAATCAAATTAAGAGTGCATACTAATATTTGGAAAACATTACCATAAAATGATTGTAAGGATCCAAAACAATAAACCATTAATGTTGAGTCCATTTTTTTTTAATTTTAAACCATAAATGGTTTATTGTTCAGAGTCGACTATAATATTTAGGTCATAGAATGTATCGTTTATTAATTAGATTCCATAGCATATAGGTCAATTTTACACAGATTTTAACCTCAACAGTAAATTGGATTACTAGTTAGGCCCTTAAGGTTATTCCGCGAAGCATTTGGAATATATCGAAAAACATATAAAAATAATGCTAAATACGTTTATGTCTGAGTTAAAGCACCTAACTTCTGAAATCGAAGTTCGGATTCGGAATAGGTACCAAATAATAAATCTAAGACGAATTATTCAAAAACATAAAGGAATTACATTCTAGGTCCTTCAAAACTTCAGATAGAATCGAATGAAGGGCCATAAGTCATTTCACGCCTGATGAGAAATTATGAAAACTTAGTGAGATAATAAAATAATTTAAACTGTATCTAGAAGTTAAGGAATTGTAATTTTCAAAATCATGATAAAATTTATTGTTATGTTAAAAAAAAACATTTTTGTTTGTCTCTGGCATTTTTAGAATGGAACAGTTAAAAAAAAACCTGACATGGTAGATAAGTTTAAAGGCGAGATTCGCATTTATGAGTAGGACATCTAAATCGCTTAAGAAAGTATAGTTTTATTTATGCAAAAGAAAAAAAGTAATTTTGTCGACCAGTATAATGTATTTGGTGCCATCTATGTATATTTTGGATAAACCTGAGAGTATGGAAATCTAAAATCCAAAACATCGAAAACTTAGTTGACCGAAAACCTTAAGAACCGAAAAAAAAAACAAAAATACCGAATTGGAAATCAAGAAAAATTATATAAAATAAAAGATTTGCGTAGACAATTCTTAGAATTTTTCGGGATTTCTTATCCTTTGAAACACTCATATTCGGATCAAAGAACATTTTGTAGAGTATTGTGCAAAATATATGCAACCATTTCGTATCTTCACTTCACGGTTGTACTTTCAATACTTTTGCGTTTTGTAGAAATGTAATTTAAAAGAAGTGTATAAAGTTTCTTAACACTTTTTATTTGAAGTAGCCATTTTTAATGTAAAAAGAGGCTGGGATGCGACCCACACTGATAACTTGACATCCCGTCTGTCGATTTGTCTTGATTAAAAGTTTGTCTATATGTACTCGTATCAATTTTTACCAAATTTGCGTACTATTGAAATGAAAAAACGGACTGTTGGATTTTTATATAAAAATTACTGAATATCGAAAACAATATTTTTTGTGAAATAAAATAAGTTTGAAGCCAATATTTTTAATTTTTGAAAAGCTATTTGAGTCGAAAGTAAATTTTTACCAAGTTTTAGTATTGTTTTTTTAGAGTTTTATTTTTTGTAAAAAAACTTTCAATTCGATTTTCTTTCAAAATTTTATCAAATGTTGAAAACAATATTTCTTATAAGATAAAATTAGCTTGAAGCCAATATTTCAAATTTTTGAAGAGATATTTGAGTCGAAATCATTTTTTACCAACTTTTGTTAATTTTGTTTCGGTTTTTAATTTTTTGTAAAAAAACTGTCAATTCGATTTTTTTTTCAAAATTTTACTGAATGTTGACAACAATATTTTTTGAAAGATAAAAGTAAATTAAAGCAAATATCTGAAAGTTTTGAAAAAATATTTGAGTCGAAAATCATTTTTTATTAATTTATTTTTTTTTTTAGGTTTTTATTTTTTTTTTTTAAAACTGTCAATTAGATTTTTCTCAAAATTTTATCAGCTGTCAAAAACATTATTTTTCGTTGCACAAAATTGTTTTGGAGATGAAATCATATTTTAGTCGTAAAATTTTGGAGGTGACAATTTTTTTTTTAGTTTTTTTTGATTTATAAAAATAAACTGTTAAATGGATTTTTTTCAAAAAATATATTTCTTTGAAAACACGTTACAATATATTATTTACAATTTAATTCAAGTCTCTAGCGTTTTTGGTTCATAAGATATTTAGGGTTAACTAAAATTGTCACCTTTTTTTCAAACTTCTATGGTAAAAAAACCACCCACGCAATTTTCTTGAAAGACCTTTCTGCATCTTTCTGCCTTATTATCTGTATAACAAAATTTATTTGAAATCGATATCTCTTCTGGTTCTTGAGCTATGAAAGACGAAAAAACGTCGCGAACTTACGGACGTACGAACGTACGTACACACGCACGCACAGACATCTTTCTAAAAATCTTTTATTTCGACTCTAGGGACCTTGAAACAATAACTTCCTATGGGAAGTTAATAAAAGCTTATATAGTAATGTAATAGATTTCTCTTATCAGTACCATACAAAGGCAGGAAAAAAGTAGGTGATAAGTTGTTAACCATGATTTTTTTCTTAAAAAAAATAATTTAAGATATGGCTTGATAAAAAAAGTACGCGAGGAAGAAAATGTCTGAAATAAAAAAACAAAAAAAGCAAAAAGTGGAGGCCCGAACAAAGAGTTTAAATTTAGTGCGTTGGAGGAAACGATAGTACGAATTTGTGCCTTAGAAGAATTGGTGGAAGAATGCCAAGATGCTTTAACTTTTGGTCTCCCAGCTAAACATTGAAGGCAGAACATCAACTCCTCGTCCTACAAAAAATCCACAAAAAGGAATAACTTGTAACGTCACTTTGAAACTACAAATTGAAATCCAAAAAGATCTCTGCAATAAGCTTGAGAGGCAGTTGAAATTGTGAAGCGACACCAAAAAGAACAGCTTATTATTATTGAGTTTCAGGAAGATGTTGGAGTTAACCTTAAGGCACAACCTTGAAATGGAACTGATGAAAATGCAGGAAGTTGAAGCAAAGCTCGAGTTCCAAAAACGTTTACACAACAAAAACTTCGTTGTTCTCGTTGTATTTCATCGGTTGATAATAAAAATGATATTCTTTGCATTTTTTATTAAGGATTAGGTTTAGGACGAAGGCAAACAAATGAATTCCCAATGAATTGGAAAATAATTTTTAGATATTATCCTACGCAACGTTGAATAGAGGCTTAATCAACAATTCTACTAACTCTACTTGACTATTGTTAAAAGATGTTTTAGAGAATTCTAATTTAAATATACGACTATTAAAAAAAAAAACTTAAACTTCCAATACAAAATATTATATGTGTATGTGATTTCAATGCTGCTGCAATAACTTTGGAAACCATTTTTTTCGGAATCAAACAAATTCAATCTCAGAAATTGTAACAAGTTAAATGCTAATTTGTTGCCGAAATCAAAAACTTTCAAGCTTTGCTTTTTAACTTGATAATATTGCGTTTTTAAATTAAAATATTTAATTTACGTCATAATTTTGCTACAATAAACATGAATTTAACAGACGAATATACAAAACATTTATAACTTTGTTTCAAATTTGAAGTAAAAACTATTTTTCTTAAAGACATTTGTTTAACCTTTAACTAGACGAAATATTTTTTAATAATTAATATTTTAAAATATTTCTAATATTTGAAGCATTTTTCAAAACAGTTTCCTAAGGCAAAACATTTTTTTTTAGTTTTCGTTTGTTATTCTGTATAATATTACTAGCTGACCCGGCAAACGTCGTTTTGTCATATAAATAATTTCTAGAGAATATTTTGCTAGAAATAAATAACTAACTTATTGTAAGTGTGTAAGGATGTAGTATATTTTTTTATATAATAAAATCAAAGACTCAGTTGGATAATTTACAGCTTCGGTAGCATCACAAACTGTATCATTAGATTTGTATGACACTAAGTCTCCTGGTAACTAATGTTGTATCTTGGGATTTAATTCGTTGACATCCAAATTTGTTGCTGCTAAAATTGCTCTTTCTGCCATCCACTCATGATTTGTATATTGTATGTGTACATTGGGAAATATCGACAGTTTCATCTGTTGTAACTTTTCCGTCGCTGTTTCGAGAATGTTTCAGCGGATGGATCTTGAAGCATTTGAACACGCATATAGTTGTACTTTTCAACATGACGCCACAGTGGCGATGAACGCGGAATAACGGTAAGTGTTTGTCTAAAATCACCTGAAAAGAGTAACAGAGTGCCGCCAAACAGTCTGTCGTTGTTTTTTATATCTTTCAATGTCCTGTTAAACGCCTCAAGCGAATGTTTGTGTGCCATAGTGCATTCATCCCAGATGAATATTTTACACTGTTTCAGCACCGTGGCCATGGATGATTGTTTTTTTTTATATTGCACACCCATCTGAGTTATTTTAAATATTTAGTGGCAGTTTAAATACTGAATGAAGTGTTCTGCCTCCATCCAATATGGTTGCCTCAATGCCAGAAGATGCAACAGCCAATGCGATACCATTATTTGATCGTATTTTAGCAAAGAATTAGCGAAATAAGCAATGTTTTGCCAGTTCCACTTGCTGCATCCAAGAAACAGAATTAATTTTGTTCGCCGAAGAATGGTTCTTTGTTCTTCATTCCTAAGTGGGACATTGCGATTGCATACCGAAATGACTGAGTGGTAAGTTGGCAACGATAATGTAAAGATCCTCAATGCCAATCAATGTTCATTGTACACAGCGTCCGTCACTGAAAAGTGCAACCATAGCACTTAGAAATATAAAAAATAGATAAAAGCCTATTCTTAGATCTACCGAATGTATATGGAAAATTTCATTGAAATTGGCTAAGCCGTTTCGGAGGAGTATGGCAACTAACACTGTTGCAGGAAAATTTTATATATTAGATACTATCTACATTTTTAATAAAGAAAAAAAAACTAGGTAGTTGTTAACCTCCCTTTAGGAGTGGTTTAAAATAATTACCTTCTTAAAATTTGAAATCATAAAAATGTCTGCAAATCGTAATGCATATCAGAAAATCGGACGGTGATGTAAGCTTTTGTATATATTTTAAACTTTGTATACAAAACGTGGACAGTCTTAGAGAAGAAATAATTTTGTCTTTAAAATTAATTCAATTATTTGTTTCTATAAGATTATAAATTCATTAAGAATTTTTAAATTAATTTTTTTAAAAATGCAGCTTTAAGGAAGGAGAAATTATGAATTAAAAGCAACATATTATGAAAAATTGCAACCCAATCACAAAAAAAAAATACTATTAGAATAAGAAATGTTAATTTTCTTTAATTGTTAATATTTGAAAAATAAAAAAAAACTAAAAGAAAACATAAAAACATTTTTTATTTTCATAATTTTTTTTTTTGAAAATTCGACAACTTACAATTAATTTTTGAAAATTAATAATATTAATTGATTTGTTTTAATTCATTTCTTTTAAATCCAACAATAATTACAAAGTAAACTAGTTGAAGGTTTTTAATGGTTTATTTATTTTATTTTAAATGATTTTTAAACAGTTGTTAAAAACCTGCTTGATACAGAATTTCATAAAATTACTACTTAAAATATTTTTAGTTTTCATATTTGTTTTAAAATTACCCAAATTAAAAAAAAAATATATCAAACACGGGTGTTTTCTAGACAAGGGTTCTAAATCCTAAATTTGTAATCAATCCATTTTGTGTAACTAAAAGTTATCTCTTTTAATGTTAGGTTGTTTTAAAATGTCAACAAAATTGATTAAAAAATAGCTTTATGAACAAGCCTTAAAGAGTCATTTGTAGGCTTAAGAATAAAATGAGAAATATTTTCCGGAACAAGTTACCCCTATACCATCAAAATTAACAAAATCAATACCATACTTGCGCCAATAATATGTAAAATAAAAACTTAATACATTTTTATCGTTTAGACTTTGTTTGAAACTAAGTATACAATAAAATCTACCGGAAGGACTTACACATATTTCTCGTAGAAATGTTAATCGATATTTTCAAAAATGTGCGTCCAGCCACTAAAATGGTATAGAACTTGAATATTGTTAAAATTGGTTACCACCAAATGCCTAATATAAATACTGGTTAACTTAATAGGTAAAATATCCTTGCCTTTAAAATGTAAGCGATCAATTTAGTAAATTTTTTTTGTTTTTGCTTATATACCTACTTAAAAATTACATAGGATGTTTCTATATATTATGCAGTAATGCGTCCCATGTAAGAATATATATTTAAAAGGACCAAACAATACAAAATTACGTCCTGTTTAAGAATATATACCTCACATATCTTATTCAGCCCGTTCGTTATATTTTTCTCAATAAATAGATCAAAAGCAAAATAAGGGAGTCACATAAAAGGGTTGAATGATGGTATAGAAAGAAAAAGGGTGTTATTAGCACACGTTTGTTCAAAGATTAGAAGAACCGAACAATTTTCAATGTAATTGCGTTTTCCTCGCGGTATAACTGCATCAACGCGATGTTTTTCTTTAATAATATCCCTTTCGGGGATGATGAAGGACCAAGCGTAATTTTGTGAATCATCTGTCGCGTATCGTGTATATGTACCAATTTATATGTTGTTTTCTTTATTTTTTTTTTACAATTTATATAAATATATATGTACTTTGGTCCTTATTAAAGGTACCAACACTTTCCTGATGAGAGAAAATTCAGCTCTCATTAAAAAAATATATAATAACTTGTATTTTGAAATGGAAAACAAAAATATATGCACACAAACAAAAAAATCATCTTGTCAACCCCAAGAGCCAAGGATTTTTTCGTCTTTTCAACTAAAATAGTTAACAAAAAAAATAGAAACATGAAAAGAAATTTTCCAGCATTCTCAAACTCGAACTGAAACTCAAGGCATTGCAAATCTTTTAAAATTTCACAAAGAAGAAAAAAAGAAGGAAAAGAAAAAAACACTCAAGACCACAGGAGAGCCAACGAAGAAATCCAAATTATAAAAATCTGTTGAATCAAATGGAAAATAAATTATTAAAATGTGGAAAAGCTTTCTTTTTTTTTGTTTGTCAAGCCGAAATATTATAACTTCAAGAAGGGTCTGTCTTTTATCTGTATGTACATTTTAAAAACCAGAAAAATATGAAGATTTTTCAAAACTATACGCCAAAGAAAAAGCATATCTTAGCATTTCAATTTACTCGTCCTTGCCTTAAACTGTCATGATGGTAAAATGTATAACTGTATCTATAAAGTATAGCCTCATTGAACATTATGATAATCTTGTTGATGATAGCGAAGACAAGACGAGGAAAGAAGATATCACCGCAGCAGTTCATTTATTTCTAAATAGACAAAAATGAGATAGCAAATAAAAAATGGCGCTGGTTTTTCTTTTGAACTTCGCGGAAAACCATCAGCGCATCAGCACCCCACGAGCAGGGAGTATAGAAGCACCAACAGAGGGAGGGTGGGATGTTGGTGGTTTCAATTTCGCGTATAGAGAGAAAAATCCTTGAAATCTAACAGAGGGTGGATGTTTTTTTTCTTTTTTCCTTTTTCAGGACACCATCACGAAAACGGCCATAGTAATTTTTTTCTTCATCTTAACTGTATATATATGTATGGATGGATGAATGATATTTAAATACAAAACACAGTCATATACTTAAATATAGATACAGTCATCCCATCAGGAACAGGACGTGATGAAGTTGATTTAAATGTTTTCGTTAAGGATAATGCGCGTAACCATGTCCTGGCCGGATTTTTTTCTTTTTTTTTTTAACTATGTGTTGTGGCAAATGGGACAACATGCCTATAAAATCTAATTTGTACCTATTTTTATATTCCTTGCAACTGAAAAACAGACATTTTGTGTATGAAAGTCGCGTTTTTTAGTTAATTTGTATTTGACATGACATTTTTTTGTAAGTTTGGTCTTCCTTTCGACGTCAAGAATGTGCGTGCTTTTTGTTTCAATAGCAAGAGACGCACAAATAGTCATAATGATGTTAAATTAAAAATATTTAAATTTATTTTAAGGATGCTTACCGTTCTCATACCAACTTTAAATGGTTAGATACAGTTATTATGATTTCTTATCATGTAAATTAAAAATAAAAAGTTTTTTCTTCCTTTTAATGAGAAGGACTTGTGCTTTTATGTGAATAAATTAAATACATGAAAACGCAAATGACAAGAAAAATATTTCAAGTATATTATTTAATTTTATCAAATAGAAAAAAATTAATTTATTAGTTAAAATTCTTTCATAATAAATATAATTTAAAAAACAGAAAATTCTTTTTAAAAAAATATTTAAAAAACAATCATCACTATCAATATTTAAAAAAAATGTAAGTCTTGTTTTTAATACTGTCTTTAAATTTAACAACAAATTATTTATGATGAAACAACTTTGAAGTCAATATGTTTCCATGTTTTCAAGATATTTAATCCAGATTTAATTTTTTTTAGTTTTTTAGTAATTTTTGTAATTCAATGTTTCAGGTTTTTATTTAATTCATTATAGTTTATATTATTTTCTATAAAATAATTTTAAATAAATAAAAAAATAATGTTCTGGAGATGTATGAATCCAAAATCGATTTTTATTTGTTTTTTGTTGTTTCTTGTAGGTTTTCGCTTGTTTTTGTGGAAAAAGGAATTAATTAAGACTTAACAACAATAATTTCAAATTGTTTAAAAACAAATTCGAAGAAAATTAATTTTTACCAAATAAAAGTATTATTTTTTAAGGTTTTTGATTTATGCGAAATAAAACTATGGATTTGATTTTCCTAAAAACTACACTAGGTGTCAAAATCATCATTCTTAATTCTGGAGACAAAATCATTATTTCGTAAAATATTGAAGGTGGCAAATATCATTTTTCAGTTTTTTTTCGATTTATTACAAATTTGCTATAAGTCACAATGTTATTTATAAAGTTAAATGTAAGTCAATGGCGTAATTGGTTTGTAAGATATTTGGGGTTACCCGCTTGATTTTTCTCAATTTTTTTGCATGCTTTGTATACTTCGATGTAATTGTCTTTAAAATAAAATTTATTTCAAGTCGATATCTTTGCAGGTTCGTGGCAAATCAGATGCATAACAATATCATCCTATGGGAAGTTCAAAATAAGATAAATAAACAACTGCAAAATATTTATTTATAATTTTCAAGCTGTTTTGTTAAATCATCATAATGTTTACCATTTCTTTTTTAAAGAATTTAATTTAAAAATATAATGAGACACATCTTTAATTTAAAAAAAAACGTTTCTCCTGTTTGCAAGATATAGCCATATTAAAACAAATTAATTAAATTATAAAAAGAGGCTGGGATGCGACACACACTGATAACTTCCCAATCCGTCTGTTGATTTGTTTTCTTTAAAAATTTTTACGTTTTTGTTAAATAAGTTGCCAGTTGAATTATTCTGATAAATTTTTAAATTACCATCAATATTTTGCATGTACATAGTGAAATAGTTTGATTTCTAAATTTTTTTTTGTTAACGAGATTTTTTGTCGAAAACCAATTTTTACCAATTTTAGTAACATTTCTTAAAAATTTGTATTTATTACATAAACAAATACAAAATGGATGAATGAAATTAATTTGAAGTCAATATCTTCTATTAACCACGAGATATCGAGAACCGATCATCAATTTTTACCAAATTTGAGTACTATTTTTGTAGATACTATTTTTTATGAATAAAAGGATTGTTGCATTTTTATAAAAATTGTTGAATGTCAAAGAGTTTGAAGATAATATTTTTTAATTTTTGAAAATCTATTTGAGTCGAATCAATTGTTATCAATTTTATTAATTATTTTTAGGTTATTATTTAAAAAAAAACTGACAATTTTTCTCAAAATTTTTGTGAATGTTGAAAACAATATTTTTTAAAACATAAAATTAGTTTAAAGCCAATATCTAAAAGTTTTGAAAATATATTTGAGTCAAAAATCAATTTTTACCAACTTTTGTTAATTTTGTTTGTATATAATTCGGTTAAAAAACGATAATCCATTTTTAAGATATTGAATTAAAAAGGGCCTTGTTCGAAAAATTGTATCATTAGTTAATTAGAAATTCAAATTTGGTTCTGAAGCAATATAAAAATAAATTACTTTATTTTTGTTTTATTTATTTATTATTGTAGTTCGATTGTTGTAAATTGTTCCACCGACCCGACTGATTGAATATATACAAATATGTACTTTAAACACTATTGGATTTTGGAACCCAATATTCAGTACACGATTTTCAACTCTTTCTTTATTTATTTTTATTATACTCAGATTAAATTAATTCGAATTGCACTACCCGATGTGCCGCGAAAATTAATTTGACAATTTATGAGAAACGTCAGTCGATATGTCAAGCAGGTGAAAGAATTCACCACAGGTAGCAATAAAAGTACTGCCAGCACGGTAGCTCAGCTTAAGGGGGGGTTTCGATTAGGTGAATATTTTATTAATTAAGGGGATCAATAAAATTGAATGAAATTGATATCAAAATGACATCGAAATACGACGAGGTGAATTTCTCCAAGTCGTATTGATTAGAGTGGGCGCCAGAAATCTTTTTACTGGAAGTTTATCAAAACCAGAAGCTGAAAAATTAGTCTTCAAACAGAGTTACGAAATAAAAGAGTGGTTTTATTTTCCAGATGGGAAATTAAAATTATCTTTTATTGCCTGGAAAACCTTGGCAGAAGCCGGGATTAAAAACTTTTATAACAACGAAATTACAAATAGAGATCTTGAGATTGACAGAAGGTCAAATCTCGGTAGTAAAATGTATGAAGAATATCAAGTATGAAAATTATGAAAATTGTTTAACAATTACAAGTTGGAAAAAAACACAACCAAAAGACAAAAAAAATCAAACGGTTAAACACTTCCCGTATAGTACCGGGAAAACAGACTTTTGACGCGAAGGTCAGAAGGACACCAGAAGAAAAGCAATATTCTAAGAAACAAAGGAAAACACTATAATTAGCTTCTTTTTGACTTTCTACAACAGCTACCGTAGTCCTTTCTCAACAAATTTCCTCACAGCAGAACAAAATCTTCAATTTACTATAACTTAAAAAACTATCGTACAAAAATTACGTTTTTTTCAAAAAAAAACTCCTTCACACAATTTTCGTTAATCTTCTAAGCGCAATCCAAAAAGTGGCCATCATCATGGCGAGGTTAAAACTTCTAGCTATTTGCCCTCAGGCAATCTTCTCGGATCTTTTGCGTGGTGATCGATCTGTCTAGGTCCCACAACTTCCTCCATCCATAAGATTGGGGTATGCGATCGAGATGACAGGTAATGCTCGCATTACCGAGTACCTACACGCGCTAAATTTTGGTTGAGGAAAAACTACTTATGTCGTGTTGAAGAAAGTCGGTAGCCAAGCCTATAATTAAAGTGAAAGTTATTAAAATATTCTTGGGGTGATTTTCTATCGTTAATACTTTCGGCCATACTAAGTTACAGATGGTGTGACTTTCCTGCACACATTGTTGGGCATGGGTATCGTCTTCATGCCTTGATAATCAACCAACACGTGGGCCAACCGTGGAACAGTTCGTTGGTGTGGAATCCGCTGTAAAAATTCGTTAAGGGTGGTTAGCAACAAGGGAGGTGAAACTTGTTGTGGTTATATTTACCGCAACACGATAATATTTTCCATTTACAAATATGTTTACTTTAGAGATATAGAAAATTTAATTCTTTAAAGCTTCGATATGAATGGTTAATACTAATATAAAAATAATGTAATTTTTTTAAGGTAAACCCTACAAGAAATAACCCTTATACGATACTTAAAAACTACAAATACAAATCTTATTTTCTTCTCCGAGGAAACCATATACCGATTTTTGAGCATTAACCTTGATGTTATAATTATGAAAATAGTTATGTAGGATATTAAGTGAGTATTGTAGACTACTGAGGCAATAGGCTAGAAGAAAAAAAGAACGTCTTTAGAAAACATAGAAAATTTAGTGTTTGCGTGACCCCTGTGGTACTCCACTAACTAAACATATATCATAAATAGTATAGAGTTTACAATGCCGGGGTATAGAGGAAATTTTCTGTTTTGTAAAAAACTTTTTATTAATTTAATTAGATATGTATGCCAGAAAACCAAACATCATAAGTTTGTAAATAAACCCGTCGTGCCACACAGTGCCAAAGGCTTTTTAAATACCCAAAAGATTTTTAATCAAGGTTACTTTTTACGTAATTTTTAATTCTTAAAATTTGATAACTTGTGGAGTGACTAGCTCTAAAGCAAACTGGTATAGGGTATATGTTTGCAACCTTGATATGGTTTACCAAATGTACTTAATAAGCTAATAGGCCTATAACTATTAGGATTATTCTTTGCTTTAATAGGTTTGCAGATAGCTATAACTTTTGGTTTCTTCCAATCATTCCGGAAATACGAAAGAATCATACAACAATTGAAAACAATTGGAAAATACATTCTTTTATTCAGGCTGTAGAAGCGAGGATAGATATACCGACTGACGGACTGAATTGCCTTCCCCACTTTCTGCTACTTCAGTCTTTCTTTTATTTTTCCTTCAAAAGCATTAACTATATTTACTGTGTGATATTAAACTTAAAATCTAAAATATCTTATTTATACCCAGGTACTCCGAATACTCAAAAACATATAATACGAAATAATTATAGTGTCTGTTGTGAAAACGATAATTTCTTAAAGTACTGAGAATCTTTGAAAAAAATGTACATTATTTTAAGCAGAAAACTAATCAAACTTTAAACGTTTGTTAAAAAATTGTTTAATTCTTTTGGTTCAATGAAGAAACAAAATAATTGTGTATAGGGTGTTTTTTTAGTTTTAAGAAGTGTTCGATGGTTGTTTATTTATTTATTTATTTTTATTTAGCTTAATACAAGCTATCATAACTTAACTTAACTTAAAACTAGCTTAAAATTTTTTTTTTTTTTTTTTTTTTTTTTTGTTGCAATTCTTGTTATCAGTTTTCAACATTAATTCATGTACAAGAACTAACAATTTTGATTTTACTTAACTTAAAATTACAGGGGACAGGGGATTCGGAAAAAGTAAAGGGTATCTTTCAGATGGGATTTGGAAATGTTGAAATCGAAAACTACCATAGCAGCGTTGCAGTGACGAAGAATTCTGGACATTGGTTCAAAGTGCCCGTAATTAGTGCGGTGATGAGGGATATAGAAAAGGGAAACAGATCGCAGATTTCGAGGGTTAGTGTTAAGATGAATATCACTCAGGAGTGCCGGGGAATCTATATTGCCCATTAACAATTGGTGAGCAAACAATATATCAGCGTTTTTGCGTCTAATATATAACGGCTGCAAGCCTATCAGTTTTAGTCGATCAGCATAAGGAGGCAAGTTGGATGTATCATCCCAGGGGAGGCCACGTAAGGCAAATCGAACGAAACGTCTTTGAACATTTTCAATTCTGAGTGAATGGTTTTCATAAAAGGGAGACCATACTTGGCATGCATATTCAAGATGAGGACGGACTAGGGAAATGTAAAGCGCTTTAGTAACATAGGGGTTGGAAAATTCTTTTGACCATCTCTTAATAAAACCGAGAGATCTATTAGCTTTATTAATAATTTGGTCGAAATGGGAATGGAAATTCAGGTGTTTGTCACACATAATACCAAGATCTCTAATAGAATCGACTACGTTGACGGCGTCATTAAGGAAGTAGTATACTCTATGAGATGGAATTTGTTTGCGCGAAAAGGTCATTTGTTTACATTTACCTACATTTAACTCTAGGAAATTATGCATGCACCAAACAAAAAAGATATTAAGATCATTTTGTAAAAGTAAGGAATCAGATGGAGTAGAGATAATCTTAAAAATTTTCTTATCATCCGCAAACATTAGGATATCTGAGTTTTTTAATTTAAGACAGACATCGTTAACAGATAAGACGAAGAGAAGGGGGCCAAGGTGACTACCTTGTGGGACTCCAGAAGTTGCATGTATAGGACTGGAGACTGAGTTACGGAAAAGGACTCTATAAGTTCTATTCGCAAGATAGGAGCTTATCCAGTTTATAAATATAGATGGAAAGCCTAGAGCTCTTAGTTTGAGATAAATTATGTTTTGGGATATTTTATCAAAGGCTTTGCTGTAATCAGTGTATACGACATCAACTTCTTTGCCATTCTCAAGGGCTGACAAAACTTTGGATATAAATTCAATTAAGTTAGTCGTAGTGGATCTACCTTTAAGAAAACCATGTTGAGCGGGGGAGAATAAAGGCTTGCAATGGAAATAAACGGAATCATAAACTAAGCTTTCAAAAAGTTTTGGAATGCATGAAAGTTTAGCAATAGGTCTATAATTGTTAATTTCAGTTTTATTGCCTTGTTTATGAATGGGAAATATAAATGAATCTTTCCATATATGAGGAAACACACCTTGGGAAAGAGAGAGTTCAAAGAGTGCAGTAAGAGGCTTTGACAGAGAATGCATACATTTTTTTAGAACAACTGATGGGACGCCATCAGGACCAGGGCTAAAGTTTTCTTTGAGGCTTACGATTTTGGCAAGTACCATTTCTTCAGTTATTGTAAACGATGAAAGGGAGGTTTGAGTGCAACCATCTAAATAACTAAAGTAGTGTGGATCAGGATCATGCAGATGTTCAGTATACGATTTGCTAAAGTAATTAGCAAATAGATTTGATATGGTTGTTGGATCAGAGGAGATTATGTTGGAGAAACTCATTGAAGGTGGAAACCCATCAGATTTTCGTTTGACATTTATAAACTTGAAAAATTTCCTTGCATCAGAAAGAAGGTTATTTTCCATTTGGTTAAGATATTGGTTATAAAGGGATTCCCTTAATTCAGAGAAAGAATTATAGGCGAGAAGATAGTTGTTGTGATCAGTATCAGATTTGGACTGTAAAAAGATCTTCCAAAGCTTGTTACGGGTATTTCTTAGGCTACGGAGCTTGTTGTTTATGGTTTGACGTTTGACAGTTGCAAATGTCAAATTATGTTGACATTTGTGTTCAGTAAGTTTTCAAAATTCATCGAAAATCATTTTGAACAAGAACTAAGCTTCCTAATTGTTAAAATTTTCTCCTAAAAAAAATAGATTCCCACGCCTATTTTACGGTTCTTAATGACCTAGAAAAATATTGGACTGATTAAATGGCCTCTGCGGGTAGTAGCTCTGCCGAACATATACCGGAAATCGTATTTGGAAAAGAAATGAGAACAAATTCTTTATCAGGCTATACAAATAAAAAATGTATTACAATTCTCAAGCTCTTGGAAAGACACCCGCATACATTTCTAAGTGTGATGTTAACACCGCCAATAAGAAACCAAAATGTGAAGTGTTATCCCCAACTTATGTTGCATAGTTTTAAGGAACATCGACCATGACACCAAAAACAAAAAATGATGAAGGTATCCTTCGTAGGTGTGTAAAAAAAATAAAAATATTAAAAAGGAAACCATACGTTGTCCTTACATGTCGTCTCTTCCCTTACCCCCTACCCCTCCTACAAAACCGTTGATTGAATAAAATTAACTCCTCATTTGCTCCATTAAAAAACAAAAAGAAGTCCCTCCATAATCTAAAAACTTCTTCAGAGGATACGAGAAACATCATAATCGCTGCCATCATACCTCCATAGCGTATGAACATACTCTTATGTTTGTAAACAGAGCTTAAACTTGAAGTAACCAAGTTCCGCATATTTAAACACCCAGCTTGGGCCCAAAAGACCAAGATTATATTCCCTAAAGTCCAAACTCAAAACTCCATTTTTCATTTGTTTTCCTCACTTTTCCCACTTTCCAGATGATGGTGTGTGGTGCGGCTGCGAGCTTAGGTGTCCCCATTGCCATCGCATCTGCGGAAAAGCCATGTCCGCATCTTTTCCTTGCCCTTTGGGTTTCCTATTTCAAACATGGATGCGATGGTAAAACGAATTTAATTGGCGCTAGTTTGGTCACGACTCGTGACAGCTTCCCAGAACCGAACCAAAAGACCAGGACAAGAGTATGGAATGGCAAGTGGGTGGAATGATATGCCAGCAGTGGTGGCGTAGGCAGCGAGGTGGCTAGCGTTACACATTTTAACAAATGACTTTGGCTTTTATGGCAATTTGTAATTACATTGTCCTCAGAGGACGACGACGACGACTACGACGAAGGCTAAGAGAACGACGACGATAACTACGACGACGACGACGACGAAAACGACAATGAGGATGACAGGATGGCGAGATGGGAAAGAAAAACTCGTCCGCACGCGAGGGAATGTGATCCTTGGAAATTGTGCATCCCGAGCATACGCCACGCGCAGGAGTCCTCCTTTCTCCTTCCTCCTTCCTCCCTCTTCACTCGTTCTCATTCCTCACAACTTTCTGAAGACCTATACCGAGGTATATGGTATAAGTATAGGAGGACCAGGATTCAGTGCATCACAAATGAGGCATGCCATCTGACATCAGTTCGTATATTTTTTATGTCCATTGGCCTTCTTTTTATTCTTGTCCTGATGTGATGGTCGGTCGAGTTGGTCCTTCGAGAGGGACCAAGAAATTGAATAGAAGGAAAAAAGCATTCGCAAATCCTCCCCGCCCGATACCGCAGCTCAAAGTTTTCCTTCTAAATGAATTGTGACTCAGTTTGTGATGTGGGGGTGGTAGTTGGCGGATGGCGGATGGTAGCGCAACTTTTTCGAACTTTCTTCTTTCAATCCCGGTACCGTTTTTTAGTGTCCTTTTTTCCGTTCGTTTCTCTTGTAGTAGAATTGAATGAAATGGCATATATCATTAAATGGGCAGGAGGGAAAATTAAAATTGCCCCCTGATTAATGAATGGGACTAATTTCGTGTCAAATAAGAAGAAAGATTGCTTTTCAGAGCATTGGTCTTTTCTTTTTTTACCGTTTTTCGTTTTTTAATTTTTTTTCTTTGTAAAATGTTGCAAAGCTTCAAGGAAACTTATTGAATGGCATTCGAACGGGAACTTTTATATAAAATGAATATATATGGTAGATATGTAAAGATGTACTCATTGGACTGGACATGGAATGTCCTGGCATCAGAGAGTCAGACTGTGGCATCATCAGGTGAATTGGAAATGAGTGAAAAGTTTTATTCAACGCGTAGATATGTCTAGGAGTAGGTCTATATATGAATACTATATATTCAAGTAGCTCTATACCTCTCGTAGAGCAGATATTGGAAGAGGCCGTCCGACCGACAACCGCTCCACCGACCCAACGACGCAGAGTGATCATTGTACTCATTCCACATTATACTTTCTATAGAATATATTCTTGTTAATTGGCCAAGTTGTTATGCTTGAGGGAGCTCCGTTGACGGAATTCCAGAAAATGAACAAAAATATATTTAAAAAAAAAATTCAAATTTAGAGAGGGATGTTTTAAATGTTGAACGTGCAAATGGCCGTAGATTCGGTCAATATCTACTTTTTGTTCTTGTTCTGTTTTTGGTTTTGGTTCTGATGATGCTGATGTTCGGAACTGTTTAATAAGTCTAAAAACGAGTGATAGAAAGTTTGACTTGTTTTAATACAAAACGAAAAATTAGGTTTTTGAACAGTTCTATTATTTTGAAATCCGAACTAAAGTTCATACAACACAAACAAAAATGGAAACCTTTTCAGGAGGTTGTTTCCGAAATTGCCAAAAAGTCAGTCAAGTTTATTCTTTTTATTTAGATATGTTACCGTTTGTAAAAAGTTTGAACGTCTTTAAAGAATTGTTTGTAAACAATTTTCTTCTTCCTTACCAAAAATTCACAACAAAATTTTACTCTTTTCGGATTATTTTGGAGATTTGAAAAAGACATTTTGACTATACTACTAATATAAGTGTAGAAGATGAAAATGCTTAAGCTTTTGGTGAGCGCATTATCTGGAGTCGTCTTGGGCCTCCAAAATCGTGAGATCTAACCCCGCTGGAATTTTTTTTAAGAGGTTATGCTAAGTTCCTTAGCTATTCAGATAAGTTCCAGAACGATTGGCTTGATATTAGGTTTTAATGAAACCGAAAGATATAGGTACCGTACAGAGACCGTCTTTTAATTATTTTCAGGAATTACCACATTATGTTTGAATCTTTTGGATTAATAAAGCTCTGGAAACCCATAAGTATAGGTTTTGAAAATAAATACAATAAAACTATAATATTTGAAAGAGATTCAAAAATCATGAGAGATGAAGTAATGATAACTCTGGTCGATAGTATTTTGTAACTTACAATTAAATTTTGGTTTCCAAAGGATTTTTCAATGGGCTCAACTTGAATTCGACTTCAAAAACCACTTATACAAGACTTTTTGAGGATATATTAATTCGTGAAGTACTTTTTCTGTCAATAATTTTTCGTGATGACATTAAAATGACATAAACTTTAGAAAACTCTTAGAAGATGAATTGTATCCAGTTTCACAAACCAAGTTGGTTGAGGGCGAATCTGTTTGTTCATAATTTGAAACAAGTTAATTTTATCATTTAATCTTTTAATGTCCCATTTATGTCATTATCCGCTTTAACACAAACCCTTCTTTCAAATTTCAAAAAGCAAACAAAAAACACAAAGACAAAAAACAAAAAACCATTAGTACATAATTAATCAGACGTTAATAAACATGTTAAGCATTAACCAACAAAAAATCTCGCTTAATCTCAATAAAATGCTTTTTAAAATTTACATTATTTGTCACAGAATAAAAAAATGAGTAAATGGACAAAAAAAAAGTATCTTACTAAAACTGCACCTCACCCCAGAGGTTTTTCTTTCTTTTTTTGCCTAAGTAGTTTTTTTTTGCAAACCACAAACAATAAAAAAAAAAAACTCTTAATAAACTCTGTGCCTTTTTCATGAACTATTGACACCGAATGACTTTTCAGGATGAGTGCAAAGGCAACAATCAAACATCAATAAGTCTCACTGTCAAATAAATTGGTACCTTTTTATCCATCATTCAAAAACAGAGACTTATGTAGGATAGTACAATGAAGACACAAAAAAAGGCTCTTCACATAATCCTGACATCATCCCAAATTCAGATATTCACCCTTCATATGATGGGATGGTAACCCAAAGAACAAAAAAAACATCACTCACTACCCTCGTTAGGGTACCTAAATTCGACTACCTACCCAAAACCATTTACCCACATCCTGATTTGTTACTAACAAAGTGATTTTGTACAAAGAGGAATAACACAACACAACAAAAAAAGGATCAGGATCAAAATCAAGCTATAAAAGATCCACAAGTTTACTTTTGTTAAACGATCAATGTCCTATTATTGACTAACAAGGATCACACTATTGATCTTTTCTATTGATTGTTTATTGATGATCGATTATTTGGTCGTGTGCTGTTTTGATTGGGTCAATTAATTTGTATTGATGGGTTTATTATCGAAAAAAGATCCTTAAATCAGTCCTTAATGAAGTCGGGAGCAATCAGATGCGACTTTCAACCAATTAATATTTTGGATACTGAAGTTTTGAATGCAACATATACCAAGCTCTTAGGAGAGGCAGGCAATTGCTTTACATGAACGTTTTGACTGACGTGGAAATATTATATTTCTCAGAGTACGTATGTACCTCCAAGATCTACAAGTGTTATGTAAGAGAACTGCCTTTATTATGTACAATGTTGTCCAAGTGCCCAGATTTCTAATTCTATTGATCGTATTTTGGATTTAAATTTTATTGATAATTGCGTTGAAACTCAATGTAATGAACATCTTATAAAATGTTAGAAAATAGCAACTATCACAATGCAGTTGAAATAGTTTTTAATTTTTCCATTTTGAATGAATCTAAATTGAAAAATAATTCACAATTGTATGATTTTAAAAAAGCTGATTATGATTCCACATAAAACATATTTAAACACAGTAGATTGGCAACATACCTCAAGCGGCTAAGATACTAAACAAGCTTTTACTCTGTTTCGGATAATTTTAGATTCAGCGGATTCTTCTTAAGTTCCTAAAAAAACTTTATTTAAAAGTTCAAATAAACCTATTTGGTTTAACAAAATTAAAAATCTTCAATTTATTTAAATGAGCAGTTCAAACAAAGTAAAGGGTTTTTGAAAAAAATGTATACAAGCAATACAAAAAGTTTTTGGTTATATATTAACACGACTTATAATAATGTGTTGTCCGATGATATTAACATAATTTGTAATAAATTCGCGACGTTTTTTCAATCTAATTTTATTAATCTCAAATTAGTCTATGTTAACAAAATATATTTAAATCCTATGGTTGTTCTTGGTAATTTGCAGTTCAATGAAGAAAATGTCTTACAAGTACTTTTATCTCTTGAAAAGTTTTTCTATTTCAATAGATAATATTTCACCAATTCTTCTAAATACTTGTGCTAATATACTTACCACACTACTTTGTATAATATCTACCCATTCTTTAAGTAATGGTTAGTTCTTAGATGTATGGAACTACTGTATTATAACTTCTAAGGCTTTCGAGGCTCTCGTAAAACACAAATTGCATATACTTATTCACAATAACATTTCAGTTTACCAACACGGTTTCTTAAAAGGTAGATTCACTACTACAAATTTATCAATATTTTCAAATTTTTGTCTATCACAGATGGAAATGAGTTCTCAGGTCGACCATATTTGCACTGATTTTTCAAAAGCTTTCTACCGCGTTCAACATAGTCTTCTCATTAAAAACTAGAGATATAAGGATTTTATTCTCAGATATTAATGTTAATAAAGAGCTATTTAGTAGGTAGAAAACAAGTCGTAAAAATTGATAATGCCTTGTCCAAGTAAATTACAAATTTTTCGGGTGTTCCTCAAGGCAGTCACCTTGGACCACTTCTTTTAATCATTTTTATTAACGACTTACCATTACATCTTACTTTTTCTGAATGTCTTCTATTTGATTTCTAAATTGATTTAAATAATTAAATTAAATGGTGTTACATATATCAATGGGCTATATTTTAACAATAAGAAATGTAGTGTTGTAACATTTTCTGGAAATCACAGTCTATTATATTATAATTATAAACTTGAAAACGACATTCTTCAAAGGCTTGATAGCCATAATGATCTAGGCGTAACCTTCGATTCTAAAATGAATTTCTCAAATCACATAGACCTTGCGATCTCAAAAGCAAACTCTATGCTAGGGTTTGTTTGAAATTTAAAAGATTTCGAAGACCCCTATACATTAAAAGCTCTTTATTCTAGTCTTGTCAGACAACATTTAAAATATTGTACTGTGTTATGGTACCTAGCATTTATCGTATACAAAAAGTTCGAAATAGGTTGCCTTACGAAAAATATTTGGTTATTCAAATGTTCCATCTTATGAGACGAGGTGTATTTTAATTGATCTAAAACCTCTTGCTCAGAGAAGAAAATTAAACTCTATACTTTTTGCTTTTGATGTCTTCAATTTTTCAATTGACTCTCCAGTTTTATTATCTCTGTTTCTTATTTAAAGGACGAGGTCTTGAACAAAAGTCATCATGGCAATTGAGTAGTTAAGTCTGCTAAGACACTCATTAGATGGCTGGGTCATGCGGTTTTCCAGCCCGGTCTTTGAATCAAATCCAGAGGGACTGTGATGGGCTGCGCAGTAGATTAGGGTGACACACGCATAGGGTAGAGGACCCCAATCAACTTAACGTGCAAAACTTGAGACTTTTAGCTAGGTATCGAGCTGGCTGGAGACGTATGTTTTGAGGCCCAGTTCCGTTATGAATTGTAGCTCTACCTTGTGTTAGTTAGTATGTAAAATGACTACGTTCAAATCCTTTTCTCTTCACTTTCTATTGTGTTTTCCGTGATTTTAATAGAGCCTTCTATAAATTTTGTCTCAAAACTTGAGCCAAAGAACTAAAGGCCATAGATTTTTATAAAAGTTTGTCTAATTTAAAGAATAAAATTTATAGCATTTTAAAAATAAGCATTCTGCTCTATTTTGCATCAACTCTGATGTCTCTCAAGGAAGCCATTTACGTCCCACCTTCTTTATTCCTAATGAATTCCTAAAACTGTTCAACAATCGGGCTTATTGACTAGATTAGCAACTTTAAATTGGCATTACAGAAAATAATCAAGAAGTGGCATTAAATTACACGCTTTTGGAGGAAAACTCTAGGGTCCGTAGCGTGAAACTTTGAGGTTATCAACCGCTTCATTTTATTAATTAATTGTGGCACGAGCTGTTTGGCATGTTGTGTCGTCTTGTTGAAAACACAGCTCTACCACATAATAGTTGCTTAATTGATGAACAAAAAGTCAGTAATCATGGCACTATAACGTTCTGGCCAGCTGGTTTTGAAAGAAGCACAAATCAATTATTGAAGTAACCTGTAAAGAACATTAAACTTTCAGTTATTAATCGCTTAACAAAATTCAGAACCATGATTTTTAAAATAAATTTGCGCAATTTTAAAGCTTTGTCCAAGTGTGAAATTTCAAATCAAACTTAAAAAAAAATCACTTGAAAGTTGACAAAATGGCTTCCTGCTTATAGATAGTGTTGCCAACTCAAGGTTCAATATATCTAAAGGAAATAACCTCCCTTAAGAGGTTATGAACATTTGGGTTCGTTAATTCCGTAAATTTTACTTCGTCCGTCCCCAAGATTCTTAAAACTGTCTCCAGGGACCATCCTGATTTTGGTTTCATAATAAACTTATAAGAGGGCCATCGGATGAACTAATGTCTAGACGGAAATGCGACAAATATTCAAGGGAAATTCTTTGAGTCTCTGAGGAAATACGCAATTTGAAATGAACTAATTTGTTTTGTTCTTATGTTTTTTTCTTGCTTCTTATTTTTATATAGAAAATATGTATAATTGTCATCCCATCCACTTTTGTTTTAAATTCTCAATTCATTTACAAAATTAAGAATTTCCTTTCAAACAAAAAAAGGTACAGAAAAAGAAAAACTCTTGAAATGGATTTTTCTTACAATGTCCTGCATAATTCCCACCAATCAGAGAATGCAACCATTCCAGCCTCGCATTTGATGGCACAGCAGAAGCCCCCCTTTTATATAAATTCCTCATCTTCTGTGTCATAAACTCTCATTAGTGCAGCATTTTCGTTTATTAATTTTTCTCTCCTTCAGGGAGTTTTTCTCGCGCGCATACAAGAAATTTCAAAAAAAAAGTTATGGAATCTTTTTTGAAAAAAAGAATCCTTACAAATCTCCAACCTCTTTTTGTTTTGTTGGTTGACGCGGCCGGCGTAGCGCGGCATGGCACGGCGTCGACCTTGCCGCAACCAACTGCAAATAATTACTATTATTCCATAATTTACTGTACCATGGGACAAAGTAGCACCAGGCCAGGATACCATACCGTCTTTCAGCAAACTTACTCTTTTCCCAATCCCAGTTTCCAGGTCCCAGAGCTCCTATACTTATCGTCATCGTCGTCGTGCTTTTACCTCCATCATATCGTCTTCCACGTTGTGTCCAACAACCACAACGTCGACTACGACGACGATGACGACAACAACGACGACGATGACGACGACCCTTTGAAGAATAAAAGAATTGTGCAATTTAATTTTTTAATTTTTTTTTCTTCTTATATTTTTTTAATTACTATTATTATCCTCCATCGCGGGCCCAAGTGAAAAATAATAAAAATACTAAAAATACCGCTGAATAAAATGAAAGCAACGAAACACAGGAAAAAATCTTGGAATCAAAAAATACCTGAGGCCATGCCACAATGAGGATAAATAGAAGTATAGGTAGAGGTACTCCATCCGGTACTAATATGCATAGGGGATGGGGGTAGATATGCTAACTACCATCAAAAGGATTACTTAAAGCTCAAAAAAGGATTCTGGGTTTTTAGTATAGTTTTTTTTCATTTTCTTTTGTATTCTTTGGTTCGCGAAGTACTCGTAGATTGGGAATTTATAGAGAACTCCATCAGCGGGAGTCGAGTTGGGTTTAAATTTGAATGGAATTTTTCTTTTAGTAATTTGGATTTCGGGTTTTTATGTTATTGCATTGATAAAGATATTCCAAAGAGCCTTTTTCTGTTAGAAAAGTGGTACTACCTATTTTAATACTTGATTTGTATAAAAATAACTTTTCCTAAATATTTCTTGTTACGGTTTTTCATTAAAAAAAAAATCGGCTATTTTTATAAATATCATGTATAAAAGCAGGGCCAGACTTAGCATCTTAGTCCCTAGACCTTTACTAAAATAAAACTAACACATTACATTTTTCTCAATTGTTTGTATCTATATCTGAATATTTCGACAACTAACTTTTTTTTATAATTTTTTAAATGAGTTAAGAAATGTATAATACTTGGGGTCTAAGTTTTGCCCAATTTCACTATCGACTGTAAATCTTATTATTACAAAGTGGATCTATATATTTTTTAAATTTTTAAGTTTGTTTTTGTAAACTTTACCAATTTTTTTTAGTATAGACACCTTTGTCTTAAGCCCCCGTCAGGACCCAGTTAGCACAGGGAATTTCCAAGATCGTCCAAATGTAAAGATTTTAAGATAACATCTATTTGGGGAGACTTCTATATTGAAAGCCAATACTTAGTTTGAACATAAAATTGAAATAATTTACGTTAAGCTTTAAAATTTATATTTTCACGACTACGTAAATTAATTTTTTCATGTTGGTAAGTTCGATTGGAAACTTTACAATACAATTTTAGACCATATAGAAGCGAATATTTTGGTCCTTCGAGCCGGATTTTCCATTACTGACAGACTGATGTTCCACACAATTTTTTCTCAAAACATACCTCTGTCTATCAACTCCTAATTTCACCTCCACGTGGTGAACATCGGATGCCTAGTACCTCAACTGGAGATTGAGTTTCAACCCTAGTGGAAAGATGTTGGGGGCAGTAAACGAGAGAGGGGGGAGAGGTGTTTCCACTAAGGCACCTCTCCTTATCCAGACGGCTGTGCAGGAATTCCCGAGATGGAATCAACGATGGCGTCTACAGTTCCAGTAAGGTTGAACTACTTATTGAACACCTTATAGGGCTTCTTCGACTTATTCGGAGCGCAGGCCTATAAGGAGCAGTTTTATTCGGCTCCCCATCCTTGTAGTTCTACTAAGGATCTTGCCCTCCAGGTTGGGGGTTGTGCCGTTGTCGGGGTGACTTCCAGGCCACGTAAAACATCGTAGTTGCGAAGCACCAGCAAGCCTCGGACAGACTGATAAGTCTATTGTATGGACGAAAGAAAGTGAGTAAGATTTCAGTATTGTTTTGCAGATATCGAAACAGGGAGACCACCAACCTTAGATAATCAGTCTCCTGAACATCGTATATGAGATATTTTGAAAGGTTCAGTGCGGCTTCACACGAAGAAAATCCATAATCATCGATTTCAAGGCAGTGTATGGGAGTAACAATACAGAAGAACTTTACAGGGCAATGTCTAGTTTTGGTATTGCTGAAAACTTTTAAGGTCGTTCAAAATGATAATGGAGAATGCATGTTGCTCTATCAAGGTCGAAAAAGATGTCAACCATGGTTTTGATGTCAAAAAAGGTTTTAAACAATATTTTTTTTAAAAACGTCAACACTGATGGCTCAATCTTCCAAAGCTTCGTCTAATTATTAGGATACGCAAATAATATAGACATATCTTAAACCCTAAGCTGGAAAATGCACCACTAATTTTTGCGACGGAAGTGAAGAAAACGCGGGTGTAGTGGTTAATGAAGACAAGACCAAGAATATGCTGTTATCAAGAATGGATATTGAACGAAGAACGTCTTGGACAAAACGTCATAATGGATAGTTTGAGGGAGCTGATTACTTTGTCTACCTTGGAACTGCTATAAATTCAAACAGTGAAAACAGCTCTGAAATCAAATGGAGTATAACTCTTACAAATCACTGCTTCTTTGGTCTTATAAAGCAATTGTTTAGTAATGTTTTCTTAAGGCACCCTCTATGAAGACACTCCTTATCCCGGATCTCATTTATGGTGCTATGGCTTGGATCCTATCAATGAAAGATGAGAACGTTTAAGGATGCTTCGAGAGAAACATACTTTGGTGAATGTTTGGTCTCGTCTGAAAGATGGAGATTGGAAGTAGAAGAACGGGCTGTACAATGACACTGATCTATTCAAAAGAATAAAATCCCAACGAATAAGACTACTGGGTCATGCAGTGTAAAGAAATCTGATCTCAAAGGACGGCGGCTCAGTACAGAATTTCAACCAACTTGTCGTGTAAAACTGGAGACAGCTAACTAAGGACCGTGTTGACTGGAGACGCATGTTGGTTGTGGCTCAAGTACGGCGCGGACTGTAACCAATAAGTAATATCAGGAAAAGGTAACTAGTTTTGGAGAGTTTTATCAGAACACACTTCAAGAATGACAATAGGACAGGAAGGAAAATGAATATTAATAAAGTTTTTATAAGTCACTTCAGAATTTTTCAAAACAACAAACAATAATTACTTTTGAAAATTTTCTAAAATTCTTTAATTTTCTAATAATAATAAAAACCCATGAAAATTCATGAAAAACAAAATATCTCCTTTGCTTCCCTTGCAGGTGCCTCTGAAAGCTACAATAAAAGAATACGATGCAAATTCGTCGATAAATCATATTGAAGTCTTGAAGATCCTTAGAAATGCATATCCCTTCATAACTTACTTTTTTCTGCAGTTGAAAAGTGTCAATTAATTTTAAATCTAGAATTTTCAATTTGTATGTTTTAGTCATTTTTTAAACATTTTATAAATGTCTCAGTCCCTTCAAAAAGTATTTTAAGAAAAATTCT
Organism: Eupeodes corollae; assembly: GCF_945859685.1. Lineage (NCBI taxonomy): Eukaryota > Metazoa > Arthropoda > Insecta > Diptera > Syrphidae > Eupeodes > Eupeodes corollae. Next base: position 146,429,337 of record NC_079148.1, read on the forward strand.
TCTAAGAACCATTTAAAATTATCAACGTGGGCAATTTCTCAGAACAAAATGGTGAAATTCACGTGAACCTTCCCTTTTTACACCCTTATTCAAGTTGATTAGATAACCTTTAAAGCGTTGGCGGTTTTAGAATTTATTTAATTTTACATTTTTTTTAAATATAAGTCCAGAGTTTTGATTCAATTCTTAAGAAACCTAAAAATTAAAAAATACAAGACTAAAATGAATTCCACAAAAACCCCACATTTAATGTAATAACTCAATTAAGTTCACATCCCATGAAGCACCTCAACAAAAAAAAATCTTCTTCGATTTTAAAATCATTTCTGCGTAATTTTATGCTTCGAGGAGCAAACCCTTTTATCTCATTTTGTCCTTTTTAGGTTTTTTTTTCTCAACCAGTTCTTCATTTTATTTTTTTCTTTCCTTTAGTTCTCATTTCGGAAAAAGTTTAAAGGTCCATCAAGGATTTTTAACGTCTTTTAGGAGTTTGGTGAGATATTTTCATACAGTAAAGACAAAATGTCCTTCGAGACAATAAATATTTTTCTTAAAGATATTTTTAACTGTGATATGGTTAAGGAATATAAAATATAGTAAATTAAGTTTTACAGTTCCTTGAAACCTATTATTTATTGTTTTAAAGGTGCATGTAGCGTAAAATTTGACTTAGATCCTGTTTACAAGCTTGACGAAGAAAAGTACACGAAATTGACTCTGCAATTGGAATACAACACGTGCCGCTCTATGTGACTATTTTTATAATTGTAATCCAAATTACAGACATTTTTAAAACTCACCGCCATATGTTTGCTTGAAACTGTATCCGAATTAACTTTATCATCCATCGAAATCAGTTCAAAAAATGTTTTTTTTTTAACTCGAAACTGTAACGAAAATAATTTTAAACAATATAAATTTCGGTTAAAAAAATAAAAGAAAAAACCGGAAAAATTGGGCAAAAAAAGCCATCCCAGGGTGTGTTTTTTTTATTTAAAATAATAAGCGTAAAAGGATGTTACCACCCTTAGCTCTGTTCTGTGTTCTGATGGCAGGGGAGAGAGAGGACTCAGGATTCAATTTAACATCAAGAAGAAAGCAAAACAACCAGCAACAAAAAAAATGGTGTCGACGGGTCGTAATTTTTTTTTGTTTAAGTTCTTTTTATTTGACGCGCTCTTAATTTCCTTGACGTTATTATAATTTTTTTTTAACTTTTTTGACGTTCAAAACTCCGATGTTGGAAAGGGTGTGCATTCGCGCACTCAATTTATTGTTGTTCGTATTAAATCGAGAACATTTTAATTTTTTTGTGTTGAGTTTTTTCTTTTGCTATTTTTGTAACGAAAAAAGTTTTTTTTTTGTGTTTTTTTTTTTTTAGTTTTTAACTGTGAATAAGGATAATAAGGATATCCCATTGTGCGTTTGTTACATTTTTGACATCTGAAAATTATCTACACAATTTATGAGCAAAAAATGTTAGCTTTTTTTGTTATTAAATAATAATAATTTCAATGTGTGATTTTATCATCATTGCATGATGATTTTTTTTCTATTTTCTTTTAAAAGGACAAAGAATTTTATGATTTTGATGGGAGTGTTGGATAAAAAGAAATAAAATACAACTGACAATTGGAAACTAGAAACAGAGGTAGAAAAAAAGGGAGCTGATTTTAATATAAAAGCATTTTTGTGTAGGTATCAAATTTATAATGTCAATAGACATATACCACTTTTGAATATCCATGTACATATATTCAAAACTTTTTATATATTGTTTTACAACAAGGACTTCTCGACTTTGACAGCTATTGGCGGCCATATTCTTTTTTTTTGAGGTTTTGTCAAAATATCTTATTTTAATTAGCACCGCTGTACGTAAAAGTGTGCACCTGAGTCCGAGACAGTCAATACCGCGTTGCGTCACTCACAAAAGCTTAACCAGTCGCAAACCACAACATGACGAATGGACGTTGCAGTTTGAGCCTGCACCCATACAAAATCCTATTGACACCGGACCTGAAACTAAAAGGCTTTGAGTTCACTAATTTGAATTTGGAGCAATTTTAGTCTAAAAATCATCTTTAATATTTAGGTGCATTTTAAATGAATGGATACGTGAATAAACAAAACTCCCGGATTTTGGACGACATACTTAAGTTTACGCGAGATTCACCAAATGCCAATGCATCAAAAAAATTACTGTTTTGGGGTGGAGCTTTGGTTAGAGCGTCATCGGTCCGCATTTCTTTGAAAATGATGGCTGCCAGGCCCTCACCGTCAATGGCGATCGCTAAAAAACTATCATCAACTTTTTTTGGAATGCATAAGACATAGGGTTTTGACAGGATGGCGCTAAGTGCCACACATCTCATGACACAATCGATATTCTGCGCTAGCCCTCAAATGACATCGGTCAGATTCGAAAACTGGAAGTACACCTTATTCTTAACTTCCAATAGAAAGTTATTGCAATCGGTCCGATTTTTCGCATTAAAAATTTGAGCATTTCTGGAAGTTTCAATGTCCCTAGAGTCTAAATAAAAGATTTTTAGAGAGATGTCTCCAAAGATGCACACAGATTTCTCTTAGAATCTTTTATTTGTGAAGCTTTTTCCGTCGTCCATATCTCAAGAACCGGTGGAGATATCGACTTTAAATAAATATTTGCTATACAGATAATAATGCAGAAAGTTGCAGAAAAGGAGTTTTAAAAAAGAGGCTGGGATGCGACCCACACTGATAACTTCCCATCCCGTCTGTCGATTTGTCTTGCTTAAAAGTTTGTCTTTATGTACTCGTATAAATTTTTATCAAATTTGCGTACTATTTTATGTAGATTTAATTTGTATGAAAAAAACGGACTATTGGATTTTTATATAAAAATTACTGAATAGCGAAAACAATATTTCTGTGAAATAAAATAAGTTTGAAGCCAATATTTCAAATTTTTGAAAATTGAAATTTGAGTCGAAAATCAATTTTTACCAACTTTTGTTTAATGTTTTTTAGGTTTTTAATTTTTTGTACAAAAAACTGTCAATAAGATTTTTTTCAAAATTTTACTGAATGCTAACAACAATATTTTCTGAAAGATAAAAGTAGCTTAAAGCCAACATCTTCAATTTTTGAAAAGATATTTGAGTCGAAAATCAATTTTTAAAAACATTTATTAATTTTTTTTTAGGTTTTTATTTTTTGTAAAAAAAACTGTCAATTCGATTTTTCTCATGATTTTTCAAAATATTAAAAACAATATTTCTTATAAGTAAAAATAAGTTTAAAGCCTAAATTTCAAGTTTTTGAAAAGATATTTGAGCCGATATTCAATTTTTACTAACTTTGAGTAATGTTTTTTTTAGATTTTTATTTTTTTATAAAAATTTTATGAGATGTCAAAAACATTATTCTTCGTTTATTTTATTTTAGTCGTAAAATTTTGGAGGTGACCAATTTTTTTTCAGTTTTTTTGATTTATAAAAAAAAACCGTTGAATGGATTTTTTTCAAAAAATATACAAAATATACTATATCACGTTACAATATATTATATAAAATTTAATTCAAGTCTCTAGCGTTTTTGGTTCGTAACATATTTAGGGTTAACCAAAATGTTCACCTTTTTTTCAAACTGCTATGGTAAAAAAACCACCCACGCAATTTTCTTGAGAGCCCTTTCTGCATCTTTCTGCCTTATTATCTTCATAAGAAAATTTATTTGAAGTCGATATCTCTTCTGGTTCTTGAGCTATGGATTACAAAAAAAACGTAGCTAACGTACGGACGTACAAACTTACGTACACACGCACGCACAGACATCTTTTATTTCGACTCTAGGAACCTTGAAACGTCGAGAAATGTTAAAATTTTCAATTTGACAAATCGGACCTATTACAATAACTTCCTATGGGAAGTTAAAAAATTGAGCACGTGGTTTTCTTACCAAAGGAATTTTAAAAAAAAGTTAACTTTTTGGTTAATCCAAAATATTTCACGAACCAATAATTCTAACAACTTGAATTAAATTTTATAAACAAAAAATACTTAAAGTTGGTAAAAACTGATTTTTGACTCAAATGTCCTTTGTGCTCCCCTTTTAAAAAATTTAATATATTAACTACAACATTTAGTAAAATTTTGGGAAAGATCGAAAAGACAGTTTTTCTTACAAAAAATAAAAACCTGAAAGATCATTACAAAAACTTGGTAAAAATTACTAAAGTTTTTATAAAAATCCAACTATCAGTTTTTTTCACAAAAATTGAAATCTAAAAAATGCGTAGTACGCAAAACTAGTAAAAATTGGTATTCGTGTTTGTTTCTCAATAGTTCGTGAATAAATTAAGCTATTGACTGATTGGATGATTTCATTATTTCCTTAAAAATTCCAATCTGTTTTTTTTTTCTTTTAAGAAATAAAAACTTTCAAAAACTGCTAATAAAATTGGTAAACTGTGTTTTTATTTAAAGATATCTTTAACACAACAGAGTTTGAAATCAAACTTATTTTATCTTATGCAAAATATTTTTGGTAGTTTAAAGTTAATTTTGTAGAAAAATTCAATTGACAACTTTTCTTACAAAACACAAAAACCTACAAAATCAAAAAAAAAAAAAACTGAAGAGATATGGTTTTCGAGTCAATAAACTGTGTGTGAAGTATTGACAAAATTACTTTTTTAATTTTAAAGGCGTATGCGGAATATGACATAATTCAAATGCCCAGTTGAACGCACCCATCCAGTTCAACTTTTGAAACTGTGAAACCGGCATAAAGAGACTGAAAGATGATATTCGATCTATATTAATGTTTTATCTATGATGATGGGCCTCTAGCTATGGATTTTTCTCTGTCAAGTCATTCAATTCAATAAAGTGAGTGCCAATACAAAAGATTGTTATTTAAATTGGCCTTACGCCAAAACAGCCCGCCTAGGTTTCTTACGGTGGCACGGATTCGAGTGGTCCAATTTTCAATCACTTTTCCGCTAGATCCGGCTGAATTTCAGCGATGGTATCTGTTATTTTAACCTTTAGGGCACCGGTCGATTGTTGTTTATTTGTATAGCCCTGCCACTTCAAGAAACCCCACAAGAAAACCTTGGTGACTAGTTCATACACCCCTGAAAGATATAACCTTACCCTCAAATCGTTCATGCGAAATGTCATTTGTAGCGTTTGCTGTGTGACACGTAGCGTCAACTTTCTGCAACCACATGTCTCCTAGGTCCATATGGTTAAATTTTTTCCACAAGAAATTAGTTATCGTTATCTTCACACGGACCAATTACACCACCGGCCCAAAATGGACACCAAACGGTAACTTTTTGAGGATACGTTATAACCTGGTGACCCTCGCGTGTGTAGGTGTCATCTCATATACGGCAATGTTGCTTGTTAACACAGCCTCGAACAAACGGCGTTGTCTATGGTCACGAACTTTGATCTCCTGAGTTAGTTGGATCTTGTTTGGGTGTATTCCCAAGACCCGACGTAAAATTCACCAAGTTCAAGTCTGCGAAAGGGCGAGGTCTCGTGCACGGCGAGGAATAGACAGCCTCGGGTTTTATTGTATACACTTTCACGGACCGCGTGGATGTTCTCAGCTAGTCTTGCGTTCCTTGAACATACGGGTGTTGGCTGATTGTTAGCTGAACCGGTCGTCTCAAATTTGGCTACCAAACGTTGAAGAGTGGAATGTGAAAGGCCATCACGTCTACCGTAAAATAGGCGCAATGTGCGCAACGTTAGCGTCAAAGAACACTTATTTTGATAATAAAGTTTTATCATTTTAAGGTGCTGCTCAATCGTAACTTGCCATGATGATTTGGCATAAGCAACTGAATAATTAACAAAAGATTTGACAGATGTCAGCAAAACAAAATGGCCACCACAGGGCGCAAAAAACCTACCCGAGCCAACAAGAGAGAAAGATTTTTAATTTAGCTCACACAAAATATTATTATGAGTATTGTGTTAAAATTTTAAGCACGGAACGTTGACAGACAGAATGCCAAGTTATCAGTGGAAAATCCTCTATTTCCTTGAATATGACGAAATAGGATTCCTTAAATTCAAGTTTTTCTTGATGGAAAACTCTAATACTAAAAAAAGTTTTACGAAATGCAATCATTTTGAGGAACATAGTTATTTTTCAGACCCCAATTCAACAGAGGTATCTACGTTTATGTTTTTGTGGGGTTCTTGAACTGTGATCAAATTCTTGTTAGTTTGATGGTTTCTTTTTGTTTTTCTTTTCATTTGTCAAGTAGCGGGTTTTCTTTTTTTGTTGCAGGAAATAAGTCAAAGCACAAAACATAAACTCCCCAGTTCCTGGTATTTAAAGTCTTATACAAAACGCACCATTCATAAAGGTTATAGTAGCCTATGTAAGTCCATCATACCTTCGCCATCTATACCTCTACATATAACCAACTTTATATTATTCTAACTAACTGCAAGAACCTTTTGGCCATAGAGCATGTTTGGTATGCTCTGCTCAGCTCATGGCTCGTCAATTCTATATCTTATATGTCCCTTTGTCTATGCTTCTTTATATGCATCGGACCGTTGAACAGTGAATCATGGAACATATCCACTCATGTTTCACATTCATGAAACACAATTTCCTAGAATAACTCAAAAACCACCATGACAGTCCCCCAGAATAAGCCACGGCCACACCATCATCACAAACTGACAAACAAGAAAGTAACACTTCCAGACTTGGTGGAGTCACCGTTCGTCGTCGTCGGCGTAGTCGTTGTGCGTCGTCGGTGTTGGCTTGGGAGCGGTTCCCAAGCCACCAACCAACCAACCAACCAACGAAGCAACCAACTCCCGCTGATTCAGAGTGTCAGTCAAATAAATAAAAATATTCTCCTCATCCCTACGGAGCGACACGGGGCGGCGCGGCGCGCGGCGGTCAGTGGTGGTGCTCGTATAATGCAAATGCCAAACCGTATACGAACCCCCACCCTAAATCTACAGTATTGCTTTGACAAGCTGTCACCTGACTCTGTTCTTCCCGGGTCAGTTCGGAATTCTGTTCGGTTGGCCAGCTCTATGGAAGGTATACACAGCCACAGTCGTGTCCGCGTCGTTGGTTTTCTGCGAAATGCCGCCGCTGCCACCACCACCCATAACCGTTAGGTCTCATGTCCAATCGACGGGAAAATCTTCTTTGTTTTCTTGTTGACCAACTACAGCAGCAGCTTGTACCCCATCTGCCTCCTGCTCCAGAGTCTACGAGAAGGAACAAAGCGATTATCCACCCGTTGAAAAGTGATTCATACACACTTTTTCCCTTACTCCCAGTTCCAACAGAAGCCCCCACCCAAGTCCCCAGGTCTGTGACAATGAGCAGTGAACAGTGAGCTCCCAAGGTGAGTTGACTTGATGGACAACACCATCGTCCCATCGCCCGTCCATCGAAAAGAAATAAGAAGAAAAACGAAGAAGCGACCAACCGACGTAAAAAAAAAAAACAATCCTAAAAATAAAAGAATCATGGAAAACCAGGTGGACAAAAAATGATTTTCTTTTGTTTTTATTTGCTTTCAAATTTTCCCGCCATAATGAGTGACAAAGCTCTGTGGCGGTCGGCGGCCAACGGTGGTAATGGTTATGGTGGTGCCGGCATGTCTTTGAGTCGCAACTGCTGCGACACGTCACTCAGCAAAAGAAGCTTATTCCATAATTAATATGGCTTCAGAAATTTTTTCCATGTAACAAAGGTTGACTCTGTTGAACGTGGACAACGGACAGTGGAACCGCATCAGGTGCGCTGGCTGTGGTGATTATGGACAGGTGCGCGCACCCCACAAGATTCCCACAAGACGCGTGTACTTCTACGTTATACGTTATGGTTTCGCTGACTCCTCAAATGTCGGTCGTGCAAGGTGACTTGAAAAGTAATAGAAGCCAATTTGATTTTTCTTTTTTTGTTTCAACTTTACTTTAATCCACATCCGGTTCTCAAGACTCAGTCAGACTGAGGCTAAGTCTCAGATTCACTGACAACTTCAACTTCAATCGATGATGATGATAATAATGGAGTGGAGAAGTGCAACTAGAAACCTCGACAAACGGCCTGGCAATTGATATAACCGGACAGTCAAGAGTATCGGTTTCATTGTTGCATTATGTTTAGGAAGAAGCGGTACGATATTGATGGGTCCTTTGATCGTTTTGAAAATCAAAGAACGCCGCCAAAGAACTGTTTACACGGTGGATTATAATTTAAACTTAAAATAACAAAAAAGGGGAGCTTAATTTTTCTTTGTTTTCTTTTAACTTTTGATGTTGCCCTTTTATATGCATCAAGAATTGTGATATGGTTGTTTTTTTTTTTTTTTGTCAAGTCAATGATTCAAGGAAAGTGAAGCTTATTGTTGTTGGTTAGAATTACTTAAATGTCGGTAATGTGATGTTGCATCAGTATAAAATGACGAAATATGCCGACAAAAGGGGTTGTGTTATTAAAAAGGAAACAAAAAACGCACCGCATACAAAAATGAAAGGAAAAAGAGAAAAATACTTTGATGTCCTTTTTGAGAACATTGTTTGAAAAAAATGACAAAAAACAAGGAAAGGTCTAGACTATCTGAACTATGAGCTGCTTGAAGGTTTTAGTTGAGATTAATGAAAGTATGACTACTTGACTTTATTAATATTCGAAGAAATGATTTTGGTAAATGTCCCAGGAAGGTGAAAGTTAAATTAAGTAAGATCTTTAGCAAAAGAGAATTTTTCGAATTTTGACAGCTGACAGTGCCAGAGGCAATATTGTGGGAGCGCGGATAGTATCCCCGCTATTGTTCTGAAGAGGTGTTCTTCAAAGTTGGCAAAACCATTAGCAAAACATTAGCTTTTCCATTTTTCCTATTCTTTTTGAGTGGATGGAAAACTGCATTTGCCCAGCCTGTCCCTAAAAAAGCGAATCTTCCTTCTTCTCTAACTATCGTCCAAGGTCATGGAAACGCTGATAAATTTTCAGATTAAGAAATATTTTGAAGAACGAAAGCTTCTTAATAACCGGCAGTATGGCTTTCGTTGAAATATGTCCACTCTTGGACTCATGGTTTATCTCACCGAAAAATGCAACAAATCCTTAAATCGTTTTGGCGGAAGTAAGATTATTGCACTTGATATTTCAAATGCATTTGATAGAGTTTGTCATCAACTCTCTTATCGAAAATGCGTGCTCTTGGTTTAAATGAATCTCTTCTTTGTTGGGTTGGAAATTACCTTTCGGACCGTTCAATTCAAGTAGTATTAGACGGGTTCAAATCTGATATTTGCTGGTGTACCCCAGGGCTCCGTTTTATCTCCGACGCTCTTTCTTATTTTTATAAATGATCATTTGTCTGAAACGAACACTAAATTGTTTCGTTGATGACAGTGTTCTCAGCTTTTAATATTGGTTTTTAGATTCTCATCCTTGTTCTTTCGCGATGTTAGCTTCGATAAACTCATTAAATTCTAAAAACAGTGCTAAGTATTTAGGTTTTTTCCGACGATGAAAGAAGTTTTTACCCCTTCTGAATTGGCTATAATTTACAAAGCTTTTATTCATCCAAAACTTATATTTAAGGTCGTGCTCCAATAACGTACTTAAGTATTCTCATTCATTCTCTTACCGAGACATTTGCTTTCCTTGAACACCGCCGCATGGTCTCATAGCTACTCGTATCATTGTTTTATCGTTATTTTTATAAGCAACCCTCTATTGAAATAGCCAGTTGCATTTCTCCCCTTAAACAATTCATCCGTAATACCCGTACTGGTAGAAATGCCAGAATGCCAGAAATATCAGTTTACCCTTGAGCCCAATTTCGGAGGTACTATTAAGTAAAGAGATTCTCTCTTCAGCCGTACTACACGAATGTGGAATGCTTTAAATACATTAAATAAATAAGATGGTGAAACAGTCCGTTGAGAACTAGGGCCTAGTGACTTACAACTCTCAACCATTCCTCTGTGCGAGTTATGTTGTCAGGGAAGGAAGGGACCTTCAGTTTAAACGGCTAATTTGAGAAAGCACTTTTCATGACAAGTATTACTCTTATTGAATTTGTCAATTCCTCGCAAGAGGCAATACCCGTGAAAAAGACTTTAGATGGCACAGGCAGGGATCGAACCCAAGACCTCTGTCATGACAGTCCTACCATCACGCCACGGGTACTACTGTGGAATGCTTTAACAAGCTCAATATTTCACAATCATTACAATGTGCAGACATTCAAAACCAATGTCGTTTCTCCTTTCTAATCCTTTCCTCCTTTCCTAATTGTTCGCACTGTTTGTAATCATTATAAGAGTATTCATAACCCCTTTAGTGCGCTCACAATATAAAAAAAAGCCACATCATGCGATATCAAAAGGTTTTATTTTTGTTTGAGAGCCCTAACGTCCTTTACATAGCCGCTTTGGCTGTGGCTTCGCATTCAAAAATGTCAAGTTTTCGATGACTTTGACGCATAAATATGACTGCACTTAACCGATGGCGTCGATTATGATGTCCATGCGGACTGTTGCGATTTGCGGCTTATTTCCATAGACGTGCCACTGAAGAAAGCCCCACAGCAAAAAGTCTAAAGGGGTGATCTTGGTGGCTAATTTACGTTATTTCGGTACGAGAAAAACCTGCCATAGAACCGCTTACGCAAAATATCGATTGTGTCTTAAGCTGTGTGGCACGTAGTGCCATCCTATTGAAGCCATATGTATTCTGTATCCGTGGGCGACGACGTTAAGTTGGCATCCATAATTTTCGAAGAAGTACGGGCTCCCGTCCAAAATCCACACCAAATAATAACTTTACTTGGATGCATTGGGACCTCGTAAACCTCGTGTAGATTGGTGCAGTTATCATTTCAAATCTGGTAATATTGCTTATTCACGTATCCAGAAAATAGGTCTCATGGCTAAAGTTACCAATATGGTATCAAACACGAAATTTGTTTGCTTTAAAATCGGAATTCCTGCTAAATTTATCAAATGCGTTTTCAATACATTTTTTTTTCCCTACCTAATAAAGATTCCTAAATTCGACTACATCTCAAAAAATGTATCGTAGATGGAGAAATAAAGAACCCGATGTTTCTCCATCCAATTCTGATTTTGGCTGAAAATGTATCATCACAATTCCAGTGGAATTCATACAAAAATCCCTGCGCTTTACCTTTCTACCAGTAATGTCGCCTACAATGTTATCATTATTGTTGAATCTTGGCTTTGGAGTGGAGTTTCTTATTCTGAATTTTTGACGTTTATTCTTATATGGTCTTTCGGAGTGATCACTGTGTTACTATTGGAGATCGTGGAAGGTGGCTGCCGAATTTTATTGTATTTTATAGGTATTTAGAACTTAATTGTAACAATCCAAAATCATTTAACTGCTTAAAATCAAACTTCATTGAACTCGATAGGTATCTTGAAACTGTTAACTGGAATACTGAATTTTTAAACCTAAATTTGAAGAATATGCTTAACCGTTTCAAGGATATCCTAAATACTGTTTTTAACTTATTTGTACCTTATAGGACAGAAAAGAATATCTCCAAACTTACGTGGTATAACAAAAGGCTGACTCATTTAAAAAATAAATCATCAAACACTTTAGATGAAAGACATACATTTTCTAACCTTAGTAAAGAATTCATGGTTCTCAGCAAATTCTTGCACATGAATTATATTTCGAATATTAAGCTTAATTTGAAAATTGATCCGAAACAGTTATGGAGTTTTATTAATTCAAAATTAAAACAATTGGCATTCCAACCACGATGAATTTATGAGGGGATAACTGACATTAATACAACTCTTGATCATTTTGCTCAATTTTTTTGATCAGTTTACCCAACTTCACAAGGAAACTTGGTTTTTCTTTCATATATTTCTCCTAAAGGAGATATTAGCTCAATACACTTAGAATTCTCTGATGTATTAAATGATCTTCAGAATCTTAAACCCAACCACATTCCTGGTGTCGATGGCATTCCTGCTCCTGTCTTAAAAAATGCTCTAGTTCTGTTAATTGCAAATTATATTCAACTTATCTTTATCGTCCGGAATATTTTTGGACGAATGGAAATCTTCTTTTCTGATCCCAATTCATAAGTCTGGTTTGAAAAAAAAATGTTGAAAATTACAGAGGCATTTCTCCATAATTCCTAAGTTTAGTAAAGACCAAACTGTTTTTTTTTCGTAAATGAGCATGAGTTCATTTCGGGTTGATCAACTGTCACTAAACTCATTTTTTTCCTCTTCCGTTAGTAATTGTATAGAATGTCAAAGTCGAGTAGACACTATCTTTATGGCTGAATCACAAACACGCTTCAGCTTCGGCTTCGTCTGCGTTACGGTGGGCCTGCTTCGAGGTTGCTTTGAATGACATTTCTATTATTTCATCCCTCCAAAAAGCAAATAATTTGTTTTTTTTGACATTTTTTTACAGCTGATAAGCTATCAGACAAAGCAAATAATCAGATAATTGAACTAGAGCTTCTGTTTGGAGTCACATTACGTTCTTTTCCTTATGATTGTCAAACAAAACGTGAGGTCGAAGCTCCATTGTGATAGCATGCATTGAATTCCTATGTCTGAACTTGTAAACGTTAGGCGAAGCCGAAGCTAAAGCGTGTTTGTGATTCAGCCATTAATGATTTTAGTAAGGCATTTGATTCTGTATGCCACAATATTTTCCTTCGTAAGCTCCAAAACTTTGGGATTCATTCTAATATCCTTTAGTGGATTTCATCATTTTTAACTGATAGGGTACAAAAAGTAAAACTTGACAATCAAACCTCGAGATCTATTAGATGTACCTCAGGAGTTCCCAAGGGTAGTCAATTTGGCCCACTTTTATTTATAATCTTTATTGATGATTTCTGTAAAATCATAAAGTTCAGCCAATGTCTCATATTTTGAGTTGTGATCTTTTGATCGTAGCCCTCTTCAGAGAACAGTAAAGGATGTCTCCTTTAATTCAAAGTTTACATTTTTTTTCCACAAAAGTTTTCAGATAGAATTGAGAAAGTTCAGAATTGTTTGACAAAATATTTGTTTTGTCAAATGCACTGTAATCTTCTGGCCTAAAATCTCTCAAATCTCCAAGAACTATTCATGATATAGTATTTGTGCCAGATATTTTGTGTTACAATATAAAGTATCCTAACTTTTTATCGTTAATTTGTATTTATGCCCGATAAGAGCACTGAGAAGAATATACTTTCTTTTTCAGCTTAAACAAAGGACAAATTGTGGTACGGATCGGATATTGGCTGATTGTCCACTGGGCCAGTGAACTCGAATTTTTCCACCAAACGTTGAATAGTTGGTTTGGAAGAACGACCATGTACCCCGTAAAAAAGGAAAGACCTATAAGCCCTATAAGTCGCACGTGAACAATAATTTTTCGAAAATGGTCTCCTAAGGTATTAATTAAAATATAATGACTGTGAAATTTTGTTAAGGGACCGGAATCTTGCACACTTATTTAGATAAAACACTTTGACAAGATGTAACTTTTAAAATATAGCCCCTATCAATTATCAAAGTTTAGAAGTACATAGTGAAACACTCTTTGGTTTGGTAAAATAGAAACAAACTTTTATTATTAACATTATTTTGATTATTTTCCAAAAGAATAATTTTCGTTGTCTCATGCAAAAATGTAGCATGTTTTGTTACCGCATAAAGATTTGGAGCTGTCTTTCTCAGATAGTAAATGTTAAGCTTCCAGTTATAAGCATAATGGACTCAGGTTCAAATAGGTTCACTTTTTTCTTTTCACATTTACAAACAAAATTTGAATTTCTTATTTCTGACAATAAAATACCACCAATCGTAATTTAAAAAACAACAATGCTTGAGAAAGTTTTCTTTACTACCTATGTCTATAGAGATGAAGCTACTTATGTATATTTCCCAAAGTCTTCTATCAGAGAATATTATGGACAAAGGTTTACAGCAAGTTGCTCTGTTCTTTAACTTCTGATGAATTCTTCCATTTTTCACATTTATTCCATGGCATCATCAGTAAAATTCCTATAATCTGGATTATTCTCAAGCACCGACCCCCAAAAATGAAATTCATAGCCTCTTCCCATCATCATCATCATCATAGCACCATCATATCACCTTCACCTGCCTTCAGTAGACCTACCTTTTTATACCTACCTCTCTACAAAGCTATAGCTACCTACATTCAGCATATTTTAATTTCACTTCAGTGTTATGTTAGGCGGAAAGCTCATTTATTTTAGTTCCAAAACTTAAAAAAAAAGTACATCCTTTCCTCAAAAAATCACATACAAAAAATTTAAAAAAAACTCCACCTCAACCACATTTCTGGTCGAGCAATAATGAAAGGAACCTCTCAGCGTACAAAATCGCACAAAAGTTTGGCTTTCGTCGGCTTTTCTAGGTTTTTTTTTTGTATTTTCAAAACATCATCATCATCATCCGTTGATGGTTTTTTGTTTTTCAAAAAATTTTTCATATAAATTTTTGTGTGTTCTTTTTTCACTCGCTTTCATTGTAATGAGGTATAAAAGGATTTTCCACGCCACGCGAGTGTGGTGTGGCAACTAGGCAAGCAAGGCAAGGTTGCTCTCTGCATCCAGTTCCATATCAGGCATCAATTGGAGCTTGAGCTTGATCCGTGCTGCTGCTGCTGGCTGATGGAAGTGGAGCTACAAAAAAAAATCATAACTTTGATTCAACAGCCCATCAGCCTGATCCTAGTTGTATAGGTATACTCCTCCTCCATCCTTCGTCCTGGCAAAATGGCGTTTCATACCTTCATCATAGAAGAAAAAAAGGAAGCTATGAGGTAATTATTTCTTCGTTCCTCCAACGGTAAAATATGTATTTTCAGACCCGAAAAAAGGCTTAAAAAAAGGCCGCTGCTGCTGCAACTCCAAAAAATTTCCGCTCGAATCCATCATGAAATGGCTTTTCTTTCCTCCCGCCTCCTGATGGAGTTCTGGATCCTGATGCCTATAAACTGAAAATAAAAAAAACACATGGCATCCATGAGATATATATTTATTTTTAATTAAAGGAAAACTAAAAATGTGCACAGAGACCACATTCACAGCAAACACCCACTCTGACTGATGACGATAAGAAGGGGCAGAGAAACATTGCCCTAACCATCTATTTAGAATCTGCTGATCCTGATTTGCTCGGCCTGACTCGGCTCCCACCAAAGGATACCACGTCCACTCACGGCCTCATTCGGGTGGGTATGGGTTTCCACTAAATTATAATTGCAAGACTGAAAATGAATTATAAATTTCATGCCCATTTACTTTTCGTCGTCGTCGTCGTTGGTTGGGACTGGAGCCGGGGCAGCATCATTTGGAGACGGAGTCAGAGTCAAAGTTGGAGAAGCTGGGTTTGTCGCTGGACGTCAACAGGAAATGAAAAATTTATGAATCTCTCCTTGGAATGGCATTAATGTCGTCCCTTTAGCTTTATTCGTAGCTTTAGATTTTTCGGTCCTTTGGGGTGGTGGGTAAAACACGATAGGCCTTGAGTCATCATCGTCGTCGTCGTATTCCTCGCCTCTGTCGTATAGTAGAAGGTACGAGAATATGTCTTTTCAAGGATGTGGTGTTTGTCTTCAGATTCTCTCTCATGACCATCATCATCATCCAGAAATGAGGACGCTGCCTTTGCATTGGTGTTGTTTTGGGTTTATATCCGAGGCAAGGAGAATCAAGGCTTAAATGAGTATTTTCGACACAGTACGTTTATCGTCGTTGTCGCTATGTGCGGATTGTTGAAGTGGCACTTAAAGGAGATGATAAGTGTTATTGCAGACATCCCCATTAGGCTCTCAAGGAGGAGTGTCATTTTCTCGTAATGACTATTTGGTATGTGTTGTTGGGATCTTCAAATATACCTACAACGTATTTATCCCCAAAATGAACGGGCTACAATTTGTTTCGTTTCGTTTCGTATTTACGAAAATGAAATGGGATAAAATTTTCCGCATTTTAAGCGAACAACAAAAGTGTTTTGAAAAAGATTTTAAGATACACATTAAGACATTTATCTGATGTGAGTTTGTCTGATATCGGTATTTAAATATTTGCGGACAATTGAACATTTTTGTCATTAAGAAATTTAGTTGGGTTGACTTAGGTTTTGTATTTTGATGGGAATATTTCATAAGCATTCTTATGCACATGTAGCTCAAAGTTGGAGCCATTTTTTTTCTTCAAAATTTCTAAAAGCTGTTTTAAAATTAAAAACCATTCGATAAATAATATCATCAGCCTTTTTTTTGGATGGCTTTCGACCGAACATATAAAAAGACGATCTTTATCTCTTCTCTCATTAGAGAAGAGCTTAAACTGCTTCAAGAGCTGTGCTTGAAAACTCATTATTACGGAATGTATGCAGACATAACACAACTTAATAGCAAGAGGATCATACGATTGAGATTGTTTCTGTTTCCATTTACTTAAAGAGCTGTATTGTGAAAAGCGAACAGTCGGTTGTGCAAGAGCACTTACAAGAAAAATTTAACGCCTACAATTTCTTATCAGAAATGTCCGCCTTTGATTTTTTGATGAAGTTCTTATTCGTAAGATTAGAAATAACATTTTGGGCTGTCCAATACAGGTTGTGTGTTGTTTGGTTCAGGTTTGACACTTTCAAAATAAACGCTGGAATTGGAGTGCTACAAGGCTCTGTCCTCTCTCCATCACTCTTTCTTATTAACTTCCCATAGGAAGTTATTGTAATTTGTCCGATTTGTCAAATTGAAAATGTTGAAATTTCTCGACATTTCAAGGTCCCTAGGTTCGAAATTAAAGATTTGTAGATAGATGACTGTGCTTGCGTGTGTATGTTCGTTCATACCTCCGTACTTTCGCGACGTATTTTTCGTCGTCCATAGCTCAAGAGCCAGCAGTTATATCGAGTTAAAATAAATGTTGTTATACAGATAATAATGCGGAAAGATGCAGAAAGGAGTCTCAAAAAAATTATGTTTGTGGTTTTCTTGACCAAAGCAATTTCAAAAAAAAAAAGGTCAGAATTTTGGTTAACCCTAAATATCTCACGGAGCAATAACGCTAGAGACTTGAATTATATTATATATTCTAACGCGATATATTTTGGAAAAAAATTCCGATAAAAGGCTTTTTTTATAAATCAACAATTTCGTTTTATCTCCAAAACAATTTTGTGCATCGAAGAATTCAAATTTTGACAGTTTTTTTTATAACAAATAAAGACCTAAAAAAAAACATCACTCAAAGTTGGTGAAAATTTATTTTCGGCTCAAATATCTTTTCGAAAATTTAAGATTATAGCTTCCAAATAATTTTATCTTATAAGATAGATAGATAGATAGATGAAGACAAAAAAAAATATAAAAATGCCAATTTAAAAACAGAGAACAAAAATACTAGCAAATTTAAAGCGTCAGAAGTCTTCATTCATAATTCTTAGCAATAGTTATACATCTTGGAGACATCCATCTCATTCAGCATACTAAGAACTTGTTCCTCTGATAAAAAGGCACTTCAAAGAAAATTTCTTCTAGTTTCCCTTAAAATTGGGCACGTTCCGACAAAATGTATGACGTTCTTTCTTTCTGCTAAATTACAAATATTACACTAGAGTAGTAAGTCGGGTCTGTGCGGTATGAAGTTCAGGTTAAGTAGCTCGCTTCTTAACTTGACCATTGTAGTAATGACGTTTACCTTATTTACATCATGGAAGTAGTTCCTTTATGCGAGATTATGGTTGAGTCTACTGTAAGTTGGTCTGCAGTCAGCTGCATATTCTGCTCTACACTTCTCATCTACCGCTGCTATAAACTTGTGCATAAGAGCTTGATTGTGCCATACATCTTCCAAAATCCAAATCGCATCCTTCTGGGAGACTCGACCACTCACTGTACCAGTGATTTCGGTCTTCTACAGCTTTTACTACTAGTTTCCTAACAAGTCGGTATCCGTTCATACTAAAAACGTGCAAGAGACAATCCGCTTGCATCTTTAGGGTCTTTATAAAAAGAGGTGATAGTCCGGCTTCAAGTAAAATCACGTAATTTGGAGTATTTTTTGGCAGATAAAATATTCTCTTCACATAATTTGTTAAGAGTTTCTCCACCGTGTGAAACTTTTTGCATCCACATACTTATCAGCCGTACAAAAGGATACTTTCTGCTTACTGCTTCAAATACCTTATATTTACTCCTATTAGCTATGTTTTTGTTCATGAAGCATCTTTTCCATGAAATATTAATTGCAGTTTTTGCCTTTTGTAGTTTCTCGCTAAAATTTGTCTACAAATTCAGGTTTCTTGAAAAAATTACTCGTAAGTATTTATATTCATCAACACTTTCTATATCTTCTCTTATAGTATTGACTGTAAGGTTCCGAAGACATCAGTAGTGGTATACTCTATTTATCATAAGTTGTAGTGTTTCTGGAGAATACGCAAAAATTATTATATCATCAGCAAACAAAAGTGCCTTAATACGAAATCCTGCTAAATCAACACCAACTGAAAGGTAATCTACAAGGTCAGCTATGAAGATCGAGAACAAGATGGGACTTAATGTACACCCCTGTTTTACTCCCGAGGTGGTTGTGAACCAATCATAAAGCTCAGCTCCGTTCCACACTGCAGCCTGTGTTCCTCCATGCAGCTCTTCTAGAACGCGTCCGAGCTTCAGAGACAAGCCCAGACCATACAGTTTATAGAATAAAGCACCTCGGTTAGTTGAGTCGAAGGCTGCTTTAAAGTCAATACAAAATATCTTCCCTGTATAATAAAGTTTTTAGCTAGCCTCCTGACAATGAAAATATTATCTATTGTAAAGTGCACTGATCTAAAGCCCGCTTGAATCTCTTTTAACAGGTTCTGATCTACAATCCTCGTTGTGAGTCTCCTCTGTAACAGGGTTGTAAAAATCTTATAAGTCGAATTACGAAAACAAATTCCACGATAGTTCGCTGCATCCAACAAGGATCCTTTTTTTTTGTATCGGGAAGATTATAGCGTCTCGAAATTTATTTACGGAAATATGCTCGTCAAATACTGCATTAAAAATTATTACCATACGTTCTTTTAACATGACTGTTCCGTATTTATAGAACTCAACAGAAAACCATTTGCACCCACCGCTTTTCCATCTTTAAGACCTTTATGTTATAAGAAATACTGTTTTCAACATTCGAGATAAATTTAAGAAACAAACGAGTTTACAGTTTTTTTACAAAAAATAAAAACCTAACAAGAAAAAAATACAAGTTGATAGAAATTTTATTTTAGACTCAAATATCTTTTCAAAACTCTGAGGTATTGGCTTCCAACTAATTTTTACTTATGAGAAATACTGTTTTCAAAATTTTGAAAAATGTTCAGAAAAATCGAATTGAAGGTTTTTTCTTACAAAAAATAAAAACCTTAACAAAAATTTTAAAAAGTTGTTAAAAATTGATTTTCAGCCTAAATATTTTATCAAAAACTAAAAATATTTGCTTCATATTTATTTTATCTCACAGAAAATATTTTTTTCGACATTCAGTAATTTTTTTATAAAAACTCAACATTTAGCTGCAAAAATAGTACGTAATGCTATTAAGATTGGTAAAAGTTGGTAAAAGACTAAAAATCGCGTTAACAAAAATAGATTTTGAAATCAAACTATTTATTTTATCATACGCAAAATATTGTTGTTTATTTTTAAATTTCGCAGGATATTTCAACTAATAACTTTTTTTTCACAAAACACGAAAACCTACAAACCTTTTAAGCAAGATAAATCGACAGACGGGATGGGAAGATATCAGTGTGGGTCGCATCCCAGCCTCCTTTTTATTTTATTGATATCCATTTTCAAACGTTTGCTGGCGAAATTAAAAATTTATAACAACCTTTTATTTGGACAGCTGTCAGTTTTAAATCTGCCATTTTTTTTTTCAAATTTGACAAGTACAAACTATGCCTTCATTAAAAATGAAAAAATACACACTTTTAACACGCTTTCAAATTTACTACAAAAATAGTAAACATTTGTACAGTCTCAGGTTACAGTTTTCCAAGACAGTGTGATATTTCACAATAGGTCACTGAAATCTTGACTTTTTGTATGGCTACATAAAAGAGAAAAATGCAAGACCTTAAGCCGCCAGATTGAAGATAAAACAAAACTTTATAACAAATATTACAATGTAAAAAACTGTTTGTTATTCGGGGAAACTTTTATCAACTCTGTAATTATAGTCATACATTTTTAAATAGCTAATTATTTGAATTTCAATTTACCTTCAGATGAAAAAAAGACTCCCTAATCAGCTGCTAAGTCTCTCCATAAATAGAAAATCCATCTCTTTTACTTTATACACATAACTTTGCATGGAACTAATGTTTACATTTCATAAATATTTCTTTTTTAAGCATCAGAAAAAATTATGATATGTCTATGTACCGTTATGCATAGCATCCTTGAACAAATTTCACTCATTTCAAATTACCACCCCCATCAGCATTAAAGGGGTAGGAACACAAGAAGTACAAAATAAATAGAGGTAGGTAAAGAGAAAAAATATAAGACCAATGATGCTATACCCTAACCTAACCCCATTATACCCTATACTCTAACCCTTGGTGAAAGGTTACATAACAGCTCTACCTATATAAAAACTGACTAACAACCTTAATGAACTAATCCAAGCGGCAAATCTAGCTTTCTCTGTCTATAGACCGATACGTACATAGGCATAGGTAATATACTTTTTATTTATCCTCTCTCCCAAGAATACTAATCATCGACTCTATGCCTAGAAAATTTAAAAAACAGAAATAAACCATCAGCCACTATAATATCCTTTTGTATATAAACATAGGGAAAAACATCTCATGATGGATGCAAGGCAATGTTCTCTTATTCTTCATATATAACGGATACCACAACACAGACCCCACTCAAGTTTCCGTCTGGCAAACAAAGTCTGAGTCTAAGTGGACTCAGAGTCGTCATTATGGGACCTCTTCAATGCGGCTAACTGCAGAAAACCCATTGTACCATCAACTTTACCATCCTCATCATTCATCTCGTATATAAACCTATTCCATCTACCATTTACCATCTTACCTACCTACCAAACAGAGTTCCATCCTTATTCTGATTCTGGACGGTTCGACGCAAATAGAGAGTCTATAGAATCATCCGAGAGTCGACCAAAAGCCAAACTTGGCATATGTAGTAATCAAATACAATGGGCCTGGCCTAGAAGAAGAAATAGAAAGGAAAAAAGAAACAATCCGACGAAGAAGAAATTGACAGGATTCTTTCGTTTCACTTCTTTAACATCGTCCTTGTTTTTTTTTTTCGTTTTTTTTTTTTTGTATTATCAACTTTACATCAGGGCAGAGGGCTATGGCCAGGCTAGGCCAAGCCATCACCACCGCCACCGTCGCCGCTGCCGCAAGCCGAATCCAAAGCTGAAGCCTCTGTAAGAATAGGACGGTATGTCTGGATCTGGACGTTGCGCCACTCAGTGTCTTTTATAAAATAGAGCAAAGAGTTTGAGACTCTAGGACCTTTTTTTTGTAGTATTTTTCCTTCATTTTGCATCATCCTAGCTCACTAACGAGCTATCGTTACGGGACATAATTACATGCCAAGCTTTTGTATTACCAAAGAAAAAAAAAAGTAAAGTTAGAAATAAAAAAAAGGACTAGAAATGAGAATTGTAAAGGAAGACGAAACATCTAAGAGTAGCTCAGCTCACCATTTTTTTAAACAGAAGGTATTGCAGACCCCCATTATATGATCTGGCGAGAATTTGAATACAATATTGTATCTAGGTATAAGTGGGTATATGGCCTGCCTATAGTGACTGCGCTACCTGCAGGAAGCTTTTAAAAAGTGAAATTGCATATACGAAGGAAAAATGAGATTTATTTTCCTGAATTTTCTATTTTTCTTTTTCGTTTAGTCGACGTATTTTGTCTTCTGTTTTAAAAGACAGGGAATTTTTGTTTTTCTTTTATTTCTCAGTGAGTATTTTAGAAAAGAAGAAAGAAAGAAAGAAAAAAATAGACAGGATGTAACCGCAGGTCCTTTGAGTTGAGCAAAATCTGCATCCCCAATATAATATTAGTTGTATATCCCACAGAACCATCAAGAACCCGAGATAGAAAAACGTATATTCGTTACTCTCGACTTTCGTATATTTTTGTAAGAGAAAAGACCGAATGAATGAATTGAGACAGATGGGAAAAGGTTTTGAATAAATTTTGTTTCACCATACTTTTCAGAATTTTTTTTTTCGATGATACATCCCCCACCGCCGCCACCCTTTAGTGTTTTTCTTTGAAAATTCTTTTCAATTAGACGAATCCTTTAAATGCAACACGCTATAAAATATTTCGGTGGTTAAGGAACTTTTGTACGTTTCTTTCTCATAGTTTTTGGTATATTAAGCTTACTTTTGTATAGTGAAGCGGTTTTGAAAAGAAAATAAAACAAAACAAAACTGCACTAGTGTTTTGAGGTTCACTAAAACCAAACGTTGAAAAATTAAGATCGTTTTATTTTCTTAACTCGTGAAATGCAAAATAAAGAAAATACAAAAAATAAAAGTGCGGCATTTTTCAAAGCATTCAGATTGAAAATTTTTCTAGACCCAGGTTCAGTTAGATTTCTAAAAGGTTAGTTAAAGTTTTATTCATTATTGTCTGCATCTAGAGATTCTGTAAAAGTAGTATAGTTTTTTTTTCTTACGGAAATTTAAAGGGAAATCAATGAAGGCGATTTTTATATTTTTACTTTGAAAAGATACTGAATTTTTTGTTCTTTTTACAGTAATCTAACGAAGAAGGTAATTTATTACTTAAGGTGTTCCATTTCATGTTGACAATTCGAATTATAAACCAAGTTTGGAAACAGAAACAAACATGGAAGATAATTACTTTTTAATTCAATCAAATACAAAAAGTACGTATACGCCCCAGTGTACATTTTAAATATCGTCGATTTGAGACTAAAGAACACTTTATTTTCAATTTAATGAAGTAAATATATGATGTAAGCAGGAATACAATTTTTTCCAGAATTATTTACAGTGATTGACTCTTAAGCATCCACACCAAGCCTCAAAGTTTTTAGCAACCTAAAGCGTTGTAGTACCCGTGGCATGATGGGTCCACTTTGAGTTTGTGCGCACCACCTCGTGGGTGTAGATTCAAAGACTTTCTAGGCGGGAGCATTAGTTTCTCAGTCAGTCGTTGGACTTTTATCCTTCTGGTTAAGTCTTCGTGCTTGTACAGCCTGTAGAGCTCCTCGTTCCATCTTCTCCTAAGCTTACCTTCTCTCAATACGGGACCATAGATCAAGCGATGAACTTTTCTCTCGAAACGAATCAAGGTGCTTTCATCTGCTTTTGTCATAGTCCATTCTTCTGCACCGTATGGCAGGACGTGGATGACGAGGGCCTTTTATAACGACACTTTGGTCACTGGAGAGAGGGCTTTGCTAATTAATTGCGGAAACAGCGATTAGCAAGAGTGATTCTTCGCTGGTGTTGTTTTCTGCGTTCATAGCGCAACCTAGGTAGACGAAATCCTTAACTACTTTAAAGTTGCGTCTGTCTATGGTGATGTTTTAACCGAGACGTTATGGGTGTTGTCGGCCCTTTCTTGATAAAAGCATGTACTTTTTTTTGTCCTTATTAACCGCTTAACTCATTTTTCATGACGTAAGGGTAATCACGCTGAGATCTTTTGATTATTTCAATGTCATCAGCATATGCTAGTAATTGGATAGACTTTTCTAGTGTTGACGTGTTAGCTCGGTCTTGAAATCGATGAAAAGATGGTGGGTGTCATATTGATATTCTTGGGTTTTTTCCAGGATCTGCCGTAATGTGAATATATTTGGTCGACTGTGGACTTCCTGGTCTAATACCACACTGATAAGGACCTATCAGTTTGTTGACGATGGGCTTTATACGTTCAAATATTTGAAAGTGTCAAATAACAAAACAAAAAGAAGTGGTCCAAGTATCTTACTTCAAACTAACAGCTTATTGGATTAAATTGATTGTGAAGCATTGCAAAAGACATTATCTTTCTTTTTGCCCCACCAACAATTCTAAAGATGTTAAATTACAAAATCTCAATGTGCAATTGTGAAATAACTAAGGACTTAAAAACATTTTGGTCAAAGGCGTTATCAGTTAAAAAACTTGTTGATGATTTCAATGTTCTTCTGAATCCGTTATCAGTACACCAAACGTTTGAATATGCTCTACCTTTAGTGAAAATCCCGGAACTTGATGGGCCAATTTCAATAAAAGAGTTGCAAGATACTTTGAAATCAATGAAAAATTATAAGTCTGCTGGTATTGACGGTAATCGCGTTGAATTTAAAAAAAATCATCAGACATTTTTTAGTTCATATTAATTTATTCTTTAACAGGCTTCTTGAGGAAGAATCTATTTCGAAATAATTTTTAAGAGCATGGATTTGTGCGATATTGAAAAAAGGTGATCTCCAGCGCTCAGACAAATACAAGGGCATATCGATTTAACTGTGCCTTCGGGAAATATTCAAACATCTTCTAACCATAGGTTGAAGAAATGGGTTTAGGATAATCAACTACTTAGTATTTGCCAAGAAGGTTTTCGAGCGGATCTATCAACAGTTGACCATATATTTGCACTCACTACTATAGTCAAAATGTTTTTACTTACTTACTTACGTAAGGTGGCACTACAGTCCTGTGTGAACTAGGGCCTCACCCAACAAAATTCTTCATCTAGCTAGATGTCTCCAGTTTCGATCACCAAGTTGGGTGAGGTCACCTTCCATTTGTGCGCGCCACCTGATCCGCGGTCTTAATCTACTGTGCTGTCCTGTGGGTGTGGATTCAAAGACTTTCAAAATGTTTTTAGAGAACCCCAAAACTTTACGTTTTGTTTGTCGATTTAAAAGCGGCCTTTGATACGGTTAACCGGAGTTCTTTAATTTATAAAATGTCTACCATAGTCTTATCAACAAAATTTCTCACCTTATATAAACTTCTTTTACCTGATACCTCTGCTGCTGTATGGAATGGAAGTAGAAAGTCTAATCTCTTCAATACAAGTGCTGGTGTTCCACAAAGTTTTAAGTGGATTAAGTCCATTAATGTTTGCACTATATATTGATGACGTATCCAAAGAATTCCCTGGTGGTATAAAGGTTGGTGAAACATTAACAAAAATTCTCCTATCCGCGGATGACATTGTACTATTGGCTGATAATCCCATAGCTTTGCAGTAACAAATCAATAAGCTCAAGCGTTTTTGTGATTTAAGGGATTTAAGTATAAATATTGCAAAGTCGAAAATCATGGTTTTTGAAAATACTCATAGAAGAACCACTTCCCAAGAAAAATGGTTTTTGGAACGTAAACCAATAGAAATAGTAATTCAGTTCAAATAATTAGGTTTCTTGATAACTCATAACCTCGATTTTCGCATACATCGAAAAGAAAAATGCACTGCAGCCAAAACGGCAATAAATCTTATGTGGAGTAATTTCTTCTGCCACAAGTACGTGGATGCAACTGCTAAATGTAGAGTATTTGATGCAACCATTAAAACATGCCTGTGCTATGCAAATCAAGGGTTTGGCTATCAAAACTTAGAAGAGTTTGAAGTAATTCAACGCTTATTTTTCAAGCGCTTCTTTAAACTGGATAATTCAACAGCTACATATGCAGTCCATACTGAATATGGTATGCCACAAGTATTTTTAAAGAATCTAAAATCAAATGCTGATTACATAATAAAAGTTGTGAAAAGGCCTGAATCAAATCTTCAAAAATAGATATTAAAATATGTACTTAGACGTCAAATATCGCCTTTCATGATCTAGCTTTTAGACACAGCGTAGACTTCAACCTCAATAATACAGCCCATAACACTTGACAGGACTTTTCCTACAGCTGTAAATAGATGATTCCCTGTATTTGCAAATGTCTGAATAGAGCGCAAACATCGACAACTAGTCTTATAACTAAATTGAGTGGCGCAATATTCCGTTGAGAACTATGGCTTAGTGACTGACAACTCTCAACCACTCCTGTGAGCGAGTAATTGCAGGATGGAGGGGACCTACAGTTTATATGCCGAATCCGAACGGCTAATTTGAGAAAGCACTTTTTCATGACAGGAGTTACTCAAGAGGCAGTACCCGTGAAAAGACTTTAGGTTTCATAGGCAGGGATCGAACCCAAGACGTCTGGCATGACAGTTCAACGCACTAACCATCATGCCACGGGTACTACTAAGCTTATATATAATGAATCAAACTACACACTTTTTATTCGAAATTATTTTAAAGAAAAACCCTGTCTTAATCAAATGAGTGGTGTCTTTAAAGCAAGGACTGAAATGCTTTGCTTGAATTGTAGACCCCATAGAACTGACCTTTTCCCGATATGTAGTTTGTACAACCGCAATGAAACCGAAAATGAGTATCATTTTCTAGCTGCGTTCCCAAGCTTACAAGAAATCTGCAGGCTTTACTTCTCAAAGAGTTTCCTTACACTAGAAGGTTTAATGATTGCTCAGGTTGGAAAACTTACCGTAACAGTTTCATCAATTGAATTTTAAACTAATTTAAATGATGATTAAATAAAATGTAAGTCTCTTTTTCTTTTAAAACATGTTCTTCCTTTTTTTTTGCATCTATTTTATTTTTACAACTTTAACCTTTTCTTTCTTTTGAATAAAAACTCAAAATTTCTAAGCTTAAAAATTCTTATGTCAACAAAATGTAAACAATTATCGAGAAATAAAGAACGTATTAATAAATAATGCAGCTTGTAGCTGTAACCTGCCAAGATGCTTTGTCTTCAGTGACTGATAAGAGGAAGATATTTTGACATAGAGTAAAAGAAACAATATGACTGCCACAAGCTGTCCAAAATCAAACCATTCCTATTGAGACCCCTTGAAAGCATCAATTTGTGGAAAAAAAAACCTTTTGGAGAATTTAAATATAAAACTTTTTTAACAGTGTTTCAAACACTAAAAACTGCTTTTAAACATGATTTCAAATTTCAGTTATTTTAAGAATTTTTCTATCACATCTTAGCACCCCTTACTTAGTTACTATGTTGTGGCCTCTAATATTTATAAAGACCAGTTTTAATATTTCCAGAACACCTCCTTTTTCAAGTTATTATCTTTAAGTTTGATTTTTAACATAAAATCCACCTTTTGTAACACTCTCAGACCTCAATAAGTACATTGAAATAAGTTTTGAATTGTTGGGTTGTTTAACATTTCTTGTTTGCGAGATAAGCTGGTTTATAAGACATAAGATTAAAACCTAACACCTGATGCGGATTTGATATCAAATAGACATATAATTCCCCTTTACTTTACGATGACCAACCTCTTCCGTCTTATATCTCCAGGTACGGTGCCTACAAATATTGGAACTGTCAATCTTTATATAGAAAACTTGAAATTAAATTCAAAGCAAATAGTTATGCATTTTTTATCGCACATAATCGATCATTCTACACGTTGCGTCGCTTATTCGTTCATTCCCCACTTCACCGCTTCGAGTTCGCATATGTACTGTTTAACTGTCAGGACAGCCATCAGCCATCAGACATCATCCAAAGAGTCCGGCATCGCGCAAGCAAAGTGAAGTGCAACGAAAAAGCTTATACAGTACGTTGATTGACTGTCAACACACACGGTACGTTATATGTAGGTACGTTATAGTTACGCGTTACATTTAACCGCCATAGCCAGTCCATAAGGCGTAGCCGTGTCCAGCCTACATTTTGCAGTCTTCCGAGTAAATCAATGCCAAACCTGTAATTACGTATGCAAGTTGGACGCAAGACAGTCATTAGGAATTAATCAACATTCATTGAGCCAAGCCAAGGGAGACAAGAAGATAAAGAAGTGAAGACCTGAATTAAGAGACTTCTATAAGTCTCCATAGATAAAGGTTTAAAAAAAAAGTAAAATAGATTTCTAAAAACAAAAAATCCTTTTACCAAGTTAAGGCGTAAACAGAAGAAAAAAAAAACTCGAATCTTAAGTCGTAGCTATATTTTGTGCTGCTGCTGAAAAGATTTCAAGCCATATCATGATTTGAAATGCCGATAAGGTTTTTCTTTGCAATCCAAAGAACTTATGTGTGTAAAGTAGACGCCTTGCGGGGCTTTTAGTGCGTCTGAAGTCCGAATGACTTTTGATTGGCGTCCTTTCATCCAGCACTGAGTAGCATAGCACTCAAGACTCTCAATCTCGATATTCCTTAGGACTATAAGCCAAACTCTAGGTTTGAATTAGAGTTTCTAGCGATGGTAATTTCAATGGTCTACCGTGCGTCGACCGACGACAACGACGCCACGCAGAATGCCCGTCAAAATGTTATGGTTAAGTATTTTTTCATTGGTATGGGCAGTAAAATTCTATTCAGGAAGTTTTTTGTGAGCCATTTAAACTTTTTTAATGCATCATTACTATGATCTTTTAGTATCTATTTTTTCTGGAGGAACTGAAAGGCATTGTTACGATGCGTATTTTCAATTTTATTGATGGGGCGTGGGGAAAATCGATACTCTTGTGTTGATAAGTTCAAATCATGATATGGCTTAAAGCTTCAGTCCTCACAATATGAATAAGAAGTTATTAACTGCGATTAACTCCCCGCAGAGTTATTTCAGAGAAAATTTCGTTAGCATGAAAAGGGTATAAGGAACCAACTTTAAAAGATAGACTTATGCTGCTGTGAACTTTTTTTTTTTGAAAACTATTAAATGGGAATAATTTTATGATATATTAGTTTAGTAAAACTTTAATAATTTCCGTAGCACATGAAATGAAAGTTCTCAAAAGGGAAAAAAATCCTGAATTTAAAACATTCTTTAATAAATAGGCTATCTAACACTGACATTATTTTTTAAATTGGACCAGTACTTACAAAGCTAATCGCATCCAAACAAACAAACAAACAAACAAACAAACAAACAAGCAAACAAGAAACAAAAATATATGTAGACAAACAAAAAGATGGACGATGTTCACTATAAAATGGACGTTCTTCGCGTTACGTATTTCAAACAAAACCAAAATTGTCAAAATTAATTTGAAAAGTTTAGAAATACAAAACTAAACTAAAAACAAATCACTTGACAGCTGAGAAAATGGCTACCAGTTAAAATAATGTTGCCAACAAAAAGTTGAATATACCTGCCTTAAAAAGACACCGTTGCGTTGTAAGGAAAATTATGCAGAAATGTATGGAAACATCCTTCAAATCGGTTTTAGCCATGATAACAATAACTGGTAACATTTGCTACGCAGTGTTTCTGATAGGACAGATAATTTTCCATAATGATCTGTCGACTGTCAAAGTTGTCTGCATTTGCGAAGAAGAAACAAGAATTCATTAATTTTAAGGTGGTACAAAAAAACAACGTAAGAAAATTTAAATGTGCACATTGCAAACATTCTTTGACAACTTCGACAAGTTCAAAGTAATGTATCTATGTTAAATTTATTAGTTCAGTTTATTGCTTCTTCTTTTATAAGGAGACATTTACAATAATTAACTATCTTAACATTTCCAAGAAAAACACTGAGTTCTTGAGTAAATTAAATACGGTTTTTTTCTTATATGTTCGCATCCTGTGGTTTTTAATGACAACGATTGGCTTCCAGTTTTAGTCATCAATGATGATCCATGCATGGTCAATGTTGATGATGCTGATGATGACAAAAATGACGAAGATGATGATGATGAGTAATGACGTGAGTATCAATTACAGATTCCAAATCAAGGAGATATATTTTATTGGGAGCATATAGAAGACTTAAGAAAAACGGAGCTGGACGCGTGTGGTTTTTATTGATTGACACATACGCTAAACATTGGTGCTAAGAAATATAGAGAATTTTAAATAAAAATGTTTTATAAGGAAATTAATTGTCTTTATTTATTTATGAGTTTTATATAAAATTACCAATTGGGTACGTGTATTGTGAATTGTAGCTAATTATTGGCTTACTTGGTGAAGTCCATAGATCTTATACAACTCTCGTTGACAGAAGTGAGTTATAAAATAGATCACACTACAAATACTTTAATTTGTTAAATTGACTTTTTCGTTGTTCTTTTTTTAATACAAGACAATATTTTACAATTTTTTTTATTAAGAAGTGATCTTTCAACTGTCAAAAATGTCTGTCTTAAAATTTTCACAGAAATACGTTTGTAGTTGCCCATACCTCAAAAACCAGTAGAAATTATTTGCCTTCAAATGTCGATGCAATCAAAAGATGTAATTGTCTTAAACGTCGACATTGCTTCAAAAAGTCCAGATTCAGATTTTGTTGAACTCTCTCTCTCTCTCTCTCTTGCTTTTAATCATATCATGAACATCGCTGTTCTTTAAGGTGACCTGCTATACATTAACTGGGTTACATCAAAAGACGAGTTTGACTTAGAAGCCCCATCGATTTCTTCTCAAAAGGAGCTTCTATTATTGTTTATTTATTTATTTATTATTTATTCATCAAGCAGAGACACAGCTCTTAAAGACTACTTAAAAATATTTAACAATATAGGTACAAATATAACAACATCTATAATAGAAATTAGCTGATACAGAGAGGGTTTCCAAATTAAGTAATCATCAGGTGCACGATCTATATTAGCTTCTTCCGCTAGCTCTATCCAATCTCTAAAACAAGTTGATTTGCTATTTATCGCCTGAAGTGATGCATTTTTAGGGAGACGCTCATCAGACATTTTAAGGACATTACATATGTAGTCAACTTGAAATTTAAGGGTTTTAATAAATAGTGGCGATATACCGGTTTCCAGCATAAGCATGTAGTTCGGAGCATTAGGTGGTAGTCGAAATATTCTTTTGATATAAAATCGGAGAAGTTTTTCTGCGGTATCATATATTTTTACTACCCCACACTTGGGCTCCATACATCAATGTTGACTCAGCTACCGATTCAAATACTTGTTTATTGGTAAAGATGTTACTCCAAGCAATATTAATTGTATTTTTGGCTTTTTGTAGTTTTTCGGTGGGATGTCTTTCCATATTGTTATTTTTTGTGATAATGGTCCCTAAATATTTGTATTCTTTAACGACTTCGATTTTCTTATTGTTAAATGTCCACCTACTCTTCCTCCACCTTTCCGAAAAACCAATATCTTCGACTTCTCTAGACTGACAACTAATTTCCACGTCCTGCAATGCTCACTAAGTTTATTAATCATTAGTTGTAGCGATTATGGTGAGTACGCAAACAACACTATGTCATCCGCAAAAAGAAGGGCCTTGATGATAGTACCAGCATATTCCACTCCTCCTGGAAAACAATCGGTGATATCGTCAATAAAAATAAATATCGTCAATGCAAATAAGCTTCGACTTAACATACAACCTTGCCTCACACCTGTTATCGTCTCAAACCAATCGGAAACGTTTTCTCCATCCCATACAGCTGCTTTGGTATCCATATTCATACTTGTTTTGCAGTACGCGTCCAAACTTATATGACATTCCCATTCTATACAACTTATACATCAAAGCATTTCGGTCTATTCTGTCGAAAGCTGCCTTAAGATCAACGAAAAAAAACATATGGTTTCTCGTTTCGGTCCAAAAAGAAATCAGCGATACTACGTAGAACATAAATGTTGTCTTCGGTGGAATATCCTTGTCTAAATCCAGTTTGAAATTCCTTCAACAGCTTGTATGAGTCAATGCACGTTCTAAGTCGACTGTGCAAAACCGCAGTAAATATTTTGTATGATGCATTTAAGAAATAAATTCCTCTATGGTTTGTAGGGTCCATTGTACTAGCTTTTTTGTGGATGGGAAAAATTAGAGCTTCCTTAAATTCCTGTGGTATCATTCCGTGATCCATGATGTTGTTAAATATGTACGTTATCTTGTTGATAAGCTCATACCCATACTTGTAGAATTCCGAAGGTATTCTATCGGAACCAGCAGCTTTACCATCTTTGACCCTTTAATGGACGCATTTACCTCGTCCCCTGGCTGTTCCGTCTAGAAGTTCCTCGTTAGAAGCCGGTTGTGCAAATTAAATCGTATCACTTCTCGTAGATAAGTGATTGAGCAGTCCGAAATAATGCATTTTTAGAGTCTCACAATTGAGATTTCTATTGATAACATAAACCTTGGCATTTATTTTTTGCAATTTCTTAGAATGTATTGAGAACCTGCATAAAAGACACAGTTTCTCTTAAAATATTCAAATTCTCCAATCTATAAAAAGGGTAGCAAGTTTGATATACAAACCAATCTCTAAACTGTCCTGTATTTCCAAGCCTTTTGAAGAAGTTGTTTGTGATAGATAAAATTTGAATTGCAAAAATATTATATGTAATAAACAGCATGGTTTTATGGGAAAACATTCAACAGTTAGTATTCTACTTGCATTGCCCCAGGGTAGTCATTTAGGACATCTACTCTTTATCTTAGAAGTCAATAATGAACCCCTTGTGCACGGTACGGTATTATTTCAAAAATAGTAACAAAAATTACATTCGTAAAAAATTCGAACTAGAAATTTTAATCAAGCACGGCATTACCATGGTAGAGAAGTCGAAAAACTTGGATCTAGTGATTCCGTTCGTCTGTCAGTTTGTCTACTCCCCTACAGCTTAAATAATATTGATTCGATTAAGTTTAAGCTTGGAAATTAAAACTTAATGCAGATTCACATACAAATATTGAGGGCTAGCGAATCGGGTAGTTGGTGTGTGCCTAAAACTCGGTTTAGGCCAGCAATGCAACTATCTTGCCATGTCAAAGTTCTTGCTTTACCTCTCGTGGTTGCAAGGGGGAAGTTTACTGGCTCTTCAGGATAGGTTACGCAGATTATCTCTCTTCGTAACTGAGCTCCATCCCGCTATTTAAACCGAAACTACGCCTCGGATAATTAATGATAACTCGTTGACAACTTTTGGCTATTGTACGCGGACAAAGATTGGTTTCTGGAATGTGAGGGCGCTTCTGAACGCTGGAAGTGAAGGTCCGCACAATGCCAGATTCCTCCAATTTGAGAGAGAATTTATGCGGTACAGGATAGATATCTAAGGGTTAATCGAAGTGCGATGGTTGGGAATGGGGAGTTTAGAAAACCTTGGAAGTATTGTCTCCATCAAAGGCGGAACCGAACAAGACGTCATCTGCAGCATCGGCAAAGCAAAAGCGGCGTTCGGTATACTGTATATAAATTGGAATAATAATTTTATTAGCTTAAGGAGGTAGTATAGGCCCTATGCCCCTTAAGCGGATCCAAACTGACTTAACTAGTCTGACGACCTAAGTTAGTAAGTATATAAATATCGATAGTAAAAGTTGCCGCTACACAAATCTATTGTTCAGAAATCCAAGATTCGAATTTTCTAAAAAGCGGACCATATTCTTACGAAATTTGATTTCCTTAAATATTGTACTTAACTTTGTTTCTTTCAATTTAACAAAATTAATCATATGTTTTCTTTCTAAAGAAGTGCTACGCCGATAGAACCTTTATTTAAACTTTTAAAATTTTCTTTAGAACTAATGAACTGATGTAAACTATTTTTTTCAGAAAAAACTTTTAGCTTGGTCTTGCTTTAGCTTAAACAGGGTTTTTTACTT
This sequence comes from Eupeodes corollae, assembly GCF_945859685.1. NCBI lineage: Eukaryota > Metazoa > Arthropoda > Insecta > Diptera > Syrphidae > Eupeodes > Eupeodes corollae. The sequence goes on from NC_079148.1 coordinate 146,463,034, forward strand.
TTTAAACTGAAGTGGAAAAATCACAAAAGTAAATTCGAAATCTGTAAACTACAAAATTTTATTTGATGGAAATGTGGTAAAGGTGAAAAATAAAGTAGCAGTGAAAATTTAGTTCCACACAATTCATAATATTTCACTATAAAAGTGTTTCTTTAAATGGAGCGAGTGTCATTATACTTTTTATTTCTTGCTTTCACTTAATCGGGTTTTCGGCTTAAACGATCTTCGGTGAACTAAATTAAAAAAAATTACCAAATTTTGTTCCAAAATTCAATACCACCAAAGTTTTTGTTTAATTCGATTAATACAATTTTCACTTAAGAGTTTTTTCTATAGGAAAATATGAAATTAAACTTCAATTTCTTAAAAAATCAAAGAAAAAAACAAAGTGTTAAGATAAGCGGGTTTTTCTTAAGCGAACTTAACTGCATTTACTTCAAACAGAACCCAATAATAGAATCCTAAAATTTAAGTTTCTGCGAAGCAATTTGTAGTAAAGTAAAGTTTTTGGAGTAGATTTATCTTTCCCTTGAATTATTGAAAAAAAAAACATAAAAGATGAACAAATTACTACCTTTTGAAATGTTAAGGGTTTTTGTTCTTTGTAAAAAGGTCTAGGGTTCTCGATGCCATTTTAAATATCGTAACTATGTACTTAATTTTTTTTTAATAAATACCTTCTCAATTCGGTATTTTTACCGTAATTTAAGATCCTTCTTCCACACCATCGCCACATCAATCCCTAATGTATTTTAAACAAGAAGGAGAAAAAAAAGGAAAATGACCCTTGAGTCATTCGAGGGCTCCCAAATGAATAATTTTATTTGCTTTACACTAACGCTAATGTTTATACCTTTATACCTTATCTTTATGCTCAAAATGTTTATCTAAATTACTTGGCTGTAAATTAAAGTGATTCCCTTGCTGCTGCTTCCACATAAAAAGAAAGAAACTTAGCCAAAAACAAAAAAATAATGAGAACACTCCCACCTCGGAGCATTCAATCAGCGTCAGCGGCCATATTTGAAAAATTCCCTTCTTATATCTTTACTTTTCTCAACAAAAAAAACGAAAAAAATATACAACAAAAATTAGAGGAAAATAAAAGAAAGCAAAGCAAAGAAAAAAGAAAAAAACTTTACCCCTACTTATCCATAAAATACAAATTGCTTGTATCTTCTTAAAAATCAAATCGAGGGTGGAAAATAATGTCCTTTGCTCTTGTTAACGGTAACAAGATGGAGATTTAGTACATCTCATTCCCTGCTTTGCTTACATTTTTCACTGATCCTTCAGGGTTCCTATGTTCATTCAATCACCCCGACCCATCAGGGTCGTTTTTGGCGTGTAAAGAATAAAAGTGTAAGAGAGGAGAAGATTGTGTTCCCAATTCAAATGTTGTATAGAAAAAAGTATAAAAACTCCTTAGCCTAGATGGGGCGGGCGTTGGCTTTGCTGGTGTGGATGGGATGTCAAAGCCGATGTGATGCATTCATTTATTGCCCCCCCACCATTTCTCAATATTTCTTAGCTCTCTATGATTCCACTCCAATTTCTTTTCTATATGTAGATACATTTTCTTTTCTTAAGGATATCTTCATGTTTCTATTTTCTTGACATCGATTTTTTTTCCGCTCTCTAGAATTTTTCAATTTTTTACCCCCTATCCTTTATATCCTTGAAGATGAAGATGAAGAAGCCAAATCGATAATTTTATTTGAAGAGGAAGATGGTGAAAAAAAATTGAGTGAGTGGCAAGGAACTCACTGAGTTGCCAACCGAAATCCCATAATTTGCAACAAACAAGGACTCGTCAATGTTCATGAAGAAAAAAAGAAGAAGAAGATGATGATGGTGATGATGATGTTATGGACTATGGTATGGGCATCGCCATCGTAAGGAGGACCAAGAACATAACCAAGATGTTGGTTTCTAGTAGCTGGGCTTGTTGGTCGATAGCTTTGGCTTACCTCCTGACAAGGTTTCCTTCTCTATGTTCGTGCCTATTTATTTTTACTTTCTTTTTCTTCTTCCTTGATGTGATGGGGGCCTGTGTCCGTTGGTGTTTTGTTGTCGTTTTTTCTTCAGACCGATAGTTATGGGGTGTCCTTTATATATATGTATACAATTTTCTTTTTTGTTGAATGTAAAAAGAAATAATGGCGGCTGATTTTCCATGTTGTATCTCTTTATATATTTTCTTTTCTTTTTTTGTTTTCAAGGATTGTTTGGAAAATTCTTTTCTTTTTTTTTGTAAATTTCTTGTACTAAGCATAAATGAGAAGAAAACACGTCCTTCCTTTGGAATATAAGGAGAAAGCGTTTGTGTGTTTTTTTTCTGTTGATTTTCTTTTTATTTTTTCAATTTATTTTTGTTGATTTTTATTTTGGGGTGGAATATAATATGCAAATCAGAAGCAGTTTATATTAAAAGTAAAAAATAATATTCTCAAGAGTATCTTGAAAATAACAAAAAAAAAATAAGAAGAAAGAAAGAAAGAAACGATTTTAAGATTGAATATACTAATAGGTTCTATTTAGGTATATATAGAAATATAGAAATATTTCGAATTTGAATTAAAGAGGGCTTGGGATTGGTATATTTATAGAGTGGAGAGTGGATGGGTGGTAGGGGTTGAGAGAGCAAAAAAAAAAGAGGATCGAAACTAATAATGCTGGATTTGTTTTGTTAATTTGGCGATTTTTATTTTAATCTTTGTAATTCCATTGAATTAAATTGAAAATTGAATAAACTTCTATTCTGTATAAGAAAATGAAACACAAGTAGACAGCAATCGAGAAGTTTTCGAAATTTTCAGACATAACTTTTAAACATAAAATGTAAAATGTATGAAATTGATCATACATTTTATGTTTATATATACGGCGCGTTTTAAGTTTTATACTTCAAATGCTTATATTTTAAAGCCCATTCAAATTTGTCGATACTTATTTCTCTAAACATTAATTATTTCACTTGAAATTTGTATTTTATCGTAGAAAATACATTAATTACGGATTTTTAAGAATAATTTTATTTGTTATTAACGATTTAAATGTTTCGCTTTACACTTAGAGTTGGGTCAGTTATTTATTTTACCTTAATAAAAAGTTATTAGATCATTATGATTCAGAAATTTACAGGAACTATTAGTTCGAAGGTGTACCTTTAGAAAAAAGAGACGTCATAACAAAATGCTGCACAGCCCCTCGCGTCAAAATATATATTTTAAGCAGTCACTGAAATCTATAATAAAATCCCGTTACTATAACCTCAATTTATGGTATAGTATTTCTGTAATTAAAATCTCTAAAGAGTATTTTTTCGGCCTCTAAAGTGGTCTTACCATTTAAGTAAACCCAAAAATATGTATCGAATCCAACAAAACTTTCATTTTTCAATTCACTGAAATACTAGAAACGGAGGGTTAAAGAAGTGAAATTTGTATAAATAATAAATTATACATCATATAAAACAAAAAGTCTTCTGAACGGATCCATTCTTTCTTTATCCCAAAAGTATTCTGATGTTCGTTTCTAGCATATATTTCGATTCAATAGAATTTTTACATCCACTTTGACGTTTTTGTTAATTCATTTCATTGCAGTGAATTTTTTCACTTCACTGAGACCTGTTTATGTGAAAAAACCACCGTGAAGCTTATAAAATGTGAATTGTGATGTCTGCAATCCGAAGTGTAAAATCGAATTTCGATTTATAAAATTTTTAATTTTTTTTAAATATGTGAATTGAGAAATGAGACTTGTGATAAATGAAATGCGAAATGTGAAGTGGGATGAGTGAGATACGAATTTAAAAGTGTAAACTGTGCAATTCCGCATTACACAATGCGATGTGTGAAATGTGACATATAGAGTGCGAAATGAGAATCTTGAAGTGCGAAGTTTGAATTGAAAAGTGCGAATTTCGAATGCGAAATGCAAGGTTTTAAATGTGAAATAAGGTATATGAACAGCGAAGTGATTTTTCCGGGATGAGAAGTTTAAAAGGCTCCATACGAATTGTGACATGTGTGAAGAACAAAGTATACTGTGATAAGTGAAAAGCATGAATTTTAGATTGAAAGTTAGGAATTAAAATGCGAAATTAAAAATACGAAGTATGAAAAAATGTGAAGTCTGGGGGGAAAATTACGAAACAAAAAGTATGTAAAAATGAGTTTTATCAAAACCATATGATGATTGTGCTCACGAGCTACGTCGTAATAGAAAAAAGACTACGAATCCCGAAAAATCTATTACAAGTTCCCTTCGTAGTGGAAAATCTGGTACGAAATTCGAAATTCGTAAAATTTGGTATCACCAGCCCCTAAAAAACTTAAAATATGTTGTCCTTTTCTATGACCTGCTTTTTCTTTCGTAGACTAACAAAATCAGTGATTTAAAACAGCTATTAAAAAAATGTGAGTTCTTTCAACGTAGTCTTGTTATTTTTTATTTATAATTGTATTTATTTACGATTTGAAACGTCGAAAACAACAAATAAACACCAATAATATAAACTGTATGAAGCTCTGTCCCGGAAACGAGACATTGCCAAAGGATACACCAAAAGAACAAAGGAAGAAGTTAATTTGTTTTGGAAAGAATTAAAAACAGATTTTAATCTCCTTGGACCTGAAATAAAAGACCCAGGAACTTGGAGAAAAGTAAGCCTTAAACTGGAGTAATTAATTTCTTCAACTTTGTCTCTAGGTTTGGCTTGATTGGAAAGCATATGTAAAAAGAAAACTCACGGAGAATCAACTTGAACACATGACTTAACATTTTACTTACCAGCATTACATTGGGGCTAAATTTTCCTTTACGATTATAAAATAAGGCCTTTTCGTGAGCATTTTCATCTCCTGTTGCTGCTCTACCTCTTCATTAACTGCAGCAATAACTATTCCAATGGTATTTATTTATGAAAACAACTTCAAAAACTCAAAATTCAAATTTAGTTTAACAAACAAAACACAATTATGAATTTGACTTAATGAATCTAACAGAAAGGACAGTGATGCCAGACCATTAATAAACATACTCATTTGAAGACAAAAATAATTTAGTTTTATTCAGAAGTAAAATTGGTAGTTTCATAAAATATTTTCAATCAAACCAATGCTACAAGTTGATAAGAACCTATTCTAGTCGCAAAAAGTGCTCATTTTTTCCTAAATAGAATAAAGGTTAAAAAATGATTTTGGGGAAATTTAAGGTTTTTTTTTTTAAACTTTAAGTATTTCAGTTGCTGGTGTGTTAGTTCCTTTTTTCGACATAAAACAGATTTCGGAAATGGACGCTGATTTTCTTGAATCAGGAATTCAAATCCCTTCGGATCTTCTGATCGTAAGTCCTAGTGGAATTTTTTATTCGGGGATTTCTCCGAAGAGATCTTGTGATTGGCATGATTATGTAGCTATTAAATTTTTATCTTCAATATTCTGTCAAACACTTAAAGGATCTCGAAATATTTCAGATGAAATTCGATGTCTATGCATAAAATGTTAAACTGCTAACTGCCTTATAGTATTCAAAGTTCTGATGAAATATTTTGAAAAGCTTTTAGCAGAAATTCGGCTATTTTATCTTATTGATTGCCTATAGTTAAATAATAAATAAGTCGATCGTATAAAATTAAAGCTTATTGCTACCTCTAACGTTAACTAGTTTTCTTATATCAAAAGCAAAATATAGTCTGACCTTACATGTACATGAGTGAAACCAAAAAAACATTAAGATAAAATATCACTTAATAATGCAAAATCATTTAATTTAATTTCCCTCCTCCACAATTCACATTTCTATGTAGACATTTCGAAATGAAATTAAATGAATGTGAATTCGATTTAAAAAGCCCCACTTTTTCAAACTTAAAACTTGGCTTCCTTGAAATGTCTTTTTTATAAGACTTATGCAATTTAAATGGACAAACAACAAAACTTCATAATAAACTACACCAAAAGCTTACAAAATGTTTTCAAATCCGAAAAAAAAAACGAAACAATTCAAAACAATCGATTCACATAATTAATGGAAAATTGTCTGCCTACAACATATCAATTATAATTGTACTCATTTGTGGCACGTACCCAGGAAAATAAAGGTATACTCACATATGTAGATATAAGATGGTCAAATAATACCGCCATAGCAATTATTTTGCATCTAACAGATAGAGTATAATTTTGAAATGGTGTATCTGCGAATCGCTAATAGCTTCAAATTGCAGTGCTTACTGTCGCAAGACACTCATTTCAATCTACCACCAATCAAGACAATCAATATTTTAATACCCGCCCCATTATAGATGACGACGTCGAACTATGACGACGACAACAACGGCGAATCGACATTGCAGCAAAGTAGCAACCAGCAAATGCACATAGGAGGCAATCATATCAACGGTTCATAGCATTTCACAAAATCATTGCCACAGAACCATGATGCCGCAGAGCAGAGGTATAGCTTAATCTAACAGGCATAGCCACAGCCACAAAAGCAGCAGCAGTGCAATTTTATTTTTCTATGTTTTTTTCTCTATTTGCAGGGTCATTACTTACACGTTCGACTTTACTGCAATTCCCTGGCGTTAATTAATAATTTTTAAATGGAAATAAAATTTAAATCAAAAAAACGTCCCAATGGCAATATAATGGAATTGCAAACTCCTTCGATAATGAATTTTACAGTGCTGAACACAATTTTAGATAATATTACGCCCCACCACCCACCATCAGCGCATTACTGCCAACGAAGACAGCCTGGAGAAAATCAAAAATAGAATTTTTAAGCAGAGTTGTTATATCTTGAAACGAGATCAAAAACACTTAAGTTTACATATTTTTAAAAGAAAAAGTAAAGGTCCTAGGTTACTACCCTGTGGTACTTCACGGTTTGTTAATAGTTTCAGATTTATTGCTATTCTAAAGGCTTAAGTAAAATGTAACATTCAAAATTATGTGTGACAAAAACATGGTTGATTCATTCACATCACTTGAACACCGTTGTCATGTCGTTGTTTTACCATTATTTCAAGGCCTTACGATCTGATAAAAAAGCATTTGGGTTCCTGGAGTTTTCATCAGAACATCTTGATCATACAATCAAACACAGAGTTTCACTCCTTAGCCGTACTACACGAATTTGGAATGTTTTACAACATTTTGTCCCTATCATTACCATAATCATAAAATAAAAAAAAAATGTGCATCGAAAAAAAGGATATTTTAACAACTCTGCTTCAAAGCACCTTCTTGACAACTCGACTTCGACTCTGACTCCAATGACGACGACGACGCAACGCCAAATCCACGTCATCAATACTCCACAGTTACAAGGTTGGTGTAATGCCAATTGACAGGATATTACTTGTTCACCATTTAGGCCGGTGTAGAATGTCGCCGGTGGTATTTTAAGATTGGCGCTGGCTGTTGGACTGTCTGCATATGTATATTAAATGCATATAAAACACTCATACATAACATGACGGCTGCAGCGGCGCATTTGGCCGTATTTGGAGGTGGTAGCCAACTTGGCTAAAATATTTGTTAAGTTTATGTTTTTGATTTTATACTTATGTGAAAGGAACGTGCCAAATTCCCCAATGTTGTTTTGCTCTATTCGTCCGACGACGTCCGTCGCACCATCGCTCGTCGTCGTTCATCGTTTATCGTTTTGTGCGCGTTCAACAAGACATGCGGAGGCAGCAAAAACATAAATACCAATGTTCAGGTGATTTAAGTATTTTTTAAAATTATTTTTCGTTTGATTTTTTGTTTTCTGTTTTTTCTTATAAACCTCTAACATAAGTTGTTGGCATATGGAAGTTATTTATGATATTTGCCAAACGGTATCTTAAGCACCAAAAGCCAGGTATAAAGAGTTTTGAATCACAGGTATTTGCGATGTGTGTGCAGTGTGTGCACATAGGTTAACATAGGTAATAATTAATGTGGTTAGTTATAGTGGCTGGTTATTGGTGATTTAAAGACTTTATAGACGACCGACGAAGGCGATGGTTACTATGCCCATATGGTGTGCTGTTGAGTGCTTTATATTATATTGAAAGGTACTGTAATGAAGGCGGTCAAATATGTATATGTGATGCTTGAAATAGCTATCATTGGGGAAACAAATTATTTGCAGCAAGTTTTTTTAACATGTTTCCATAAGTAACAAAGCAATTAAAGTGTTGTCTACTTTAAATAGGAGGAAGTTTTATAGCAGTTTTTAGTGTGGAAAATTATTATACAATTATGTATTATAAGGTTTTCTATGTCATATTTTAATTGGACATAATTCTAGCAAATACTCTGCAAACTATTGCGGATTGTGTGGAAAAAACCTTGCAAAAACGAAAGAGCTGACGTACGAACCTTATTCATTTAAGCAATAGTAAATCGTTTTCAAATCTTCTTTCGGTTTGAAATATGACTTAATATGTAATTTGTGAGCCTTATTTAATAAGAGTTATGTAATTTGTACATATTTAGAGTCGAAATTTGATTGAAACAGACATTTTTCATTGAAAACACAATTTTGTGTATTTTTTTTTTTTTGCACTTAGTAAGTTTCACCATTTAAACCCAGGATTACCTTTAAATACATAATCCCTTAAGTAAAATAGTCTTTTCTACTGTAAACAGCAATAAGCCTGCAGTTAACTTATAAGCTCTAAAATACTCAAAAGCAACATATCGAAGTCTTGACCTTCATATTAAATTCCGTATCGAATTTACTTACAAAATGTACTTTGACCTTGATGAATTGTGCGATCATGATGGCATGCATGTTGCATAAACCTAATATTACTAGCACAAGGGATAATGAAATTCGATGCATGTTCTCTTGCACATACGTATATGCAGAAGCAAGCAACATTTATATAAAAAAATATCAACAACAGCGGCATCAGCCTCTTGTTTCATAGCTTGTTTTTAACTTGCACAAAAAAAAGGGGTATTAAATTACTTGTGAGCCCGCATTAGCCGATCCAATATTCAAATAGAATGTCCAAAAAAAAGGGGGAAGCAAAGCATGAAACAACAAAAACAACAACAGAAGACACAAAAAATAAGGAAAAATGACAACGCACTATACGTTGACGGTCGCGTCATATTGTCCTTATTACAAAACCGCACATTTAAAAACCCCAATGAAGGCAATAATCCGTCCTGTCCCATTCTGATGATAATGTCCCTTACCTAAACCCTTTCCATACCATACCAATACTCCGCGCAGAATTTCGTTTCTTTTCGTCCCTTCTCTTAACCTTTTATCCAAGTGTGTCCTGTCCTGTTTTAAGCGGCAGAATTTTTAATTGAAACCGACAGCATCCTTTCAATGTGATGCTTTGTCCATAATGAACAGAAATATTCAAAAAAAAAAGGATTCAAATTGTTTGTGCTCATTTCTATGCCTGTCAATGTGTGTGTCTGGATATGTGTAGTGTTGAGTCGCTCCGCACCGCGCCAGCCGCCGGCCATATCTCATCGTGCCTTCTGCAAACATAACTAGGTATAGGCACTCATTTTCAGACCGATATGCGATGCGATGCAAAGCGACGCGACACGACCGACTGACATCGGCCCTTATCCTCGTAGCCAATTGTCCATATTTTCAATTTCTTATTCATAACTAATTCAGGAATTCCTCTCGAACCCTTTTTTTCTCGTTTCATAAAACAAGCACTAGGGAAGCTGTCCGCCAAATGCTGCTGGTCCTTACCTCTATGGCTCTACCTATATATGAGTAGCTTATCCCCAGATATGAGAAACGCGGTGAGTGATATCAGGCGGAAAATGGGAATATATAGGAAAGGCCGGAACAGGCATCAGGCAAGCGGACATAATATTAAAAAAAAAATCTACAAAGAGGAAAGTGGCGGGACCGGTGTCCATGCGAAGTGCATAGGTAATAAGGACATGTGATGGGATTGAAAAACAACAACAACGACAAAAAAAGTGAAAGGGTTGAAACGCGAATATTTGTCCCCTTTTGTAATATCGCCACAATCACGGGCAGAAATATTGATTAAAGAAACACACAATACCAAACCAAGCCAAAGAACAACAACAAAACGGTCCACGGGACTGTCCCGTCCAGCTTCCTAGTTCATTGTACTGCCACATGTTCATGTTCACTGTTCAGCTTCGAGTTTTGCAATATGTGAGATGCTAATGCTGGATGATGTTGGGATGTTACTTTAGAATGACCTGATGTTTTTTTTCTTTTCTACGTAAAAAAGGTCTACGGAACTTTATAAGCCTTTTATATAATAAGAGGGTATGTGTACCTACCTTTTCTATATAACCTATGTACATATATTCGAATATACTTCCTTTTTACGGTTGTGAATTGTGATAACAACAAAAACACCATTAACAAACATTTTTTAATTATACCTTATATACGAGTACTATACGACTGCGAATTATTATTGTTGACAATCTGTGTCCTGGTCTTGGTCTAGGTCCTGTTTCTGGATGTGCGGTTCCATTACGAAGGGGATTACGGAAAATGTTTATACAAACTGGAATGATATTTACATACAATGTTAAATGTACATAAATACATGTATTTATGTACAGAATTTACGTATATAAAATAAGGTGTCCGGTTATGGGACATAAGCCGAAGGTAAAAGGTTTCGGCTTAACATGTTTTAATTGTATTTGTAGAAAGTTCTTTATGTTTCTAAATATGTAGACTTTAAAAAAAAGTTTTGTAAGGGAATTATTTTTTTCCAGAATTTTCTAATGTTTTCGAATACATGAACACACACATTCAAGGTTTTATTGATTCTCTTTCTCAATCTCTCAACAAGAAATTTGTACATTACATGACTGAATTTTAATTCATTATATTCCAATATATGAGTACTTTAATTTTTATAAAGACGTAGTAAGCCACATCTTTCTTGCTTTTTCCAAACTGTAAATTTTCCTGGGATGCGTTTATTATAGCTCAAACTTCAGGCTATAAATTTTGTGGTTCGATTTTTTCGATTTTAAACTTTGTGAATCTTCACTCCCGACGGTATTTTGTTGTGGAAACACTAACTTAGTGTCTCAAATTCATCAAAACTGCATACGAAATATTTTACTCATCAAAACGCCGTCGGAAGTATACCAAACCAAAACTAAAACTTAATTATGATGCACAATGCTTGTTGGAAATTAAAAAGATGCTTACAATTAGTAAAAATGTTATGTTCAATTGATTACAACGCCACCTTTTGGGCGCCAATCGCCTTAAGATTCTTCTTCTAAAAACAACGAACTCGAATTTCGAAATTCCCATGATGCAATGCTCTTCTTATGCTTATTTAGTGTTATAGGTACAATTCTTGTCAAACTTTTGGTTTTCCCAGATGTCCAGTTGTGAATCCCAAATAGGTTTTTCGGTTAAGAGCTGGAGAAATTAGTCTCGAGTCTCTTATATGTACCTACTTCAAATTTCTTGACAAATTTTTAATTTCTGAATCCTGATTTTTAGAAAAAGTAAATTGAGTCCTAATTCATTTCTGTACCAATGTTTAAAACCTTAGAATTCTAATTTAGATCTGACTTTGATATAGAACTTCAATTTGTTAGACCCACGAGTTGGGTAGGCTTAGGATAATAGAACTTGGTTTAACCGTGTTTTTACTTCTTCCAAAAACTTGACTTTGAGATTTGATTCGATTTCATAATAATAATAAACCAGCAAACCCAGCGAACTTCGTTTTGCTACTAGATGGCCTCGTTTTTTGTAACATTTCGTTTGGGGATTAAAAGATAAACAATTATATAATATTATATTTTTTTGTAAATACTGAATCGAAGCGTTATACTTGTCCGCATTTACGTTTCATTGAAGAGCTCTTTGGTAAATAACATTTTTTTTCTGGTCTGACGTTAACACAAACAAAGCGGATGGTTTCCCAACTCGTGAACACGCAACGTATATCTGCCCATGTGAAAAACAATGATTTTCTAAATTTATCCCACAAACCCTAAGCGATTGGCCTTGCGTCTTGTTAATTGTCCTTGCGAACGCCAGACGAAGTGGAAATTGCAATCGGTTGAAGTCAAACGGAAGATCATGCAGAATCATTGGTATTTTAGGAATGCATACATTTTCACCTGCGTTCTTTCTGTTAATAATGGTTGCATCAGTCAAATTTGGCTTAAGTCTTTTCACCGCAATTCAAGTACCGTTGCAAAGTTGCGATGGATTTTAATTTCGCAATATCATAATAACTGAACCAACTTTGAGTTGCAAGTTATGTGGTGTAAATCCTGGTTACTCCAGAAAGTTCAAAAACTCCGTTGGATAATTTACTACATCATCGGGATTTGTTATGGAATCAACGGATTTGTGTGGATACCCCGCTATTCTGTTGACATTTTTTCTGAATTTTGTCTTCTATAAACCTCACGGAGCCCGAGACCTTTCCAACGAATGCAAAATCTTGGAAATTAGTTAATGCGTTTTGGAGTTATAGCGTCAGGAAGGACTTATTTTTATATAGTTGATTTCAGAACATAAAACCTTTAAAATGCAATGATAAAAAATTGAATTTAATTCAATTAAACTACGGATAAAAGATAAAAGCAATGTAATGGGTGGGCTCATCAGAAGAGGACCATTACACCTTGTCTTGACGCATATTTTCCCGAATAAATCGAGATTCCATATAATCCGACCTACATAGGTATAGCAACTGCGAATTATATAGTTGTTACTGGTCTTCAAAGAAGATAAATTGTAGCAAAATTTGTATTGTATTATATTCAACTGTCAACAGTCGAATTGTTTTTTCTGAACGTCTTCTTCAGAAGCAATTATCTTCACACCACTGAAAAATACAATTAAGGTCATCTTGCAAAAGATTGCAATCAAGTGGAAGAATGATAAGTTTGTAAATTTTCAAATCGTCAGCAAATAGTAAATTTTCAGAAAATTTGACACAATCGGGAAAGAACAAAAAAAAGTGGTCCGAGATGGGTTCTTTGTGGAATCCGTGAAAAGTTATTATTTCTTTTTGATGTTTTACATCCTATTTTCACAAACTGTGTACGATCTGTTAAATATTGATCTAACCATTTCAATAATTAAGAATGAAAACCAAAGTGTTCTAGTTTTTTTAATATCACCTTTCATAAAAAAGTGATACAAAAAAGACGAATTAGTTGTAGTTGATCGTTGACTTACAATCCCGTGTTGATTGTCTGAAATTTAATATTTTCATAAATCCTTCTTTTTACAATGGCTTTAAAAATGTTTGGAACAGTTTGAAGCTTTGAAATCGGTCTGTAGTTAAGGACATCCTGCTTCGAGCCTATTTTATGAATTGGTGTAATGACCGAAGTTTTTTATTTGAGTTTTCAAATGCAAAATTTGACTGAAAAAATCAGCAAACATATCACAAATCTCTGTTTCATCGCATACAAATTTTTCCTTTCCTTTTACCATTTAAAAATGTCCGAAAATCTTTCGAGTCAGATTTGATTTTCATTTCTTGACCCCACATATACTAGTTATACACAAACTTTTTTTAGAACTTCGTATTATTTCCTTTGGTTTAGATGGAATAGCTCACATCTTGTGTTGAAAAGGAGAGGAGGGAGATTTTTTTATAGCTTAAGATTATCGCGAAAGTATTTTTTAGATAAAAAGTTGTGACTGAGCTGCTAGAAGATTATTCCCCTTTCAGATTTACGGGCTTCAACAACTAGATTATTTCGAAATGCATCATCTTCTTGTTGTATAATTATGTAAGGATCTTGTTTAAGTTGTGCCAATTTTTCAAAATTTTCTTAAAGATTTACTCGCTCCGTAGATTACAGCGAGGTTCTGCCATTTTATTTGAGTGTGTGGCGATTCTTTATGTAAAATCAGCTTGAAGCTTTAAGGTCTGGGGTAGTATTTTTGGCAAACCACTTTTTGAATAGGAAGCGTAATTTGAAAGAAATTTGTATTTGACTAATAGTGTGACATTTTTATTACTTAAACCCTTGCTTGGTAAACAAATGACGTGGCCTCTGTAAAGTGCAGGTTTTTATTCGATGTGTTTCTCAGATAAAATTTATTTTAACTCCCAAATACTTGAATTCTTTAATAACGTCAATTCTGCCATATGAAAAAGAACCAACCATTAGGTATTATAGAAAATTATTGCTGAATGTTAACGGTCAACACGTTTCACAATAACCGGGAAGTCGGTGTACAATTGGTTGCAGAATTTCAGGTAAATCAGCTAGAAGAACTATTCCGTCTGCATACATTAACATTTGTACCAGCAGCGATTCGACTGCCACCTAGGTATTTAAAAAACTATTTGATTTATGAACAATGAAAATAGCAAAGCAACAGCAAGCGACCTTGCTTCACTAAAAGAGTCGGTCTTGAATCATTTCAAGTAATCTGATCTATGATAAACCACCAATTTTTTATATTCTTGTACATTTCTTTCAAAACCTCAATGAATCTGGAATAAATTAAACGCTGTTTAAAAATCTACAAAGAACTAATACACCTATCTTTAGCGAGCTTGAAAAGCATTACGATTATTGACATAAAACAGAATATTTAGTCATCTGATGAACAGTTCGTTTTGAAGCTGGATTGGAGGTATGTTAGTCTCGTACACCAATTTTTTCAGACTACTAACAATATCCCTTTCCAAGTGGATGGAAAACCGTATTTGTTCAGTCTGTCCCTAAAAAAGGCGAATCCTCCTCGCCCTTTAACTATCGTCCAATTCCACTTACGTCCCTTCTTTCCAAGGTCATGGAAACGTTAACCCAATTACAGCTTAAGAAACATCTTCAAAAACGGAAGCTTCTTAATGACCGGTATGTATTTTGTTGCAATAGGTCCAATGCTGATCTTATTCTTATGGTTTATCTCACCTCACAGTGGAACAAATCTTTACATCGTTTTGGAGAAAGTAAGATTATTGCGCTTTATATTTGAAAGGCATTTCATAGAGTTTGGCATCAAGCTTTCTTATCGAAAATGCCTGCTTTTAGAAATTACCTCTCGGACCGTCCGATTCAAGTAGTATTGGACGGATTCTAATCTTATATCCACAATTTAAACGCTAGTTGCCCCAGGACTCCGTTTTGTCTCCAAATCTTTTCCTTATGTTCGTAAATGAACCCACTACATTGTTTCACTAATGACAGTACCCTCTGCTTTTCATATTCATTTTTAGATTCTCATCCTTGTTCTTCGGAGGGCAGCGTATTATAAGCTCATTAAATTCTGATCTTGACGGCATTGTTCAATGGGGAAGCAAAAACCGTGTAGAATTTAATGCTTCGAAAACTCATTGCTGTCTACTGTCACAAAAGCGTAACCCTCTCCAAATGCCACTATCCATGAGTAGTTCTTGCATCGAGAAGATTCAACAACTCTCAGTCCTAGGTATGTGCATCACAAACCACTTGCTGTAGAATGATCACATATTTGACATTGCCAAAAATGATGCTAAGTGTTTAGGTTTTCTCCGACGATGCAAGAAGTTTTTTTAAAACTTTTGATCTACAAAGCTTTTATTCGTCCAAAACTTGAGTATAACTTTTATATTTGAGCTGGTGCTCCAATAACGTACTTGAAATTGAAGCTTTAAAAATGATTGAAGATCGTTCTCTTACCGAGACATTTGCTTTTCTTGAACGATCGCGCAAGGTCTCATGCCTGTCATTGTTTTATCGTTATTTTTATAAACAATGCTCTAATGAAATAGCCAGTTGCATTCCTCCCATTAAACAATTCAACTGTAATACCCGTATTGCTAGGAATGCCCATCACTTTACCCTAGTGCCCAATTTCGGACATACTGTTAAGTACAGAGATTCTTTCTTGTGCCGCACTACACGAATGTGGAATGCTTTACCAGACTAAATATTTCCCACTTATTACAAATGTGCAGACATTCAAAACCAATGTTCATCGGTTTCTTCTTTCTAATCCTATCCTCCTTTCCTAATTGCTAGCACTGTGTTTAATTATTATAAGGGTATTCATAACCCCTATCTTGTTCATAAAGGGTATTCCACAGTAATTTTCAGGAAACATAACTTAGATGGTCTGGAATTACAGGACTTTGTAAACTGGATGCATTTTCAAGAAACTTAAAAAACAAATAAATAAAATACAACAATATTAAAATAGAAACCAAATTAAAATTAAGTTAAAAATGGTCAAATGGCCTAGAACTAACATAATTTCTAAATTGCGGCTAATTACTTTTCGTATCAATAAGCTTGTTTTTTAATTAAAAGAACAAAACCAAAGTTTAATCTGTACCTCGTTATGAAATTAACATTTGCATACCATAAAGGTACTAATTTATAATTGAATTCATCGAATGCAATAGCCATAAAATCGTTATTATCCACCCATAATCATCTCCAAGTATTGCCTTCGGGTATATTTTTTTAAGAGCTATACCTATGAAGGAATGCGAAATCATAAAAACTCAGATGCAAATCATCATTACATAAAATAAACGAGATAAACGAGATGTCATACTTATTTTTACTTAACCTCAAACTAACACCGTGCGCCGCGTCGCATCATCGTGAACCATCATCGTCGGCCGTCGGTCGTCGAAGAACCATCATCACATCATCAGGTAAGCGCAACATCACGGATCGTAAATATATTTTTAACCCTTTTGACCCGTGGCCGGTGTAACACACATCTGCGCTTATATCTACAAAAATTGCGTCATCTAACATCCTCCTCAGTCTTTAGCAGCAACGTTACGGCGACGCAGCCGCAGCCGAAGTAGTGTCAGCATCAGTGGATGTGGAACTCTTGCATTAGAAAAACCACAGTGTTCGTTTTTGTTGTTGTTATTCTTTCACCGAGAGACCAAGGCCTAACACAGAAGATAAAAGAGGAGATTGGTATCACGGGAATTTCAATAGAATATTATGTTCAGAAGAGGATCATCTTTTTTTTTTGTTCTTGAAGTGAAGACCAAAAACAACCGATGGACAAACGGAGATAGAGAAGTACCTGAATTGTACGGCATTCTTTTGTTTTTTGAAGTGGATGTTTTGAAGTTTATGCAACAATACAACGCAGAAATATCGTGATCAATTTTCTCAATGGAAGTGTGTGCAAATAGAAAAACCATCAAACGTTCGGCGGAAATTTTTTAAAAGTTTGATGCGGTTCTATTAGAGGACCATTGAAAAACACGTCGATCGTTTGTGTTGTCCATTATATCAGTGGACTTGTTTAGAAGATGATACAGAAAAGGGGTTAGATTTTGATGATAGGAGCGATTATCATAGCATATTGTTTGTTGTTGATTTTCGCAATATCACAGATATTTGTAGTAAACCTAACAAATTTTGATAAACGCGTTTGGAGACAGTTTACCTTTTTCATATTTTTCATAAGTTCATCCATTTTTATTTTATCCTGAGGCCATATGAAAAAGTTAAATAAAAACAACTTATATTACAGACGTAAGCAGAAATTATTAATAACACAGGTCAACGGTAAATGTCTAACATTTGTAACTGAAAAGTACTTATACAATTTTCGTATGTTCATAAATACCTAAAATATTTTACTTCTTTAAATGTTTGCTTTTCTCTTTCTTCTTTAAAGAAAAAATCAATAACCGTGAGATAATTCAGTAAAACTCAAGATTATTTTAAAATATTTCGATAATTGTGTGTTTTTGATACTTAGAAAAAGAAAAGAGGCTGGGATGCGACCCCCACTGATAGCTTTCCATCCCGTCTGTCATTTGTCTTGCTTTAAAGGTTTGTAGGTTTTGTGTTTTATTAAAAAAGTTGGCAGTTGAATTATTATAAAGAAATTACAAATTACCAACAATATTTCGCATTTGTAAAAATTAAGTTGCTTTTGATTTCAAACTCTATTATTGTAAACGAGATTTTGGCAGAAAACCAATTTTTAACAATTTTAGTAGCATATTTCTTAAAAGTTTTTATTTCACATATGAACAAATACAAATTGGATGAATGAAATTATTTCGAAGTCAATATCTTCTATTGTTCACGAGATATCAATTCAATTCAATTCTTTTAGTGAAGCTTTTGAAAAACAATTTTCTCTTATGTGTATAGATATATCAATGAATTAATAATTATGAAGTCGGCTTGTAAATATGCCAGACAAAACAAATAAATAAATATAATGAATATAACATTTAAACAATTAATTAAGTGTTACTTAAGTGTAAAGCAAGTTCTGCAGTGCGCTTGCTCCCGGCATACGTTAATATTCTCGAGATATTGAGAACCGAACATCAGTTTTTAACAATTTTGCGTGCTGTTTTTTGTAGATTTTAATTTTTTTTAGGAAAAACAGACTGTTGGATTTTTCTCAAAAATTTACTGAATGTCGAAAACAATATTTTCTGTAAGATGAAATAAGTTTGAAGCCAATTTTTAATATTTCAAAAAGATATTTGAGCCGAAAGTGAATTTTTACTAAGTCTTTTTTAGGTTTTTATTGTTTGTAACAAGAACTATCAATTCTGTTATTTTTTTTTTCAAAATTGCACCGAATGTTGAAAACAATATTTCTTAATTTAATTTAATATTTCAATCTTAAAGGTTTCAAAAAAGTATTTGAGTCAAAAATCAATTTTTACCAATAATATTTTCTTTTTTTTAACTTTTTTATTTTTTTTTTCTAAAAAAACTGTCAATTTGATTTTTTTCAAATTGTATTAAATGTTCAAAACAATGTTTTTTATAAAATAAAATTTATTTGAAGCCAATATATCAAATTTTTGAAAATATATTTGAGTTGAAAAGCAATTTTTACGAACTTTTAGTAATTTTATTTAGGTTTTAATTTTTTGTTAAAAGACTGTCAATTTGATTTTTGTCAAAATTTCAACGAATGATCGAAACAGTATTTCTTATAATACAAAATAAGTTTAAAGCCATAATCTCAAATTTTTGAAAAGATATTTGAGTCGAAAATCAATTTTTACCAACTTTTGTTATTTTTTTTTAGATTTTTAATATTTTGTAGTACCCGTGGCATGATGGTTAGTGCGTTGGACTGTCATGCAAGGAGTCTTGGGTTCAAACCCTGACTGTGCCACCTTAATTTAAAAAAATTAATTTTCACGGGTACTGCCTCTTGCGAGGAATTGACAAATCCTTCAAGAGTAATTCTTGTCATGAAAAAGTGCTTTCTCAAACTAGCCGTTCGGATTCGGCCTAAAATTGTAGGTCCCTTCCATTCCTGACAACAGTACTCGCACACAGGAATGGTTGAGAGTTGTAAGTCACTAGGCCGTGGTTCACAACGGACTGTTGCGCCACCCCATTTGATTTTTTTAATATTTTGTAAAAAAAACTGTCAATTCGAATGTTCTCAAAATTTTACCAGATGTCAAAAACGTTATTTTTCGGTGCATTTTGGAGATAAAATCATTTTTTATTCGCAAAATATTAAAGGTGACAAGTGTTTATTTGTTTATTATCATCGTTACAATATATAATATAAAATTTAATTCAAGTCTCAAGGGTTATTAGGTCGTGAGATATTTTGGGTTGACCAAAATTTGTTCCTTTTTTTAAAATTGCTATAGTAAAAAAAAACCCGTGGCATGATGGTAAGCACGACAGACTTCTGGTTAGATCAGTATTTATATTTCGACAGACATATAAATGCTGCTCTGACCAGGGCCAGAGGAGCCTTCGCTCTGACGAAACGGCTGTTTTACAGCAGTCGGCTTGACCCCAGAGTGAAGGTAATTTGCTACATGGCCCTTATACGGCCGATGATCGTTTATGGTTGTCCTGGGTGGTTCAACGTTGCCCCCTCCCAGATGGAGAAGTTTCGGGTGTTCGAGCGGCAGTGTTTACGAGGCTGTACCGGCTTATATCGAACAGCCGAGTCTTCTTACGTGCATTACTATTCCAACGAGGTCCTAAACAACAGGGCTCGAATCAACAGAATTTACAATTTCGTCATAAAACTCGTTCGAGGTCACATTGCAAGAGCTATGTCTTCGACCAACAATTTAATTTTCGGGGCGTTCTAACCGAACGACGAGTATTTTAAAAGTGCACGCTTGAGCGGCTTCATTCCGCCAGCGGCATTCCTCTTTTTACACAGATGCGGTCTGATACAAGATAGATCGGCAGTTCCGCTAATCTACCGCGTCAGACGGAGAACCGTGGATAGGCAACTCCCGTACAGTCAGGACGTCATGGCACAAGGTGGAGCAGAGCTCCTTCGGTTCAGTAGGGCTGTGTCCGAACGGGACCGAACTGATAGGGGGAAGCAGGAGAACCAGTTCTGGTGGATTCAATCGGCACTCGATAGTGGGGAGTCGGGATGGGGTTTTAATACATGTTTTATAGTTTTAGGGTTTAGTTTTAAGTAGAATAGGCATGGTGGCACAAAAAGAAATAGAAAAAAAAATACAAAGCAGAAAAAGATTTAAAAAAAACATTAAAAAATACCCATTAAAAACATGGATTAAAAAAAAAAGACAACAAAATATGAAAAACAAAAATATTAGATAGTTAGATTTGCTGCTGTGGTTGTTCTAGTATTAAGTATTTTATAGGTAGAATAGGTAGGAAAATGTTTGATTTTGTACACTAAAATATTATCTTTAATAATATTACTAAGCTGAAGAGATTGCTTGTTTGTTTTCTTGTTTATTTGTTTGTTTGTTTGTTTGTTTGAATACACTAATCTCAAGAACTACTGGTTTGATTTGAAATATTCATTCAGTGTGAGATCGCCTATTTATTGGGTTAGACTTTAGGCTATATAACATTACGGTCGAGAGGAGCACTACTAAAGAATTAAGAGACTGTATTGGTTATAGATATTGTAAGGCCTGTGCATTATAGTTTTGCTCGTTTCACTTCAAATATTGCTGCTGTAAGTGAAAGTATTTCCGAAGATCCCAATTCGTCGATTCGTCACCGTTCTTCAGGAATTACAACTGCATCTGCTCAATCATATAAAGTCCAGCTCACACAACAACTGAAGCCAGCTGACCATTCACAACATCGCCAAGACGTCGAATGGAAGCTTGAACAACAGGTGGTAGACGGCGATTTTTCGAGCAAAATTTTCTTAAGCTACGAAGAATATTTTTCACTCGGTGGATATGTTACTAAACAAATTTTCGTATTTGGGGTTCTGAGAATCCTCAAGTAATTGAAGAGAGGTCATTACATCCACAAAAAGTCACTGTTTAGTGCGCTCTTTGGTCTGAAGCCGAGGTGTGGAACCACTGTCTTCGTCAATTCGGAGCGTTATAGTCTTTTGAACACCGTTAATAACTTTTGTTTGCTATTGTTTGCTATACGACTTAGAGAATATGTGGTTTCAACAAGACGGTTCCACATGCCACACAATTCGAGTGAATATGGCTTTATTGCCAGAAACATTTCATGGGCACGTAATCTCGTCGTGGCGAAATCAACTGGCGACCAAGATCATGCTCTACGCAAATGACTGTATTTTCGCAGATAAACCTTTGACTCTTCACAGCGTAAAAAAAACAAAACATTTGTCAAGTAATGGCTGAGATCCCTACCAATATGTGTCAAAAAGTGTTCGATAACTACCTCAAAAGAATAGATCCTTGCAAAAATTCGCGTAGTGGTCATTTCGTAAACTCTACACGAACAAAATCGTTATCGGAGCAGTAATAAGTTCAAATTATTGGCCGGATAAATTTTGACGGGACTTTAACTGGCACCAAGCTGAGGTAATGTGATATATTTTTTAAAAATTTCATTAATTTGTATATATAATAAAAAAAATATAAGGCACAACAAAATCTGCATTCCATAAGTCGTTTTCAACTTTTGTCACTCGTTTTGTTGTCGTGTGTTAACGTCAAGTGTGTCATAAAAGCTTTCATTCAGCATTCTGTAAGACGAAAAGAAACGACGACATTGAAAAAAAAACGAAGGTATCTTTCGTTTGAAAATTTGCTCACGACGAAGAAATTGAAGTTCACAAAACTGTAAGTTTCCTTGTTAAATAATTAATTGTATTGAATTTATTAGTACTTTATTTGTGATAAATAAAAACAAAATATTTGTTAAAATTTGCAGTTGAAATTAACAAATCAGAATCAGTTCTAGGCCCTCGTCCAGCTGATGGAAAGCAACGAGCAGTTGGCTAGGGGATTTTTGAATTGAATCAACAAAATTGACAAGGAAATGGAATTCCTAGCTGAGCAGCTGATGAGCAAGGGTCCTCCAGTTAGAGATGGAGATTATTTCATTAATGAAAAAACTATTTTAATGTTTGCTTTAATCAGGTTTGGGCCGACTTTAAGTTCAAAGTGAAGAAGAAAATAATAAACATACAAAAGAAATAAAAGCAACATGAGAAGGTACAAACCAATTGCAAATTTCATCTCTGCTGGAAGCAAATTTGCTTAAAAACAAACAGTGGTTAAACCCAAACGGAAATCCAATTGATGTGTCCCAGCCGAATTCACTTCCAAATACTTTGAAGACTACATTAACACGAACTCAGCCTACAGATGAAGATGCAGGCACAGACGCCTTCCTTTCCTATTTATAGGTAGATATGCTTCTTTGGACAATCGAAAGTACTGCTTGAATCTGTTAAAGGGTACAAAACTTTCACTACAATTTAATATAAAAAGTGAACTCACTTTGAATCAGACAAATCAAATGGATATAAGGTTTGTCTTATCTGCTTTCTTTTTATAATTAATTGTGCTTTTTCAAAAATTCGCACTCCACCTTCTTCATCATTATCACTATCGCTACTCGCTATGAAATACATTTCTACACTTATCATTTTAATTACTTATTTATTTACTAATAATTAAATAAAACCGCATTTGTTAAACATTTAAAAAAGATTTTTTATTTAAACTGCTTCAAATTCGTCTCGTTGAAGAACTTATGGAATGTCACCAGTGGAAAAAACGAGACGACATCGGTAATAGGCATGAATATCATCATCTGCTTCTGTACGCTTGCTACGCTTATTCAAATGTTTATACTTATTTTAACTTTTACGACATTTCCTCTCTTTATGTTAAAAACCTAAAAACTCCAACCTAAAAGAAATCATCACCAATTTTCCATAACCACTTTTAAACTCTAAAAGCTCGAATTGCGTAACTTTTTAAAGATATTTTTAAAGGGGTCTTTCTTTAATACCTACCTAACTTTAAGACAGTGACAAAATTCAACTGCATTGACGTTTTTCTAAGTAATATTACGTAAGAAAACAAAATCATTCAAAATCCTATAACACTAACTCTCAAACTCCTTTCACTTTCAAACCTCCTTTTTGTGAAAACAATGGTATTGCTCTTCACTCACTCCTTCAAATATGCATATCCTTTCACATACATAGGTATTTGCATATAAAATGAAAACTCCTTTGTCATTGTGTTGGGAAATGTGTGTGGGTGAAAATCCTTTTCACCATGCCAACATTTTGGTGGCACAATGACCCATCGAACTTCACAATACATATTCAAATAGTCCTTTTTGCATGCAACTCCCCTTCCAAACTTCAACAACTGCTGCACATATCAAGACTTGCACATATATTCATGCATATTTGCATACCTATGACAATTCGGTCACCGATTCCCCTTTATTCGAAAATCCTTCTTCCTAATTTGTGCATTCTATGCCTTCTCGTTCCTCTTTAACTCCCCCCAACAAAAAAAAAACAAAAAACCATGATGGCTATATTCCACTTTTCCCAACTGCGACACGACAGTCTTGAAATACAAAACAGAAAAAAAACAAGGACAAACAACGAAACGCACATAAAATGAGGATAACAAGAAACAAAAATAAGCCCAAATCAAACCATGACCAACCCGACGGTGAAACTTCAACCCCCATGCACCATCACGGAATGCATATAGACTGCACCACATTGCACAGGTGTTATGTTCTTTCCGATGCTACCGCTATAGCCGGCCGGCTGGCTATTTGGCAGCCTGGGAACCAGAATTCGAGCCAGGCCACAGTTAACTAAGTCGCGTACATAATGCAATTCAATCTCTACTGGACATGGACATGGACACAGAACGTCCGCACTCTGCAAGGACACTCTGGTGTCGGTCGTCGTCGTCATCATCATCATCGTCGTCGTATAGTAATCCCCATCGAAAACGAAACAAAACGAGGACGAGTGGTGCATGAGTGCAGAGTTAATGAATGCAATGGTGGATGCGGCTGGAACCCTTGATTTGGTTGCAACCACCATTGACTTTGATTGTTGACAGCGCAATATACTCTCGTTTACAGTACAGCAGCAGCGCAGGAACAGGAAGAGGCAGCAGAGGCGGTAGAGTAGCAGCAGGAAGCGAACAAAAACAAAAGCCGAGTCTCGGTGATATGCAGAAGGGAGTGTGTGATGCGTGGTGTAACTGACCATCCGCATTTTGGTGCATCCGGATGGACTCTTCCTCCTTCCACACACATGACAGTGAACATATGCATCACCACCATCAGAACTGGATTCAGAGATTTGGCCGCGCCGACAACAACGAAGCAGCAAAACAAAAAACCGATACCCTCGTCGTCATCAATGGAGGACCATGGACTACGGACCGAGGACAGTGGACAGTGGACAGTGGACCCGAAACGCATGAATCAATGCATTTTGTCCCCCTATGGTCATCGTCCTGCCGGGTTGACTGGTGGAGGAGGACAAGCATGAGGATGGAGGCAACGATGACAGTTGGAAAGTGCAAATTGCATAGGATGGGAAGTGCAAGCCAGCAACTGGTCCATCGTATCCAAACGATAGCGAGAGTTTCACACGATTTTCCTGCAACGATATGGGACAATCTATATTCGAGTACGACGCTACGCGACGTGTATCTGGTATAAAGGAGTATACGTGGTTGGGAAGGGACATGCAGTGCATCAGTGCAACAAGTCAAAAAGGCCTCTCACAACAGCATCCGCGATATAGAGAAGGCGGATGAGGAGGTCAG
Source organism: Eupeodes corollae (assembly GCF_945859685.1). Taxonomy (NCBI): domain Eukaryota; kingdom Metazoa; phylum Arthropoda; class Insecta; order Diptera; family Syrphidae; genus Eupeodes; species Eupeodes corollae. Next base: position 146,488,022 of record NC_079148.1, read on the forward strand.
TAGTTGCAGCACTTGGACATGTTTATAGGTCAGCAATGATTCAATTGCATCTGGTTTCGCGGGAACGAACGACGAAAAAAACACGGACAAAGCAACAACAACAAAAAATGAAATAAAAACAAAAGTTTCCAAAAACAAAAAAAATATCCATGGTCATCGGATTCGGAAGATTAACAGAGGAAGGGACCAGGTGCATTTTTGCGTCACACATAAGTTCGAGAGTACCATGGATAACCCTGGGTTGGTTTTAGAGTTGAGTCAGTGTCGGCGTCGTCGGTCGTCGTCGGTGGAATTGGCGATTAAATGCCATTGCAGTCTAATAAATCAGCCAAAGGGCTGTATTCACTTTTAGTTTTAGTTCTTTGTTTTTTTCTGTAAAAGGTTGGTAAACAAACGTCGAAATGGAACGCGTTAGAAGTCCATGGTCAAGTTCCTTTATTGGAGATGTTTAGAGTCGATGCGTGGAACGCGACAAGGTTTTTGGTTTTGTTATTGTTTTTTATTTCAAGTGAATAGGAATATCTTTGAGAAAACAGCTGTCGCTATTTAGTGACAGTTTAGACAGACAAGTATTTTTGGTGTTTGGATTATGGTCAGACACGATAAAGGGACACATGTTTTCGCGTCCATTTTTGGCATATCTTGAGGTCCTATAAGAAAGTTTCGCTTTCAAAATCAACCAACCAACTAACTTGGAACCAAATTTCGACCAGACACAGACCAAAAGACCACCATTAGAAAGACAGACAGACACGACACAATGTGATAAAAAGTTCTTAATAGGATTTTTATGCGATTAAATTAAGATGGATGACGACAAGTTGTGGAAATAATTTTTTGACAAAATTTTAGCTGAAGGTCAATTTTTTTTTGTTGTATATTCAAAAATAATAATACATATCAACTTATATGCATGAGTATGGCATGCAGTGTAAAAAGGAGATACGGTCAAGTGAAATTTCTGGGAATTAGATAATGGTGTTGACACTTGGACAAGTAGAAAGAATGTGTCTGGAAAATTTAAATATTTAATGTTTATTTGGATATAATACGTTTTTTTTGTCTAAATTCAATTCCGTAGACAAGGGTGTTTTGTACTTAACCTTGAAAAAATACTTTTGAATCTGTTTGGTTTTTTTGTTCTAAATTTTAAATATTCATACATTTTGATATGCGATTACTTTTTTTAAATGTTACCCCAGTAAAGTGTGTGTTTTTTTCAAAACTCACAAGCTGACAAATTTTTCGGTAACCTATTCCATTTATTTTTTGACACTAAAAGTTACAAAAACTTACAAAATTGTATTGTAAAAAGTTTAATTTTAAATGAATCAAAAAATGATTTAAAAATATAAATGGATTTTGAAAGATTCCCATCCTTTTGACATTTGTATTGAAGTCAAATTGGCTGCGTTCAATCTCAGACAGACAGGGTATCCGGATATCAGCTGTAAAATAACAGCTGAGGTGTCAAAAAAGGAATCCAAAGGTATCCAAGAATTTCTGGGGTAATTAGGTATCTGACAGCAGAAAGAAACTTGAAAATTAATTTCAGCTTTTTGTATTTGTTGGTAAACAAAAAGATACAAAATATAAGTTGAAGTTGCACCTGAGGATGTTCTGTACATAACAGGCGATGAAGAAGCTATTTGCCTCCGAATTTGAGAAGGTAATTATGTGAATTTTTTAAAACCTTAAAATAGACTATTTTTGTCCTCGTTTTGTAGACAGTCTAGTGTACAGCGTTCTGAAGTTGAAGAACTTCATCCTGTTCCAGAGGTAGAACAAAAAATAGGTAAATGTATATTAATCTTGAGGAAATAAATAAATCTATCTTTTTTGTTTTTATGTACATATAAAAGCAGACAGAGGCGGACAGCTTGGGGAGCTACAAGCAAATAAGGTCCCTGAAAGGAAAGGTAAGTTATTCTTACAGATGATTCAAAGCATCAAAGCAAGAAGATCAACTCTATTCCCTTTTTTTAAGGTTGGGAATATAGAAAAGAAATTGCAAAAGTTCTTGAAGAACACAGTTCAATTTTTGATGAGTTCCCTTGTGCCATCCTCTGGGGTCTATCCGAGTTTGCCCTCGAGCTCATCTTCGGTTGAGAGCCTTAGTCTCCAGCTGATATGAAACTTTCTTGCTTACTCAAGATTCAAACAAAAAACAACAATGAAAAGTTCTTTTATTTTGCTGCACTTTGAGCAAGCAATTCATTATAGATATCAAGACCAGTTTGTTTACATTTTTTGGCTATTCTAGTTTATGGTGCCCTTTGAATGGTTTTTAAAGAAGCGTTGGATACCCAAACGGATATATCATTCAACAAAAGTTCTTGCGTTAGTTCCACCACTAAGCTAACACTTTATCTACTTTGAACAAACCAACTCAAAATCTTACCGCAAAGCAACTTCTTCGGAAATGAGATCATAATTCTTCCAAACTATATCTAGGTATTGTCACCTTAAAATAATCCTCGTTTCTGTTAGGATAGTTTGCTGTTAATCGCTAATCATTTAAAACCGGAGATTTCGCAAGTAAATTATTAATCGTATAAAATTCCAGTTGAGCTAAGAGGAAATTTAACATAGATTACAGATTAAGGTTATCTCTTATTTATTAAATTGTTACGCACCTATCAATTTATCATCGTCCATCAAATCAGTTGAATTATCCATTAAATGTTTTATCTTACAATAATTTTGACACCGAAGCTTAAATGTTTCTCTGCTTATTTATTTATTTTATTTTTTGACAGCTATCTCAATACAACTATCCAACTCGTTCAACAAGGTATCTAAAAATCCACCTATCCAAGATATTCTATCCAACACGAGATCGAACGCAGCCATTTTTATTTGATCGTAGTTTGACAGTTGTATATACATAACTATCAGCTGTTTTTTTGTTTGAAACTGATCTGTCAAAAATTATACAGTTGATATTTGTAAGACGTTGTTTACATCGCACTCTTTTTAGGCGATTTATTTTGACATTTGGCGTAATTATATTTCTTTAACGCATTATAATAATTGTTTGAATCAGTGAGATGAAATGCCATGAAATTCTATAAAGAAAGAAAGTTTTGAGATATCTGTGCTTTACAAAAATTGTCCTTCTTATATTTCAAGATTCTTGAGAACTTTTCCAGTAGTCTTGAAACAGCAGGAGAACAAATGATAGCATTTAAATTAGGTTTGTATTTGGTTTCTTCTTTGAATTGTGCAATAGAGGATATTTAAAAAAAAAATTGAACCATATCGGCTAAAACAAGAAATTTGCACTCTATTTCTGAGAATAACAAATCTCTGAGATGTTAAAAATATAAACTGGCCAAATATAAGCAAAGTTTTTCATTTTTTCAAATTAATACTCAGGAAATAGAATTTTTATCGAAAAAAGAGCCTGAGATGCTACCCACACCGATATCTAATCTTTCGTTGTTCCCAAAATACTTGTTGTTTTTGTAGGTTTACGTGTTTTGTAAGAAAAGTTGTCAATTGAATTTTTTAAAAACTTACTAAAAGTAAGCAACAATCTTTTCATATGATAAAATAAGTTGGATTTTTAAAATTTTAATCGAAAACCAATTTTTATCAATTTAAGCATAATTTTTTTGGAAGTTTTATTTCTTATAAGAAAATACAAATTGAATTTTTTTAAAAACATTATTTTAAGTTAAAAATAAAATTTTAAGTGGAACGAAATAATTTTAAAGTCAAACCTTCATCTATTCTTGAAATATTCGAATCGAATATCAATTTTGCGTAGTATTTTTTGTATGTTCTTTTTTGTATAAAAAAATGTTTCTTTTAAATATATTAAATGTTAAAAACAATATTTTCTGTAAGATAAAACACATATATTCAATAATTGCCAAGATATTTGTTTCGAAAATAAGTTAGAAAAAAGAACAGAAACAAAAACGGAAGAATGGAAGACATTATATTTTTTATTCTTAAAGTATTCGAGGTGACAAATATTTTTGTTCAGTTGTTTTTGTCGATAAATGTCAAAATGTTCATTTCGACAAATCAGACCGTTTCCTATGGGAAGTTATTAAGTATGTTTTTAGGTCAATAAATCTTCAATGTGTATTTAGATTTTTACTTATTTAAACCTGAGTACTAAACAATTTATCAGAAATTGTAAGAATAGAAACTGGTAAAGTATGTTTGATTGGAACACAAAATAAAAATAACTGTAAAAAGTAAAGTTAAAGTTTACATTATTACACATTTAGAACTTAATTTTGAAGTGAAAATCTTAAAATGTTTTTCTACATATTTCTTACATAAAAAGACCAGATAAATTTAAAAAATATCCAAGTCAAGAATTCCGACGGAAAATAAAAGTCTTGCTTAAGGATTTTTGTTTTAAATTGTACGCAATGCATTTAAAATAAAAAAAAAAGTCTTTGACTATAAATATTCAAATAGATTCTGAAACATAATTTCCATTATATCCAAAAAAATTGTACGTTTAACCCTTTATTTTTCAGCCCAAGTGTTGTCTTGATTAAAATTAGAACTTCACTCAATTTTGCCTCATAAAAAACAGCTATTGAAGACATATTTTTAACCCATTCTTATTGATGTTCTTTTATCACTTCAGATATGAACTCTTTTTTCAAATATTCAATGAAAATGAAAACTTAATCAGAAGAAGACAAACCGTGAAAAATTTGTAATTCCATATTTAAAAAAGAATACAATAATTGTAAAATAGTTAAACAAATACATCCAAATTGTAAATAGTTTTGACGAAATTAGTGTAAAATCTTTAATCAAAAATATACAACATTTGTTTTTTTCATTTCAATGTGAAAGGATAAAACCATAGTGCTTTGACAGATTTGAATAAAAATTAAATTGATTTATTTTACTAAAGGAAAACGCAATTATAAATTTTGTTTAATAATTTTCACTTATTTAAGGTAAATGAAAACAACAGATGTTCATGATTCGCATCAGTTATTTTTGTAAAAATAATTTTTCAATACAATTAAACTGACTGTTGTATTGTTGGCTCGTAGACTTCGGGCCTCTTCACAACAGCACCTACAGACACAACACCTTCGGTACCACCACCATCTCCGTGCAACTCCAAGAGCTGCGACAAATCGAAACGGGGCTTCTTCAATACCTTAACTTTGCGAATTTTGACGTCGCGTCGTGCAGAGGATAAATCACCTGGCACAACTTCTCAATGTCCTTGGCAATAGAATCGGGGGTGAGTTTGCTTTAGACGCCCTTCAAGTCCAAACATCAAATTGGATTATTTCTACCTTCTTGTTGCGGTTTTTCCTGACTTGAGATTGATGAGCGTAGCAAATCTTGCGCTGGGACAATTGATCCTTGGCAGTGAACACAATGCAGAAGACGCGAAGCAAGTAACCATCGGTTGTCTTCACATCAACATTGGCTTCGATGAGGGTTTGCCATTTCTTGACCATTGACCTGAACTTGTCTGTGGTCAAATCCATACCATGGAAGTTGGTAAGAACATTACGTTCACCATCCTATTGTAAATCGGCCAGGGAGACCTCGAACACGCGACCGTTCAAGCCTTCGGGAACGATTTCCGTTCCTTGGGTACGGTTTACCAAATTGACGGGTAGTAATTTGGGGTTTTAACATCGTACCAATCTTTTCTTGAAAAACGATCAACGATCTTTTACCACTTTTCTTGCCTCCTTGAGTACTTCTAATTTTGGAATTTATTAACTTAGGTATAATGGTTCAGTTTGTAAGTGTAATACAATTAAAAACTAATAAAAACGGTCCAGAATTCACAATTATGATTTGCATAAGCGTTTTTATAAGTCTTTAAAAAAGGAATTAGTCTTAAACCTTAAGAAGGTGGACTAAACTTTCAGTAGAAGATAAAGATATTTTTAAGATACCTTGTTAAGCCTATTCATCAGTTCATTGAAGAATACAAATGTTGGAGTTAACAAGACACCCATAACTTGCGCCTATCGATTCGTACAGACGGAAAAGACGCAATAGGCAGTGAATTTTACATTTCTAGAAGTTTTGGTGCTTTTACATGCACCGGTATTGACATTTCCATACTTGAAAGATTTTTCTAAAGACAAAATTTATCGAAAAGTCTTCTATTATTAAAGATGTCTGCCATATTGGAACTAATATAGTTTTTGATTACTTACTAAGTCTGAAATATCAATCAACTTAATTTCTTGTATGTAAGGTGGTACACGTGTTGATCTAACACGAAATTCATCTACTATGATTGATCACATATGTATACGTGAGTCTAACGAAACAAGAAATATTCTCAGCAGTTGTTGAAACTTACCTCGCCGTTCATTATGCCATACCTTACGCTACAAAAGGCCGTAATGATAATAGAATGTTCGAAGAAATCGATGATGTGCATATTAACTGACTGTTAATGAGCTAATACAACAAACAAATTGGGAGATCATATCGAATCTCTTTATGAGATATTCGAACGGAAAGTAAACAACATAATATACGGACCACCAAATATAAGAAAACAAAGAAAAATCGAAAACAAAAACCGTGGATCAACAGCGAAATAATCGATATGTGTAAAAAAAAATGGATGAGTTCTATAGAAGATGGAAACATAGTCCAAAAAGCCAAAGTTATGAGCCCGAATACAAAATCTTCTAAAATTTGTAAACAAAACCATCCAAATCATAAAAGCCAACAAGGAAGACTTGGATCGTGATAAATGAGCTTTTGGGAAGAAAAAAAGCTTCAATCGATGACGTTAAAAAAAGTATTGTGGAAGATTTTGCTAATCAATTTGCAAACCAAGTAGTAAACATTATTAAAGACCAATTGATCTCAAAATTAAGGTCGGTTGTAAAAGCCTTAATAAATCGTAGCATAATCTAGGGTTGTCTACCAAAACTTATGAAAACGTCAATTATTCGCTCTATTTATAAGGGAGGGAAAAAAAGCAAAACCGAAAACTATAGACCGATCGATCATATCAGCCGTTGAAAAATGCTTGGAGGAAGTAATTGTCAAACCAATACGGATTCAAAAAGGAAAGAGTACGGAAAAGCTGTTAGGAGAATTTACAAATATACACTTCATAAAGGCCTTAATCGTAATCACCACGTTCTTGTCCTGTTCATAGACTTCAGCAAAGCCTTTGACACCCTCACTCAGCCCAGAAAAACTTCTTGAAAGCTTGAACAAAATCCTATTGACCTATCTTACTGATAGGTCGATTAAGGTTAAGGTAACATCAACTTTGAGCGAAGAAAAACCTATCGTATACGGCGTTCCACAAGGCTCAAAACTGGGACCGATTTTGTTCATACTTTATACTAATGAACTACTAAGATTGTTTACGATTGCAGACGATATAGCCATTATAGTCAATCACAAAAGTACGAATTCAGCAGTAGAAATACTTCGAAAATATTTTGATAATATATCCAATTGGTGCCATGACCTTGAACTGGTTACTTATGCTACAAACAATGGCGGATCCAGGGGGGTCGTAGGGGTCATGACTCACCCCTGGGAGATAATTTGTTTGTTTTTTTGTAGGAATTCCCTTCAATTCAAAACTGATCGTATTTCGTTAATGGATATGACCCCCATTATATTATAAATTATTAATTTTTTGTATATCAAAACAACATTTGTATTTTAGTTCCTTAAACTTTGTTACTACTTTTAACTGAGGACTAGACCAAGAACATAGTATGAATCGGACATTCAGCATAATTTATCAACTTTTGACCAACTGGCGATCCAGGGGGGGTCATATGGGCCATAAAGCTTATACAGTTAAGTTGTATGCATGTAAGTTTGTTGCCATCTTATTCGAAAGATGTTGTTGTAAACCGAGAAGGAAAGAAAATTATTGATCTTTGTAATTCGTTTGGTCTTGGTATCTGCAATGGAAGTACACAGGGAGACGCTGATGGTGCCTACACTTTTATCGGTCCTCAGGGCAACTCAGTTATTGATTATGCTATGGTGAATGGGGATTGGTGTAACCTAATGAATGACTTCGAAGTTGTATCACAGATTCACTCGGACCATCTTCCTATCCAAGTTTCAGTTCAGCTACCAATGAGTCTACAACGTGTAGAGGTTTGCACAACAAAAGCTACAAAATACAAATGGAAACAATCGATGGCGAATACGTATGCTGAAGCGTTAGACACAAACATCGCCTTAAAGCTTGCACCTCCATTCAATACAAACCTCAATCTTTCCGAAATTGATGATACCATAGCAATATCGATACCAACATCTTGTAGGATGAACAATAACAGGGTTTCTACTCCTCGTGACAAATGGTTTGACAGAGACTGCTCACAAGCAAGGAAAAAATCATTTGCTTGGTTAAAGCTTGTAAGGAAGTACCCTCAAAACCCCTTTCTAAAGCGTGAATATTTGTCCGCTAACAAAACTTTAAAAGCCTTGCTTAAGTCTAAGCGTCAAGCATACTTTGAGAACATTGCACACGATCTTTCAAGTTGCAGGAACGCGTCACAGTTTTGGAGCAAAGTACGCCTTATAAACAACGACAGTCAATTACCGCGACCTTGCCTACCGATCGAACTGAAGGATTTATGCAAACATTTCAAAAACCTCACAAAGGACAAGTTTACTACGAGCTTCCAATTTGCTATCCCTTTTCAGGCGGATGATGCCTTGGACGCCCCCTTCTGTATCTTAGAGGTAAAGGCAGTTTTGGATGAACTGAAATGTAACAAAGCTCCAGGATCCAACGGTATACCGCCGGAATTATACAAATTCAGCACACCCTCATTCATCGAACACTTTACTCTAGCGCTTAACCAGGCTTACGAAGACGGATGCATACCTACTTATTTTAAGGATTCTATCATCACTCCCATATTCAAGAAAGGTGACCGCACTGATCCTGCAAACTATAGAGGAATATCCTTGCTGAACACTTCAATGAAAATTCTGACAAGGCTTCTATACAAAAGACTCTACGGTTGGGTTCAAGCAAATCATCTCCTTGGTGAGTCTCAAGCCGGGTTCCGCAAGAACTACTCAACGATAGACCAAATCTACTCACTCACATCCATTGCGGACATCTTCATTAAAGATAAAAAGAAGCTGTATGCCTTCTTTATAGATTTTAAAGCTGCCTTCGACACCATCGACAGAAAAGCTCTAATGCTTAAACTTTACAACAAAGGTGTTTCAACAAAGTTTGTACGCATTTTGGAAAATTTTTATGAATCTACAACATCTGCAATCTCTTTCAACAACGATATAGCGGAATCATACGAAGTGGAAGTAGGAGTAAGACAAGGTTGCAACTTAAGCCCTCTTTTGTTTGCACTCTTCATAGACGACATGGAGGACGATCTACAGGGTGGAGCAAAAGTTACAGCAAATCTTCTAGTGAAATCCTTAAAATTCGCCGATGACATTGTTATATTTGCTGAAACGCCTGAAAGTCTCCAGTTGATGATAAACAGAATAGCTGCATACTGCTACAAATGGAGGCTTCAGGTAAACCTTAGCAAATCCAAGGTTATGATCTTTCGTAACGGTGGAGGCGCAAACTGTCGCAACGAAAAGTGGAGATTTGATAGCAAGGAAATCGAAGTAGTAAGTGACTACAACTACCTAGGAGTAAAGATATCAAGAAATCTGAATCTGAGAAACCACATTGTAGAGAAACTAGCCAAATCAAAAAATGCACTAAATGCAACGTGGAAGTCCATTATGCACAACAAAGACGTTCATTTCAATTCAAAGTTCCGAATTTTTGAAACAACGGCGAAGGCAGTTATGTGCTACGCCGCACAAGTATGGGGTCACAAAGAATTCAGTGAGGTGGAATATCTTTTGAGATATTTTCTAAAGAGAACTTTGAGGCTTCCAAACAGTACTCCAAATCACATTCTCATGCTCGAGACGGGTCTTCCTCCTCTATTCATTTCGACACTTAAAATGCAAGTAGACTACATAATAAAGACGTTAACCATGAACGAGAACAGGCTGCCCAAAAAAATAACTATGGTCATTTTAAGAAGGAAGTCATCTTGGTTCGAGAGCTGGAGTAGCTTAGCTACTCTTTGTGACCGTCAGCTAACTCTAAACGAAAATAGGCCAGATCAATGGAAAGCTGAACTTTATGATCTCATTAGTGCAGTTGATGTGAAGAAAAGAGAGGAATTCATTACAAAAGCTAGAGAGTCGTCAAGCAGACGTATTTACGCAATGCTCGATTACAATCTTGCAACCAGAAGTTATTTCAAGGAAGAGTACTCATCCGACCTCATGTCACTGGTTTTAAAAACAAGAGGAGAGTTGCTGCCACTCAACTTTATGCCGCATAGAGAAGAACGCTCGGAAATCTGCAATTTGTGCAACCAAGGAGAAAGGGAAAACATCTACCACTTCCTTTGCAGATGCCCGATCTTAATGGAATCTCGGAGGAGTGTTTTTGGGAAGAGTTTACTGAGTGAAGATGAAATGATAACCATTCTCAATGGAGCTGATTGGAAAGTCCTGTTTCAATTTGTCAAGCTTGCTCTTTCATACAGAAAAAAAATTACAGATGAACTTTTTAAAATACAAAAAAAAAATTACTTAAAATCTACTTTAAAGTTTATATTGTCAACTGGCAGACGGCTTAGGCCATGCTCTAAAAACGTTAGTTTATTATTATATATATATATAATCTGCATAAGACTTAAAGAAAAATAAAACATTTGTCTGTTTGTTAATCTAATCTTATTCACAAACTTAGACAACATAATAACTACTTTTGCCAGATCTCTTCTACCGTCTCGACACTTTGCTAAAACACTCTACATATTTACATCTAGTATTTAGGATCTTACTTTTCAATATTATTATTTTATTATTTTATATAATTTTCAATCGTATGTAAATTGTTCAATAAGTAGTATCAAAGATTTCAAAGCCGACATAATTGTTAGTTTAGGTATGTTTATTAATATTATTCTTGTTGTTATGTTTTTGTTAATAATGGTTTTATTTGTTAATTTAATTATAAAATATAGTTCTTTACTGCATCAACTTGTGTCCTTATCAAATTATTGGAACCATTTTTATTTCATCATCGAAGTTTGAAGCCAAACAGTTCGAACTTACAATCAAATTATTAGAATCATTCTTATTCCATTATCGAAGTTTCAAGCCAAACAGTTGAAACTCACATGCATAAGTAAAGATTTCATCTATGAATTTATTAGTAATTTAACGATATTCACCAAAAAATGGTTTGCTGTCTAAAACAACTAAAAGTTTTGTTTTCACTCAATTTAGAATTTGAAAAAACTTTAGTAATGCTTTAAATTATTTTCATGAATATTGTTTCTAAGACAAAGAGTAAATTTTCAGGTTCTTAAGAAGAAACCTTGAATAAAAGATCATCAATTTGATATTAAGTTGCCTTTAAATTCCTTAAAGAAGCCTTCAATTTTATTATTAAATTTTTTGACATACACAAAATAGTGAACATTGAAGTGATTTTTACTTGCGACATATAGAAAATGTATGGTATGTTTTGCATTAGTAAACAATTTCGAACTAGAGCTTTTATTCAAATACGACATTACGACGGTATAGAAGTCTTAAAAAGTGGGTACCCCGATTCCGTCCGTCTGTCTGTCTTTCCTAGGTCTTACAGTCCAAACAATTGTGTTGATTGAAATTAAGATTTTCAGCCGATTAGCGTAAGGCGTTTTTTCATTTTATTAATACAAAAATAACAGCAGTCCATTACACATTTTTTGGTTGAAACCTGTGATTTTTTTAAAGTTTCTCTAAATTTTGTGTTCTTAATTTGGCTTTTTTTCTACAAGAAAAACATATTTTGGTATTGCTCCAGAAGGGTACCCCTCAAAAACCTTTATTTTGTTTTTAAGTTTTCTCAAGAGCTAATGGACCGATTTCAATAATTTTCTCTTTCTGTGCAAGCTCTTTTTGATTATCAAAAAATACTAATTTTGTTTACAAAACTCGATAATTCAGAAAGAGGTCAACATATGTTGACGACATTTAAATATACCAAAAATATTTTCAAGACAAAATTTCAAATTTAAAATGATTTTCAAAAAAAAATAAGTTTATCTAGATTTTTTGACAAATAAAATGGTATTTAAATTTTTGAGAAAAACTTATTTTGCAGATTTTTTAATCTTAAAATATAGGAAATATTTTTAAACAGACTTTTTGGAAAATAGTATCAAGTTCTAGCGACCCAGCCGTGCATTTTATTTATTTCAAAATTGGTTTTCTGTTGAATACAAAAGATCTTAAAACAACTTAAAAAATTAAATGAATCTACTTTTGAAGTGAATTTGCATTTGCATCTAGAACTAATATTTAAACACGAATTTCAATAATATAAATCTCCCAAAAACAGCAAAAGTGACACTTTTGTTAAACTAATGACTAATTGAAAAACATTATAAACAGGTCATATCTATTGATATACAAGATTTGAATCTCTTGAGATTTGAAGTGATAAGAGATTCTGAAACGTTTAATTTGTGAGTGCAACACAAACGTTTCTTCCCAACTTATTTTTTAATTTAATTTTTTTATAGGAAATGTTCTTAAAAGCACCTATTTCCTCAAATTCAAGAACCAAACATTTTTTCTCTCTAAAATTTTTAAGTTTTGTTGACTCCTTTAAGATCGACGAGTAAGCAGACTGATAGCGGTAGTAATTACAGACTCCCGAAAATTGAGTTCAAAAAAACTTCATGACAAAAAGTCCGACATTTCTCCATATCAGATCCTCTCTTATTTTCTGGATTTTTAAATTTTTATAGCGCTCTTAGCATAAATAGAAATGTATGCAAGAAAAGTATTTTTTATTTTTGGAAAAAAGATACGTTTCAAAACAATTTCTGCGAAAATTGCAGTAAAAACCATATATGGCATATTAAGACAACTTTTGAAAACTAGGAATGCTTTCATATGTATGTAGGCAGTGATCCAAATTAAATAGTTAGACCATACCTTGCTGGAAAAGTGTTCTAAAATAATTTGATAGCTAAAGTTGTCATTTTAGCAATTGAAATGTGTTATTATGTTATGTTATTTAAATTTTGTTAACCTCCTTTACAAAACATTAAAAAACATTTTTAAACGGTGCGTAGTTATGCACATACGCCACCCATTTCAACGGAAAGAACTTTCTAACATATATCACCGAAAGGATCACTGTCCATTGTCAGCCAGCAACCAACCAATCGAAATCGTCAAAAAAGATAAAGTATCTTGGAGTTATCATAGACAAACATCGTGAACATATTAACACTTTACGCCTTCAACCAAAAAGGACCCTATTTGCCTTGGTTTACCTTAAAAGATTTTTAAAAATTTGAAGTACTTAAGCAAGTTTATTATTCGCTCGCGGAATCTCGAATTCGATATGGAATCCTGGCTGGGGAAAAGCTTCAAAAAACACACCTCGATAAGATGCTGAATTTAAAACATCGTCTAATTAAACTCATTAAACCTATTATGCACACTTCAAAGTTCTAGACGTAAACGCAATATATCGTTTAACTACTTTACAATATTATATGGATGACCAAAGATTCCTACATCCAATAAGACATAATCTAAATACTAGAAGAAGATCACTTGGAATGTGTGGAATCCCGTCAACTTTCAACTTATATGGAAACAGAGAGCTCAGATACAATATTCCAAAAATAAAAAATGAATCACCACAGATTTTGAAAAGTATAAGAAAGCTTAGGAAACGAAAGAAAGGAATTAAAAAACATCTGTTAGAATTGTATTTTGTTCTATAAGTCAAATAAGTAATGCTAAATACCTAATAGGTAATGTAAAGTTTATTATTCTCAAAATAAAATTTCAATTGCATCATGAATCAATCACTATGTAAAATAAAATAATAACTATTGTTTATAACCGCCTGCAAATAAGCACTTTGCTTTGTGGGTAAACTATTATAAATCTTGAATATTTGTGAAAATAAAGAAACCTTTGAATTTTAATTGAATATAAAACAAAGCTTAAGCTTAACCTGCATTTTTTAAGCTTCTAGTTAAAGCTTGAATGTCTAGCTTAATTTAAAGGTTCTCAGTTTTTCAGTCTTAGCTTATTTTCCAATCTAAACAGCTTAATTTCTCATAATTTTAAATCCGTTCTTCTAAGAAGGTTTCCAGGTTTCAAAGTCCTTAAGAGTTCAATATTTCAGTGCACAAAACCAAGGCTACCAGTTGCTAAGGCTTTCAATTGGAAGTACATAAAATTAACAAAAAAAAAACCTACTTACCGACGGTAAATTGCGTAGAAAAATTACAAATAATTAAACAAAAATCCATATGAGTATATTCTCAAAACTAAGAATTCCTACCATATTTTTCATATCCTCCAAAAGGCGTGAAATAACAAGATATTATTAAAAATAAAAAATCCTAAAAGTTTTTGTGAATCTAACCCTCCTGATGTTAGCCATAGCCATTTAGCAAGCCTATGCCTATTTTGAATCTTCTTGCAATTAGGATATTATATATGTGCATACCTACCACTGCTACGCCTATGCCTATAACAACCTCTTTTCAACACAAGAAAAAAAGGTATTTCAACTTTTTTTTCCTAACTTTTAACCCAAAACGAGATAAACCGACAAAGACGCAAATTTTTAATTAAAATCCTTGTGTCAGCAGGAAAGAGTATTGTGGCTGTGTATTCGTCGCCATCCTCGTCGTCGTCGCTGCTACTATAAGGATATTTTTATATAGATCCCTGCCGCGCCGTCATCTCAGTTCTCAGTTCTCAGTTGGTTTAGGCAGTTTGGTCTGAGTCACAAATTGACAAAAAAAAAACAAAATTCGTCTCTTCTTTAAAATGGGCACAAGAAAAATTTCTACTAATATCAAAAAAAAAATATATAATTATTGTTATCGCTACTCTCTGCGATTGTCATGATAAAAGGATACTCCGCATCCCATCGCATACCTATAGCCATCATCTGGAGATGTGAGAAAGAAGAAATTTTTCGTCACCGCGACGCGCCAGCCGCACAGCTAACAAGGATGAGAAATATTTGCATATGAATATTTTTATAATGTAGGACCTTTTTGTCCTGTTATAATTCCATCTTAAAGCATATTATTGTCCCACAGAGAGAGGGTTCTCGAGAGAGAGAGTCTTAAAAAAAAAAGGACGACGACGAAAAACCCGTTTTTTAATGCAATTAAATAAAAAAGGGTTGAAAAATAGGACTGATGCTTTGATTTAACTGTGAAAATGTCAGAAAGGATACGTGGAATTTCTTCCTTTCTTTTTGGGATGCTGTTGATGGGGACCCTTTTGTGACACTTCTCTATTAAACGCACTCAAAATAAGACCATTTCTAACCTATAAATTCGTATACATATACAAAACAAATTGTGTGTTTTGTTTTACTAAGAAATAAGGAAAATGTGTGAGTTGCATGTATGCAAATGCAATGAGAGTAAAAGGATTCATCGTTGTCGTCGTCGGGGACGAAATATGACAACAGAAAAAGTGTTATTCTAGTTTTATCGCTCTATTTCTCATCTGGATCTGGAATTTTTCATATTTTTCTGTTTTGAAAATATGAATACACATCCTTTGATGTATTTTTTGTCCCATTTGTCCCTGACTTGCATTTGTTCATCAGATATCATCACAAGGACTCCCCGCCATCATATCAGTGACGAAGACGATTATGAGTTTTCCGAGCAAGTTTTTTCGTTGCAACAGCTTTCGTGTCTCGTTTCAGGGATTTTCTTTATTTTTCTATGTGATCAGAGGACGTTGTCGTTGTTATCTGGTGTTGGTGGCAGTGGCAGTGCCAGTTCCAGTGCCATATCCTATATCCATGCAGGACTCGCGAGTTCATATATATCTGACACATCCAGACTCAAACACACTCTCCTGCAACAGCAGCAGCATCGTCATCAGCATCAGCATCAACTTTCTCATCCCGGAGAAAGGATTCTTTTCTGTTGTCGAAAAATGGTTTAACGATAGCAACAATGAATAATTTTGACAGTTCGCTATGTGTTTTCGAAATATGCATTGAGAATAAGAGTTACATTTGTATGTACCTTCGAGTAGATATGTGCTTTGGTTTCATTTCATTTTTCTATTGTTTCACCCTTTATATGCAGGATTTAACGTCGTCGTCGGTTGTCGGTTGTCGACGTCGACGTCAGGGAAAGTGGTTCTCTTCTTCTTTTTTTTTTTCTTCAATCATCCCGGAAAGGATTTGGATATAATGCAACAACGGGATGGATTTTTTGGGTAGAAAAAGTTTATAAAATCCTTTTTTGGCGGGTAAAAATTGTTCATAGAGGTACATATCTACGAGTATAGGTATATGGAGTGACTTTGTTGATTTAGAAGAGTGGATTTGATTTGAATAAATATAGTAGACGGTGGAATCTGAAAAACCAGTTTTAATGATTACCTAACGTTGCTTGACTTCGCCTAGTCGTTGACGGTTGACGGATGATGGTGTGTCCTTTCAATGAGATGGGTTTGTTTCCGTCTGTCTATTTGAATAAATATCACCAAAAGTTTGATTTGGGTTCAGTGGAGATTTTTTTTTCTTTCATTAAAAAATATCATATATAGAATTTTTTTTGTTTTATATGCAAATGAATATTTTTATTTTCAGCAGGTATTTAGAAAAGGCAACACAACTTAATTAACTTAAAAAGGATTATTATTTTTTTTTTTGTTTAAATGACTTTTTCAAAAATTCAAATTGAATTAATGAAAGTTACCCTCTTAAAAAATATGTGCAAACATTTTACCTGGGTCTACCGTCAATTTGAGGGAGAAGACTTCACTTCAATGCATTCCTTCTTTAAATAATTAAATATCAGACGAAATAAATGAATTTTGATAGGTTAAAACCATACGTAATTTTAACGTTATAATTTCACAAATGTTAAATTGGCGCCCGGGAATAAATTGATCCATTTCATCTATTTTTAAATCAAAAGTTTATGTAAAATGTTTTAAACAGAAGTGTACATATATCAAGCTCTTATGCCTTTTTAAGACACTATGTGAATTTGCTCTTATCTCACTAACGTGATGAATATCAATAAATGGCGCCCGGGAGGAACTTAAATCCTAGAATTAGTTTAACTTCAGAGAGTGAAATTCTTCTAACAGTCGTAAAACAATAAACTTTGTATATTTAACAGAAGAAGAAATTCTAAGAATTTGAACAATTATTAATTTTTTTTTTGAAAGTTTAAACTGTATTAAAAATGACGCCTGAGTAGCTTGTAATTCGTTTAATTTCAATAACAGAAAAATTGTGTTCGGGATTCGCTTTAAACTTTCTGAAAATTTGAGTATGGAGGAAGGAAAAAAAAGTTGTACATATTGGAAAAATATTCAAATCCACGCTTATTTTTTTTCCCAGAAGAAACTTCAATAAATGGCGCCGAGTAAAAGAATAGGGTAGGGAACTTTCGACGGTGGGGCACATTCGACTTTTACAATTGTGAGAAGAGAATTGATTTTTAAATCAAAGTTTTAATGGTATTGTTGGTCACATTGTTCTATCCTATCATAAAAGTAATTTTACAGTTCTCTTTCGACTGCTGTTTTGTCTAGAGTATTTTTTTCATACTTAAGTGATTTTGTGTAACTTTGCTCAGACACGAGGTAAGCGATATTTTATTTTGTGATAATGGAATTTAAAAGGTGTCCAATTCAAGTTGTAGTGTATTATTATAAAAGTAGATGTGGGTTTATTTTCTTTAATTTATGTTTAGAAGTTTTCAAAAAATTTAATTTAAAAAAAAAAAACTAACTAACTACGACAATAGTCGAATGTGCCCCATGTTATTTCTGTAATTTTTTTTTTAGAATGGTTCGCTCATATAAGAAGAAGACTGATCGCTGTGATATCGATGAAACAAAGCTTAAAACTGCTCTGGAAGAAATTTTAAGCAAAACAGAAACACCCAGGTCAGCGGCTCGGACTTAAGAAACTAAATCCAAATACCAAATCCAGTGATTCAAACAGTTCAACATTCAACTCCAAATATACGACCCAATAAGTTTTCCAAATATCAGGAGCGTGCACTCGTGGATTACTTTAAAAGGTGTTCTGCTCAAACTTTTAGATTTTCGTATTCAATGGCTCGAAAGTTTGCTTTTGAATATGCCACAAAAAATTATATTGCAGTTCCTACTTTAATGGTTGGTCGAAAAAGAAGCTGGTATCGATTGGGTTCGTGGACTTTTCAAAACCAACTCTGATATTTTCTTGCGCAGACTCAAAAATATAAGCTTAGCAAGATTAAGATGCTTTAATAAAACTTCGTTGGAGGAATTCTTTACAAATTTAAAAAGACTCTACGAAAAGCATCAATTTGAACCTAAAAGCATTTTTAATTTCGATGAAACTGGTATTTCAACGGTCTTAGCACCTCCAAAGGTAAGACAATCTTTTAAAAACAATATTTTGAAATTCTTGACCCAAAACTAAAATTTAGGTAATATCAGAAAAAGTGACACGTTCTGTAAACCAGGTGTCATCCGCAGAGAAGGAGAATCTTGTTACAGTTGTAGTTATTGTTAATGCTGCTTGTTGGGCTCCACCTCCAGTGTATGTCTTCCCCAGGATCAGATTTAAGGATGAATATATTAAAGACGGTCCCAGCAACTGTATTGGTCTTCTGAGCAAAAATGGATGGATAGTCGGAGTACTGTTTATTCACGTATTAAAGCACATCCAGAATTTTACCAACTGGTCCAAAGAGAAACCTATTCTTATTATTTTGGACAACTATTCATCACACTCAAAGATATAGACTTTGTCGAGAAAATGGAATTTTAAAAACAAACTTGTCTTGTCTTTTCCACCTTATTGCTCTCATAAGCTGCAACCACTGGACGTTTCCATATTTGGCCCATTCAAAAGCTATTGCAAACATTTTTGTAATGAGTTTCAAGTGAATAACCCAGGTAAACTGATATCAATTTACGATATTGCTCGACTGACAAAAGTTCCTTTTCCAAGAGCTTTTTGTAATAAAAATATTGAAAATGTATTTACGGCCACAGGGATATACCCTTTTAACAGCTTAATTTTTCAAGACTCTGAATATTGCACGGCTACAGTTCCTTCTAGACACCAAAATTAACCACCAATTATACAAGAAGACATTCAAAGCACTCGCCAAGATATAAGAACGGTTCAAATCACTCCCCATGAGATAAGGCCAGTTCCGACAATTACCCCACCAAAATCCATAAATAGAATAAATAAAGGAAAAACCAGAGTCTACACTGAGCCCCTGAAAAGAACAGAATCATTGAACTTTAGCGATTCGGATGAATTTAGTGTTGCAGATTCAGATAAGTCTGTTGGACCAGTTTCAGAAGATGAAGTTTCTGATTTAGAAGAATCAAATATAAGGGATTATAAAATTAAGCGCGACACTAAACTTAACATTGGCAACTATGTTTTGGTTAAGTTTGACGCCCGAATTGCCAAATATTATGTTGGTCAGATAACTCGATTTGAAAATGAGAACGAGTTTCATTTGTATGTAGATTTTTTCCGTAAAAAAACGAACAGTTGGCAATTTTTTAAGCACCTCTTTGAAGATATATGTCTTGTCTTCAGAAGTGATATCGAGTTGAAGCTGCCGTGGCCAGAACACCCAGCTGGATCATCAAGATATTCTAATCTAATTTTTTTCAAAAACGTTGACATGAACCTGTATAACGTTCAATAAATTACTTTTTACAGGACTTTACCATAAAAAAATGACTCAATACTCTCTTCGAAAAGTTATTGATACTTTGTGATCTTATTTCATACATAATGCGTATGTATGTATATTCGTATAAAAGATGAATGTGATTTTAATTTTAATTTCTGAAGTACCTTATTTAATTTTTATGTTTTTAGATATGAGATTGATTTGTTTAAATAAATTTTAAAAAAATGTACGATAACCAAGCAAACATTTTTTTTTTGTTCTACATTCTGTGTCATCTACATGTGCGTCAAATGTGACCCACGAGTACGACGACAGTGGCCCACCTACGCACTTTTGACATTTTGAAGTAGTTTTTTAACATATCTTTTATCTTTATCCTAGGTTTGAATGAATTCCTTGAGTAAAATTGTTAAAGTTTCAAATAAAACAAAAATCTGGTTCAAAAATGCATTTTAAAAAAAAGTTGTAAGAAATTTACAGAAAATCTGTCGAATGTGCCCCACCCTACCTTAAGTCCTTGAATTTGATGAACGGAAAATTATGTTCAGAATTCGCTTTAAACTTTCTGATTATTTGAGTATGAAGAAAATAAAAAAAAATGTATTTCAAAAATGTTAAAATCTAAACTGGGTAAAGGGCCAGAAGAAACTTTAATAAATGGTGCCCGGGAAAAGTGTAACTCGAACTTGATGAACTTAAGTGAGTTAAATTCTTCTGTCTGTCGTAAAACAAAAACAAATGTATATATCTTACAGACAAAAATCCTATGAACTTGAAAAATTATTAAGTTTTTGGTTTGAATAGCTAACATTTATTAGAAAAATGGCATAAATACATATGATTCATGGGAACAAATACTAAGGAAATGTGTATTTGTTACATAAAGAGATGAAATGTGTTTAATTCGTTTAATTTATTATAGCTACCGCACAGTTCCCATCCATTTACGGATTGCCAAAAATTCATAAAATAGACATGCTTCTGCTCCCGGTTACGTCATCCATGAATGTACCATGTTATGAGCTATCTAAGGATGTTGGACAAATTTTACAGTGCGTGACAACAAATTCAAGCTGCTCTATACACAATTTTTTGAATTTGTTGAAAAAGCAAAAAGGTAAAACTAAGGCAAGATGATGTTTTAGTCTCGTTTGGTGCAGTTTCTTTGTTCACTAACATCGCCGTTCAACTGGCTATCACCAATGGCAAGATGAAATGGGATGTAATAAATAAAAGCACAAAGATCGCACAAAACAAATTTATTGAGATTCTAGACTTTTGTCTTAAAGAAAACAATTTTCTTCAATACAAAGATATCTATAAACAAATTTTTGGGATGCCAATGGGCAACCCACTATCTCCGATTTTTTCAGATCTGGTTTTGGGCCACGTTTTAGATGAATTTTTAAAAAACATTTGCAATAATGGATAAAAGAAACATAGACAAATTTTAAACGGATTGAGAATAAGGTTAAAAAAACAATATCTTTCTTAGATGTAAAAATCTACCGTGAAGAAAATCGTTTGCTTTTCGACTGGTATCAAAAATTAACAGCACCTGGAAGACTAGTTAATTTCCGATCAAACCAAGCAAGGCATACCATCATTAATACTGCGTCCAACCTCGTGAATAAAATGTTCAAAATAAGTGATGTACGATTCCACATTGCCAACGAGAAAAAGTCGTTAAAATCTTAATTGATAATGGTTATCCTTCTACCATAATTCGAAATCTCCTTTTAAAATACAAAATGCAAATTCCATGAGCAAATATAGATGAACCCGTTAGAACGCACCACAAAACCATGGTTTACGTCCCAACTCTATCCGAAACTTCAAAAAATCCATTTCCAAAAAATTGACGGAGGTTCGCCTTGCAAAATCAAACAAAACACTTGACCATTGTTCTACTAAACTCAAGACGAAACCTGATAAGGATAAACAAACAGATGTGATCTACAAAATTAACGGCAATGGTAAATCTAATGAACCGTGCATCCTATGTTATATTAGGACCACAAAACAACATCTTAGCCAACCCATCTCGAACCCTAAGTCCGATATAAAACTTAAAAAATTTGAGAAGACAGCCCTGGCCAGCCACAGCATTCAAAGCGGTCATTCTCCAAACTTTAATGGCGTGGAAGTTGTACAGACAGCGAAACATCTTTCGAAACAATACACGTTAGAAATATTACATTTTTTCAATAACAAAAACTACATGACCCAAAAAGCCGACGGAAAACTAAACTTCCACTAATAATAGCTACTTGATTAAAATTCTTATAACGTTAATGCATAAAAACTGGCGCCCGGGTAAAAGTTTATTCCGTTGAATTTGATGTTAAAACATAAAACAAATCCAATTTTTTTTTAAATTTATTTAATAAATGAGGGCATGAAAGTTATTACATTTTCTGTTTAAAAAGCAGACATTTATTGAAAAAATGGCGTCCGGGGAAAGCGTAATTCTTTAAATTTGATTCGATTAAAAGAGTTCAACTCGTACAACTATTTCAAATCATAAATCCTAAAAAAAAACAGTAATTCTTTGAGTTGGGTGCCCTTAAGTGAGTACAATTCTTACAACTGTTTTAAACCAGAATTTTGTATAAAATTTACAGACAAAATTATTAATGAGGATATGAAAAGTTATTAAGGTTTTTGTATAAAATGCTAAAAATTATTAAATGGCACCCAAATCGAGGAACATTAAATGAATATTTTTTACGCCATTTAATGGAATTCTATTTACTGTTTAAAATGAGTAAACACTATGTAAAGTATATACTGGTAACTCTACAAATTTTGTGTTACACAAATAATTTAGATAAATGGCGCCCGGGCAAGAGTAATTCGTTTTTCTCATCCAGTTTTTTGTATTTATTGAAACATATTCAATCAGTTTTCAGTTACAATAATATTCAGTTTTGCTCGACTAAAGATATGTCTGAGATTGTTAAACATTGTTCAAATTTTGTATAATTCAAATTCAATGTATAACGGTTCCTTAATCTAGAAATATTATATTCCTCTAATTTTAGTTGCTTGCTCCCGACAACTATAGCTGCTTTTCTCTTTTTTCTCATCCAATATGCCATCAATATAGAAACTAAATGGAAAAATGTTGAAAACGTTTTTTGGGAAAGAAACAGAAAATATTTGATAGCAAAATTATGTTCCTTTTCTGTTCCACATCACAAAGAAATCCTTTTTAAAAAAATTAAATTACTTGAATTCGGATCTCAGCTTTTATAATTCTTCATAACTTTAGGTTTTTCAAATATGCTTTTTTAGAAATGTTAAAGGCATACAAAAACGGTGCTTTAAAGGATCGGGTAAAACAAAATAAAGTCCTTTACAGTTTCAAAACTTCGAAGTGGTGAACTGTGTTTTTTAAATACGGTTTTAATTATTTTAGTGTCTTACTTAGTTTATAGAAATCTTTATTAGTTTTGCGTCTTCATTTGAAGATTTTCAATATATTTCAAAAACTCGATGAAACCCCCTATTTGGACGACGGATTCGTTAGAATAACAAATATTTCTTTTAAACCGTTTCGACCTTTTTTTGTAAAAATTTCTTGAACATTAATGGTTTAGCCCTGTTTTGAGAACGGTGAAATCAAAAAACATAAATAGATTATTCAGAAATTTAAAAAAATACTTACAATGTTTGAACTGAATATTGAAGATAACGATTGTTGATCTGAGAAAACATAAAGAATTTTATTGACAAAAATATTCAGAGATCACCTTTGAGTCCACACTTGATGCCGAACAAGCTGAATTCCTCACTAGACCCTCCTGTATTGATCATATTAACACCCTGCGGATCATTATTGAACAGTGCGTTGAATATCGATCACTTCTAGACCTGTTGTTCATCGACTTCGAAAAGGCCTTTCATAGCGTTAACAGGGAGTATATCTGATTATTAAAACAACATATGATGGATTTAAGTGTCACGTTCTGCACGATGCGGAGGCAGACAGGGCTGTATTCTGTCGCCAATATTGTTTGTGTTGGTGATAAGCACTCAGCTCTGTCAGGTAGCGGAGGGATCCAATGGACTTTGACATCCTACTTGGATAACGCGGACGATGTTTGCTTACTCTCTTATAGGATCATCGATCTCCATCAAATGACAACAAGTGTGGAGAGAGAAGCAGAAGTTATGTGGCTAAAAATTAATTCCGGCAAAACAAATATGATCAGCCTCGGAACCCGACCATCCTCTCAAATGGATATTTCCTCGCAACCGGTGGAAAAAGTGGAGATCTTTCAATACCTTGGAAGCATCGTTTCCATTGAAGGTGGGACCGAACAAGACGTCATCTGCCGCATCGGTAAGGCCAAAGTGACGTTCGGTATGCTCTCAGAAATTGGGAGGAATAACTCTATCAGCTTAAGAACAAAGCTATGACTGTTTCGGACAAATATCGAATCTGTGCTTCTTTATGGGTGCAGCACTTGAAAGGTTACTTCAGCCTTAACAAGAAAGCTGCAAACCTTCGTAAATAGATGTCTTCGTTACATCCTAAGGATTTTCTGGCCAAACCGTATTTCAAATGAGTTCCTTCATAGAAGGACAGGTCAGAAACACATACAATCTATATTACGAAGAAGTAAGTGGGAATGGATTGGACATACGCTTCCAAAAGGTAACGACTGGATTGTAGGCCAAGCAATGCAGTGGAATCCGCTCACACAAGAAGGAAGAAGAGCTGTACGACCGAGAAGCACATGGCGCAGGGCAGTCAAGGCAGAATCAGCGTCACTAAGCAAGAGTTGGGGGAGCTGAAACACATCTCCGGAAACCTTACTGGATGGCGCGTAGATGTATTAGAGGCCCTATGCCCCTTAAGAGGTTCCCATCGGACTTAACAGGTCTGAGGACCTAAGACAAGATAACATTTGTACGTCCCTTTCATCCCTGATATTACGCGCATTAAGAACTTGAAAATATTAAGTTACTATGCTTTCTGGTCCTCTACGAATTGTTCACATAATTTATTTCTTTAAATGAAATAAAAAATGGCGCCCAACTGAAAACTTCCCTTTTAAAAGTCTCAGTCTCTTTTATACTATTTTTTTTAAATCAATCTGTCAGTGGTACTGTAGGAATATTTTTTAATTTACCAATTATTTCATTAGAAATTGTAAGTTCAATCGTACGTAAGAATTTTACCGTCAATTTTTTATGAGTCACTTTGAGACTTGACAAGTTTCTTGACTTATTAAAAAATACAAGTATTACGTATTTTTCAAACAAAAAAATTTCTTTGTGCTTATTTTTTCTGGGAAAAGGTCTTTTTAAAAAACTGCCAAAACCTGTTCAAAAAGAAAGATGAAAAAAGCCTTTTATTGGTAACGGTCAATCATAATCTTAAATAAAACAAATATTATTTGTAGTGTACATTGTAAGACTGGTATTTAAAAATAATAAAATATTTATTTAATTAAAAAATACTGTCTACACGATATTCATATAGTTTTCTTTTATGCATTCGTATGTTTTAAAAAAAACACAGTTGTTTGTAAAGTCTGAAGGAGAGTTGGGTAACATTTGTATGTACGTGTACGTTTTTTTAAGGCTTGAAGTTCAATCGAACATCATCTCATTAAATAAAAGAGAAACCTATTGATTCATGCACTTCGTTATTTTATCAAGCATGAAATGTAAACTACCTATACACCGGAAAAAATGAGCCTTTTCACAAACAAATATTCTTCCTTTCCTCCCTCAACCTTATCCTTATAACGTCATATTGACTCTATAGAGGCAAACTTTTAATTCTGTTTTTATTTTTTTATTTTACATTTTAAGACGCAGTCTATCGTAATAAACCTCTGTAATTCGTAATTCAGTCAAACATTATCCAAGCTAAAGCCCACTTAAGGTTTTCCGGTCTAGTCCCGTCCTTATATTCCGACCACTGCACCGCGCCGCACAGCATCCCATCATAACCAACCATCAGAGTTCCAACTATTGGCATCATGGCTTGAATTGCTGCTGTAAAACATCCATCAGCAACATACCACCATCATATGTATGTGCATACATTGTACAGGAGTAACTCTACATTATTAACTCATTTTTTATTGCCTGTAAAGTAATATGCAATTATTTGTTACACGGTACTCTTCGTTGTTGGCAGCATTCAAGAGCAAAAGTCAAATCGGGTGAGTTTGTAGGTAAAAGAATCCGCCTTCGTCATTGACGTCGTCGTCGTCGCCACAGCCGCCGAGGACGACGACGATGACGCTGCTGCCAGTGGTATACCCAACTTGGTGGCTTCGACGTCGACTTAGTCATCGTCATCAGCATCGTCCTCCTCGTCGTCGTCGTAGTCGTTGGTCGCCATTTGCGGCATCTCGTTGCTGACGTCGACGTCCCCACAATGTTATATGTATGTATACACAAAATATGATATAGTACATCCTTTTTCCTTAGGAAGGAGGTAAATGCTCCCCGCAATCTCATCATCCAACTTTTTTGTATGGAAAAAGTTCTTAGCAAATATTTGCAAAATACTTGTATCCGTTTTGTTAACTTTACTTAACATCCTGTTGTTGCATAAGTGTACCTATGCGCGGATATATATCTACGCGTGCATACGAAACGAAAATCGCAGGATGTGCCATTGTAGCAAGAAGAATAAAATACAGTCTCAGATGTTGAAGAGGATTGCTTTATAATGACGAGAAGGCACTTAGAATCATGATGCATGTGCGGAGGACGATTATGATGAAGCCGATCCTGATGCCGATGCGATGATGATGAAAGGATGTTGCATATACATACATATATTTGCAAGCCAAGAGAACATAAATGCAACCCATATATACACATATGCATCTCATACACAACTTATATGCATCATTGTATATGATATGTGAATAAAGGATGCGGGTGGAAAATGATTGCCCTTGCACTGATTTCGTTTCATTTTTTTAGCGTTGTGTGTTCATATTCTTTTGCAACGAACTACAAGAGCCTGTGAATGGAGAAAAGGCTTTTCTCGGTTATGTCTACACAGTATATAGGCTTGCATTTATGCTAAAGAGGATCTCATTTGTGTAAAGAAACACACACAATTAAAAAAAAAAGTATACAAATGAACCCATTCCATGTGACTTGAATACAACGACGACGATGATGACGACAATGCCCCAACAACGATATACCGAAGCAAACCAAAACCAAACCGACCAACGCGCTATGTTATAAAGTTGATACATCTACGCTTTGCTGCCACTGCCTACCACCATCTCATCACCTTACCAGCACCACTAGCAGTAGCAGCAGCACAAACTAGCAGCAGCACAATTACGATGATGTGATGTAAGGTACGTAGGCGCATAATGCAATCTGCAGCAAATAAAATTTCTATTATCCCCTTGGATCCTGTTACCAACATCCTTATTAAAAATGAATGAAGGAACAGGAAGTGGTCTGAGGTGTGGGTGTGCGATGAGGTGAAAATTATGAAAAAAGCTTAAATAGGAAAGAAGAAAGGGACGTGTTTTTTTTATACGTTGTGTCTTTTCTTTTTTATTTTCTGGGTGATGGACAATTTTATGATTTATAGAGAATACAAATTTTAACATAGAAATAGGTGAAGTAAGTTGGTACTTAATAACGTTTCATTAAATAAATTAAAGTTTTTTCAAACTTGGCGATTAAATTGTGAAAAATCAAAAAAGTGGCGCCCAACTGAAAACTTTACTTTTAAAAACTTTGTCTAATTCATAAAATGTTTTGAAAATTTATTGTGAATGATAGTTTAGGAATGATATTTATATAATTTACGAACAAATTGGTAGTTTAAATAATCTTAAAAGAAAAAGTGGCGCCCAACTGGAAACTTCAATTTAAGAAAACTTAGTCTAGATTATGCAATTTTTTTTAAATTAATCTAGCTATGATACCCTAACCCTAGTCAGAATTGCTTTTTAACCAAGTCGACTATTGGGTAAATTAAAAAATCTAAAGAGAAAAAGTGGCGCCCAACTGAAAACTTCACTTTTAAAAAACTTAGTCTAATTCATTAAATTTTTTGAAAATTAATTTGTGAATGATAGTTTAAGAATGATTTTTATTTAATTTACCAAGATATTGGTAGTTTAAATGATCTAAAAATAAAAAGTGGCGCCCAACTGGAAACTTCACTTTAAAAAAAAAACTTAGTATATAACTTATTATTTTTTTTGGAAAAACATTTGCCAATGATACAATATAATTGATTTGTTCATGATAGAATTTTGCTTCTAAATAATGAAACATCGAAAAAGTGGCGCCCAACTGAAAACTTCACTTTCAAAAAACTTAGTCTAATCCATAACATGTTTTGAAAATTCATTTGTGACTGATACTTTAGGAATGATTTTTATTTAATTTATGAAAATATTTGTAGTTTAAGTAATCTAAAAAGAAAAAAAAAAAGCGCCCAGCGGGAAACTTCAATGTAAGAAAACTTTGGTCTAGATTATGCAATTTTTTTAAAATTAATCTAGCTCTGATACCCTTGTCATGACTATTTTTTAACCAACCGAATAATTGGTTGATTAGAATATCTAAAGTGAAAAAGTGGCGCCCAACTGAAAACTTCACTTTTAAAAACTTAGTCTAGGTTACATAATTTTTTGATAACGAATCCGTAAATAAGTTTTGTAGCATAATTTTTTTTAATTTACCGAATAATTGATCATTTGAATAATGTAAAGGGAAAAAGCGGCACCCAAATGAAAACTGTGCTATCACAAATTTTAGTCTAGGTAACAACATTTTTGAAAACAAATCAGTTAATAAGACCATAGCATGATTGTTTTCCATTATTCAAAAAATTGGCCATTTAAATAATGTAAGAAGAAAAAATGGTGCCCAATTGAAAACTTTACTTTTACAAAATTTAGTCTAGATTACACCATTTTTTGCAAATCTATCTCTTGAGTGATGGTGTAGCCACGTTTTTTTTTAAATTTATAAAACTACTATTCATTTCAATTACCTGAAATTACAATAGAATGGCGCCCAACTGGAAATTCTACATTTAAAGTTCTTGGTCTAGATCAGAAACTTTTTGGAGAATGAAACCGTAAATATTACTATAAACATAATTGTTTTTAATTTACCGAATAAATGTTCACTTAAATAATCTAAAGCGAAAAGTGGCGCCCAACTGGAAACTTCACATTTAAGAAACTATACGTGGATCACACCGATTTTTGTGTATTAATGTCTGAATGAAACTGCAAACACGATGTTTTTAATTTGTTGGTTCTAAATTCTTTAACATTAGGCTTAAGACACCTAAATAAGAAAACTCGTCACAAAGAACTTAAAACTTAAACTTATAAAACCAAATATGCAATTTTTATGATTTATTGTAAAAAGACTAAATTAATACAATAGTTATCTTGATATTAAATGCATTTTCATATGATATAGAAAGTGTGAAAAAATAGGATAAGACTTCAACATATAGACCAAGAAAATCACTTCCTCACCATAAACTCAAACACAGAAGTTTTACCAGAATAATCAAAGTAATTAGAAACAATGTTTTAAATGTTAAAACGTTTCAAATCGTTTTTTACTCAACAATTATGTGTGCTGAAGTGAAGCCATCCAAAATTGATATGGTTAAATTAATATTTATCCTTGAGTTCAAGTTAAAAAGAAAATCTTAAATGGCGCCCGGGTAAACAAAAAATATTCTTTGGTACTTTGAAGGAAACATTAACTGAGAAGTAAAAATTCTACAAAGATCAAAGAGAAATCCAAAAAGTGAAGGATTAAAAATGCATTTTTCAGTTCAACGTTTAAAACTAAAGAAAAGCCTATTATAACTGTTTACATACCCTCGGATATAATCTTGAATACATTCTGAAATATTAACATCGTTCCTCGCTAGAACATTGCTTTCTCTTTCTCTACAAAACAACACAAAAAAAAAATCTTCCTATACATTTTGCGTAGGTAGGTAGGTGTAGGTATAGATATAGGTATGCCCATCAGACTAAAAAAAACGTCCCTTACCTTCTCTAAAAATGTAGACTCCATCAGAGAGCCAGCCAGCAGAGGACCAGCATCATCATCAGAGCACATTGCTTTCCCGTCATTTTTTTTCTGTTGTATCCTTTTTCTTTCCGTTCGCACTCCATTTTTTTTTCAACTCTACATAGATATACATATATGCATGTACTGTACATATGCATTTACATATATTTTTTGCGTTTCTCTTTGCATTACCAACCTTATTTTTAACTCTATTTCTTTGGCTTTGCATATATTTTTTACTTTTTGATAAGAGAGAACTTTAGGGAAAACATTCTATAATGGGACGCTTCGCCTGCTGCTACTGCGACATATACATATGTACCTACGTTATATACGTTTCTATAGAGATACATAAAGTATAGGTATAAGTATATAAGAAAAGAATGCTTCTATTAATTTGTATACCTACCCATGTACTTACTATATTTCTACGTTGTTGTCGTGCAACTAAAACAGGAATATAGCAACAGCACACCACAATTCCATTCCAGGACGAGAAAGGACCAGCACATCATTCATATTGGATTCCCTTATTCTTTGACAGGATACTATTGGAGTTTTTTTTGCACTGTTTTTGTTGTTTTTGGTTTCACTGTGTTTCAAGACTCCCTCATAATTAAAAATCTACAGTTTACCATTATCGTGTCACTTATACATTCAAATAAACGGTTGTCCCGTTACGGAATGGTATATATACTCGTACTACCACTAAAGCTGATGTAGCCGCATCACTACACCATTGCTATTGCATATTCCTGTGGGTGACTCAGATGTATTTATTTAGACAGGGTAGGATTTTTTTGATATAAGTCAAACAGGCGCTAATTTGAACTTCTTGATTTCCAATTCTTAAAAAAATCACAACATAATAAGGTAAAACTAAAGCTACTATACATGGTCAACCTAAGATGTCTACGAGTTAACGTCTTTTCGTAAAAATGATCAAAATCTGTCCTAAGGGTCACAACGTGCTATCGTTAATGACGAAAAAATGCTCTCACAAAACAATGCTGTCAAAATCTGTCTCAAGTGTTACACGTCTTGCAATAGTCAACAAAGCTGTCAACGCTTTAGTTCTCTCACTTAAAAATGCCGTCAAAATCTGTCCCAATAGTGTCACAACGTGCAAGCGACTAAACTACTAAAAAATGCTGACATTTCTTTGCAGGGTATGTTGACGCTAATATTGTCAAACATTTGTGTGTTAACGCATTGGCTCTCTGTCAAAACAATGCCGTCAAAATCTGTCTCCTCTCTCCTAATAGACAACAAAGAAAAAATGCTGTCAACGCTTTAATTTTCTAACATCAAAACGCCGTCACAATCTGTCCCAAGGGTATCACATCATGTAACCTTCCACGAAAAATACTTTCAACGCATTGACGGACACATTGACCCTAACGTTGAACTCATATTTGTGTTCAAACCTTGAAACCTTTCCGTAGCCGTGTAATGTTTGAGTCAACGCTATTGGGACAAGTTGAAGCGTTTTCAAGACTGTCATTACCCACAATTAACTTGTTCCAATATTGGCAGGCAGAATTTAATGCGAAATCAACGCTTATTTAAGAAATTTAATCTTCTATTAGACGGTCAATGTAATATTGATCCAGGACGATCATTTACCCAAAGAGAAACACCAGAATCGATATCGACCAATCTTAGAGGTACAAATGCTATAAGGAACAAATATTCGTCCGAGTTTTCAGTATTATCAAATCTTAGCTTATAAGCACTATGGTTGCCACTGCCATCAAAACCCCATTTGCAAATTAGTTTAGCTTTTGTTTCTCTACTCACTGTGACAGATTTGCAAATGCTTTTAACAGTTTTCTCCATAATATCCTGAAAATCAACTTCCGCTGAAGATTCCGTAACGTCGCATTTTGGAAGAATACCAGCCTTAGCTTTCCGTAATGCGTAAATACTTGGGAAGCAGTCCTTGTGCAGAGCATTCACGGTTTTTCTCAATACCTCATACTTTCGTTCTGTTAAGTCAAGGTCAAGATACAATGCAAGGGCTGCTCCCGGTGACAAAAACTGTTGCTCTGAATTTGAATTAGTGCTTGAATTTAATGCTGCTTGGTCTGTAGCATACTTTAATTCCTCGAGCGATCTTGTCCTTACCAAATCATGAACTTTTTGTTTTTTAGTTTTTTGGCAACACTCAACAAATTCTTTTTGCGGTCTCCCGCGCTTATTACTAAGGTCTTGGCTTGTCGATGCACTCATTAGAGTTAGGATGTTTTGGGGAAAGGAGTGAAAATTGTCAAGCCAGTCTTTATTCTTTTTTAAAAACCTATCACGTTTTCTGTGGCAACTTTGCCAACGTTTATTTATTTCCGAGCAAATTGTTGATGCGTGTTTTTCTACGATTTCTTGATCTTCAGGCTCTAAATTTGATTGTATATTTAGTTTTAACTCCATAAACTCCAAAACATCACGCACACGGGCTGTTGAGTTGGAAAACCAAACATCAAAAAGCTCCCTATTTGAACACATTCTGTAAAAAATACTTGTAAACAAACACTTGTTGCAAGAGAAAGCGCAGGCTGCTGCAAAAAAATCTTACTTTTTTTAAAAGGTATAATTGTGTACTTTCTTTAAATAAAAACACTTTTTTCCCATCGGACCCCTCCAAAAATATATAGCTTATCGAAGTTAGTACTTAACACGCACAAAGAAGCTTAGATTTGGACTCTCAAAAAAAATATAAATTTACATGCAAAAAAAAAATAATGCAGTTAGAATAATAATATTTTCTCTCCTGAATATGAATCTAGCAAAAAAAATATCATATGTTCTTTTTTTCTTCAACAAATGCTCTTTTGAGCATTAACGAAAAATCTTACTCTCATTTTTTGTTTTTTTTTATTGATCTTCTGAGCATCTCTGACGACAGAAGATTGAACTTTATCATAAATTAACTGTTGATTCATTCACTCAGACTAATTACCTTGAATTTGGCATACTTGCTCCACATTTTTGGCAAATTTTTTTTTTTGATTTTTTTCCACTAGTCGCCGCACTGTGGTCGACATGTTAACTCAGTGATATAAAAATAACGTCAAAATCTGTCCCAAGTTAATAACGTTGTATAATTGTCAACGCTTAATTCTTAAAAGACTTTGACGGGTACATGGACGCTCACGTTGACACTCATTTTTCAGTTTACGCCTTGACACTTTTCAGTGGCCTAGTTATGTCTTAGTCAATGTCATTGGGACAAGTTGTATCGTTTTTAGGACTGTCAGTAACCACCACTAATGTGACCCAATATTGAATGAGCGGAACTTAATATAGTCAATCAAAGGATATAGTCAAATCAACGGATATTTCAAATTTGAATCTTCTGTTAGACGGTCGACATGTTAACTCAGTAATGTAAAAATAACGTCAAAATCTGTCCCAAGTTAATAACGTTGAATAATTGTCAACGCTTAACTCTAAAAAGATATTGACGGCTACATGCGGACGCTCACGTTGACACTAATTTTTTAGTTTACGCCTTGACACTTTTCCATGGCCTAGATATGTCTTAGTCAATGCCATTGGGACAAGTTAAAGCGTTTTCAGGACTGTCAGTAACCACAACTAATGTGTCCCAATATTGATAGAGTGGAACCTAATATAGTCAATCAAAGGATATTTCATATTTGAATCTTCTATTAGACGGTCGACATGTTAACTCAGTGATGGAAAAATAACGTCAAAATCTGTCCCAAGTTAATAACGTTATATAATTGTCAACGCTTAATTCTAAAAAGATTTTGACGGGTACATAGACGCTCATGTTGATACTCATTTTTGAGTTAACGATTTGACGCTTTTCCATGAATTTAAAGCTTCTATTAGACGGTTAACGTGTTAACTCTGTGATGCAAAAATGACGTCAAAACCTGTCCCAAAGTTGTTATGCCGTGTACTTGTCAAAATGTGTTGCTGTGAAGGCGTTGGCGGGCACTTTGACACTTACTTTGACAAACATAATTAAGTATGTCACTTTTTGGTTCACGATGGTTTGGTTTTGGGACTGTCCGTCATCGCTAACTGTCACATTGGTTTACATTCACGTCACCACAGTTTGGGACAATATTTACCGAAGAGTATATGAACGTGTATTTGAGAAAAAAATTGAATTTTTGGTAATTTCAAAGAGACAACTCGTTAGAACATTACTGTTGACCTTGTTATTTAAGCTTCGAACAATTAAAAGCTTTAAAGGGGTAGCCTCACAAATCCAAATAATTCGAAACACTCAGTTCTGTATTGCTTTTTATCACTTGAAGCCCTAAACCACGACTTGCATTTTAAAATTTGATCGAAAACCACGTGACAATACCAAATACGACCCTGTTACCTCCAGCAGGCTTTAACTAGATGTAATAATAAAAGAAAAAAATCCATACTGTCCCGTACAAGCATACGCACCGTAACAACAACAACCACAACCCCTGAGCAGCAAGCACACCAAGCACCAAACCACCCCCTTATGATGATGGCTATTTTATATAGTTTGCATATCATTATGGATGCCAAAGGAGAAACAAATATACCCAAGCGAAGCAATTTTGCGAAAAGGACACAAAACACAACTCTCAAGGCAGCCATTTTCAATCCATCTCTTTCTCGTTCGCGGTGGCGGCAGCGGGTGGCGTGGCGGCGGACGGCTTATAACTAACAATATACGAATACGAGTATAAGAAGATAAAAAAAAAATGGTGCCCAGCGACGACGACGGTGAGTGATGAGGGTGGTGATGGTGGTTGTGCAAACACACAGGGAAAAAAATTCACCCCTATTGTGAGGGTGAACGGTGAACCATCTGAGGGTGGATTTGCAAGTATTGAAGAAAAAAAATCACCCTGTCATTGTTTTGTTTGTTTTTTTTTTCCTTCTCTGTATATTTCCACAGGAAACCGCCATTTTTTTCTTTGAGTCTACACAGTTCTGAGGGGGTGCTGAGTTCTGTATGCTGTTGCTGTGTGTAAAATGGTGATGAGGGTGGTTGAGTGGTAAATTGGAAACTTCCGCGCGCATCATAGAACTCTCTCCGTCACAACGAACGACGCACGGTTATACCTTCTGACGGACTACATTTTTTGTTGTTG
Source organism: Eupeodes corollae (assembly GCF_945859685.1). Lineage (NCBI taxonomy): Eukaryota > Metazoa > Arthropoda > Insecta > Diptera > Syrphidae > Eupeodes > Eupeodes corollae. The sequence continues at coordinate 146,522,949 of NC_079148.1, forward strand.
CTTCAGAGAAATTTTGTATCGCCGCAACCTCCGCGTCGCGGCATCGAATCGTACCTAAATCTATATATGATTTCGTAAGGCTTAGCCCTGACTATACTGCAAACTTGATGGAGTTTGAGGTGGGAGTTGATTTTTTTATTCGTCCGTCTATCACCGAAATGGAAGAAATTCCAAAAATTGACAGACAAAGTAAAGTGATAGGTATTGGGTCAGCCTTCTCGTTTCATTTCGCCATCATAATTGAGAGACGATGGAGACCAACTGAAACATTGAAAGGTTTTTCGTTTTTTACTTTATTTTTTAAAAGGTTTCTGTTCGATATACGAGTATGTAAATGGTTCTTCGTCATATGGAGAAAACTGAAAATTGGAGAGATACCCGGATGTTACACGAAAATGGAAGACACAACAAAACCAATTGATCTACTCTTATATGCGGTATAGGTAAATGTGTCTCACTCATGTTCATCAATTTACCACTGACTGGAGATTTCTTTTTTTCTAACGTAATATTTTGAACACGCTGATATTATGAAGCTTTGCTATGGGTTGGCCCATTATTAATGGTACACTACTTTGTATATGAAATGTTAACATAGTTCAAGTTAGCGTCATGATTCATTAATTGTAAAAAAAACAAAAACAGGATATGGAACTCATTGTTTTAATTTCTTTTAATATTCTTCCATATTTTTCCTCGAATTCAACTTGAAACACTTTTGAAAATGGTTTACTTTTTAAATACGGTTCTATATCCACTAGATAGCCTTAAGTTAGAGGAATATTTAAAAACTCTTTACTCTTTTAAAATATTTCGCCGGATGTTTTAACGTTCCAATGACAAGATACAGTATTGAGTTTTTGAAAAATTTAAGTTCCTCATCAGAAGGAATCAGACGTGAATCTAGAAACGAAAATGAAAAGCTTAGCGTACGGTCAGCGAAACAATTTCATGGATTAGAAATGGCGAAATAAAAGATACCGTCTCTATAAAAAGTCAGAGACAAAACGGAGCCCTGGCATTTGAATTATGAATTTTAGACTGGACCCAATGCAATACAACTTGTATTGAAATTGTATTTTCTAATCCAACGAAGAAGAGATTTATGGACCACAAAAGCACGCATTTTGGATGAGCGAGGTTGGTTTCAAACTCTATCAAATAATTTACAAATATCAAGTGCAAAAATCTTACTTTCTTCAAAAGGACTTGAAAATTTGTTTCACTGTTTGGTTAGATAAACAATCAAATTATCGGTGGACCTTGCTGCAAGAGCCATACTGCCTGTCATTAAAAAACTGGCCTTGGAAAGAATGCAAGTAAGTGCTATTGGACGATAGTTAAAGGATAAGGAGCATTCGCCTTTTTTCAGGACAGGCTGAACAAATTCTATTTTCCATCCATTTGGAAAAAGCACTGTAGAGTAGGAGGAAATTCATAGATCTACGTAAAGCATTACTCGTTAAAAAAAATGTATAGAAAATTATAACAAATAAAAAAAATACGTATACGCCAAAGTGTACCTTTCTTTTTAAGCGTATTAACTTCTAAATAGTGAATTATTTCGCTGAAGATTATTGTTGAAAAGAGTTCATCGTAGGTTTCAATAATAAAGCAATTTTATACCGTGATTAATTATAAAAATTTGAATTCAATATAAAGTTTGGGCTTAACCATTGTGTAAAAACCATATCTCTCAAATGGCAACCTAGAGAATTTTCACAGCATGTTATTTCTTGCCACATTTTGAATATCTCTGTGTCGATTTGCATGATATTTGTCATGTTATGTGGCTTGCTGCCCCATCTTGTAAGAAGCGTAAATACCTTCCAAGTTTTAAACTTCAATCACCGCTGGCCAAAAAAAAACCCTATTCAGTTTGTTCAATTACCCTGAAGGTAATAATACTCGTGCTTCTACGAATGCTCATATATACCCTTGCACCCAACTTCGTCGTACTGTCAAGTACAGAGATTTGTTCTTTAGCCGTACTCCGCGAATGAGGATTGTACCACACTCTGTTTTTCCTAGCCATTGCAATATTCAGGAATTCAAAACCAATGCGGACCGACAACTTCTTTCAACCTCTCTATCCTCTTTCTAGTGCTAGCACTGTGTCTTTACATAATAAGGGTAGTTATATCCCCTTGAGTGTGCCAAAATAATTTCTTCTGTTTTAGAGAAATCTTAAAAAATGCAAAATGATTGTTTTCGGGAAATATGAGATCTTAATTTTCTTCCAGTGAATCAAAAACTTATAGCAAATAGATACATTCGGTCAAAATCTATCTTGGGCTTCTTTATGCTCCATGAAAATATTTTTCTACAAGAAATGATACTACTTGAGCAAGGGAAGTTTTTCCCCTGAGTGTTAACAACTTTAAACTTTTATTATGATCACCCTTAAAATTATTGACATACTAGATATGGACTGCTAGTCGATTTATATTCCCACAGAAAATCCTCTCTAAGAGTGATTGCACCTAACTAACTCTCATTTTGTAGATTTATTGAAAATAATAATTAAAACTCATTTTAGAACTTCATCTTTTGCTTCTAGATAGATCTCAATTATATTTTTTTGAAAGAAACTACACCTATTATTAGAAAAGTTTAGGAAATACACAAAATTCAAGTTCCAAAAGCAAGTTCCTACAGAAGTTGACTACAAGCAGCACATATCTATAGTAGCTCAATACTTAGCAGATTGATAAAATAGTCAGTTTCAACATTTTAAGTAAAAAGAACATTTTCATCATAATGAGGTTTTATCGACTTGGTAAATGTATACAACTTCAAAAAGCTACATGGGAACCATAAAATTAAACCAGCTCCTTGTTCCGAATGCAACTTAGCTCTCAAAATGTATCTAGTAGTTTACTTTTTACGAAGATAAGTTACATTTTGAACATACATTTCCGTTTAAATTCCTGCTCTTCCAGAGATTTGTTTAGGTGGCGAAACAGTCCATTAAGCCTAGTGACTTACAACTCTTAACCACTCTCAATCAGTCCTGTGTGCAAGTAAAGTTGTCAGGGATGGAGAGGACCTACAGTTTTATGCCGAATCCGAACAGTATTAGCTGAGAAAGCACTTTTCATGACAAGAATTACTCTTGGTTCCTCGCAAAAGGCAGTACCAGTTCTTTTGTTTAAATGAGGTGGAACACAATAACCAACACGCCACGAGTACAACAAATGAAACTGAAAAAGCGGACCTAGAGCACTATCTTGTGATAACCCATAAATCAATATTTCTTGAGATCTCAATACTCGGTTTCGTGCCTGACATGGAAAATTCTGTTCCCTAGATATTCTTTACAAATTTATTAGGATCCTTCAGGTAACACTTGTCTTGATTTTAATTTGAGGCATCTATGTCATACCTTTTCAAAAACTCTATCAAAAATGCTGTCAAAAAGTAGATTTCTTCAGCAGCAAGACGAACTATGTGTAACTGCATGGACAACTGCTTCAAATATTCAGTATTTAGCATTTGATGGTTTTGGAACAATATTTTCTGCTCTCTTTCTGTAATAGGCTTTTCTTCCAAGTGAGTCTTGAGGAAAATTCGGAGGACTAGCAGAAAGCCTAGATACTCATATTGTTTAACCTTTTCTAATTCTTCGTTTTTCCAACACCATTCCTCATTTCTTGCATACTGTCAAGTTTCATTTCGAAAAAACACGATTTTAGATTTGCTTTAAGCTTTGAATTCCACAGTCACAAGTAGTTTGGAGTTTGTTGATCATCAATTGCATTATATTCGGGAGTCATCCGTGTACATCAAAACTTTGATTTTAGTTTTTGCATAAGATATACCTCCTGAGCTAATTCAAAAAGAGAGAGAAAAGGAATGGACCAATAATATATTACCACCCCATAAAGCTGAACGATTTTTGTGGTAAGGCTGATGCATTATTTTATGCATCTTCATATACATGTCTAGATTCGACAATTTGTAAAATCAATAATACTCGTCTAGAGCTTGCTTCTAGAATCCAATTTCTTCCAGTTTTTTGCTGAAGACGATGAAGGTATTTTAAAATACTGTATTGTCAAAATTCTGTATGATACTGTACGATACTGTAAAGTCATAATACTGCATGGTTAATATTCTGTATTTCAAAATACTGTATCTCATAACACTGTATAATAGTTTTGACAGATCAATCGGTTTGGTGCAATTGTTTATGCAAATGTTGATAATGATAGAAAAAATTCATGTACAAATGTGAGAGCGATACAAAAAACTAAGAAGAAGGAAATGAGAAAGAGAAAATCAGAAAAAGATAGCATTTATATTGTTTTTGTTTTTATTGTTTCAAAGACTTATGAATTATCATAGGTACATACAGTTACTCTCAAAATTGAGCGTACACCAGGAAAAAAAACTGTTTTGCTGATTTAAATTTTTAAAATGTTATGTTTTTGGTATTTTGTTTTCAATTTTCTTTTATTTAATTTTATTTTAAATAAACAAGAGGAAAAACAACAAAAACAAATAATGAAAAATTAAAAAATAACTAAAAAATCATCAAATTCATGGCACAAAATTAAGCGTCCACTTGGATTTCAAAGCATACAAAACTCTTGATTAGTGGTCAAATTTAAATTTTAGAATTTTGTAGGTCCACCTTTAGTAGGAACCACAGTTTATAGTCGCCGCGGTATTGATTCAACAATTTTTTAGTGAAAAACAGGGGTATATTTTCCCAAAATTCCGTGATCTTCTTCTTCAATTGACTTTTGTTGGTTGTGCAACATTCGCTTTATTTTTACAAATAAATTCTCGATGGGATTGAGGTCCGCGGTGACTGAGGTGGGGTCTTGAGCTGGTTTCTGGTATTATACAGCAACCATTCTTTCACAACAAACAATGTGTGTTTTAAATTATTATCTTGTTGGAAGTGAACAGTTGCTGATAAATTCACTTTTCCCGCAGACTCTCAAATATTTTGTTAAGAACCTCCAAAAATTTCTACTTGTCCATGATTGTGTCAGTAAATTCAAAGTTCCCAGTCCCATTTGCTACCATTAACCCCCAAAACATACCATTTCCTAACCAATGCCCAACAGTGGCAGGAAATTCTCTGTCTTGAATTGAGTATTGGGCTTTCTCCAAACAATTTGCTTTCCGTCAGACCCAAATAAGTTAATTTTGGTCTCGTCCGGGAACAAAACCTCGTTCCAGAAACTTTGGGTTTTTATGAGGTACTCTTTAGCGAACTCAAGACGTTTTTGCTCATTAATTTTGGAAATAAGAGGTTTTTTCCGAGCAACTCTGCTGTCATACCATTCTTCAAAAGAATTCGACGAAACGGTTAAAACTTGTCTTTTAATAAGTGTCTCAATTTCGGCCGCCAAGTTTGATACACTCGTTTTGGAGTTTACTTTGAATTTTGATACAATAACTTGTTTGAGATTTGATGAGGGTCGTACCTTCATACCGATATTTGTTAAGTATTTTTTGAACTTTTTTTTAAATTAATTGTCTTGTAGCAATGTCGGTTTCTTTTCTTTTTTCTGTCATTTCCACAAAAAATGAGGAATTGAATATTGAAGCGAAAATTATTTCTGCGACGAACATTGATTTCAAATTCAATTTATAAAATAAATAAATATAGCAGTACATACATTTTTTGAAAACTTAATTTAAGAAGCCACAAATACAAAGTGTACGCTTAAATGTGTGCGATGAAATGTTGAGATAATAAAGTTTTTTTTTTAATATTACATATTTATGTATTCGTAAGAAAAAAAATAATATATATAGAAATTAAAAAGAATTTTCCAAAAACATTGCATCTTAAATATGAAAAGTAACAAACAACTAAGTCTTAATTGAGTGTACGCTCAATTTTGGGTGCAACTGTATGTTATTGTTCAAGGGAAGTATATTAGAAAAATATGTTAATGACAAATAATTATTTTGTTTTCTTAAAAAAAGTTTTCTGTTTTCAAAATTCTGCAAATAAAAATCGTTTTGATAATGTAAAAGGTGTGCACTTTTTTACATTGTCAAAACGATTTTTTAAGCCTTATTTACAGCATTTTGAAATACAGAATTTTGATATAAGTACAGAAGTTTGAATTACAGAATTTAAAGGTGAAGTATTTTGAGCATACAGTATTATGTACATACAGTAGTTTGTAATACATTATTTTGAGATACAGTATTTTAAATACAGTATCAGTCCATACAATATTTCAACCCCAACCCTTTTTTAAAGCCTTAAAATTTCAAAGGTGAAACTCAAAGAAAATGATGTCGTTTGTGAGCTTTTCTATTTATAAATTGTAGATACTCTTATAGATGAGAAAGGTAATTATAAAAGATGAGAGATGGTTTTGAATGAGACAACAAGCCGTTGTCTCAAAGCTTTACCAAATCTCAAATTGTATATATTTCAAAGTCTCCTGCGACTTCACCTTAAAAAAAATAAAGAATCACATTACGTCTTTATTGCTTAATCCATAAAGCATAATATATAATTTTAATGAGAGATTTCTAAAGTGCATTTCTACGTAAAACCAAAAGAATTTACTATGTCCAAAAATCCTTCTACCTCAAAATTTATGGGACATTTTTCATTACCTAAATAATTGAACAATTTTAAGTGTAAAACTAAAAACACCTTACTTTTTAATCAAAAAATTCCCTCAAAACATGACCAAAAATGTATGTGATTTATATATAAAGTCCCACCGCCGCCCGCCGCACGCAAAGTCCATTATTACAAAACATAACATTGGAAAATTCTCTGGACTGTTACAATTCACTGTGAAATCTCTAAAACTTATGTGAAAAGTTTTGGTTTTTTCAAAAAATTCCACCAAATTAAATTAAACACCTCACTCTCGAAGGACGATGACGATGTCGACGGCGACACGACCGAAGACCGCATCTTCATGCAAGGGTTCATCATATGATATACGTTGTATAGAAAATGGAACCCATGTTATGATGATATACTTAAACAAAGGGAGCATTGTACCTTGGTATATCCTTTTTTTCGTAACAGCTCACGCAGAGATACATCACATTTCCAAGGAATTGTTGAGATTCTTTTTTGTCGTGTTAAATGAATTAAAATATGTTCACACGACGAGCGACGAGCGACGACGACGACGACGACGACGACGATGCGATGGCAACGGCAACAGCGATGGCGATGGTGATGCTGACGACTAACAAAACGCCTCACATCAGGATCATAGTGAGAACTTGCCTAACCTATCCTAACTTTAACTTCCATCTCCAAGTCTGCCTTCATCTCCATCTCCATCTCCATTTCCAAAGCCATCGCCAACACCATCGCCACAAAGCTCCACTTCAGCATCCTGTTGATTGTGAATTGCGAGTGCAAAGTGCGAAGTGCGAGGACCTCCCTTCTCTATTTCTCGAGCTTCTGTTGCAGAGGTTTGGTCCTTGGTACTCCAGAGCTGCATACGTTAACAACAAAATTAAAAACTTCTTAATTATATTAAGATACATTTTTTTCTCTTAATTTACAAATTACATTAAGTAAATGGAAAAATAAGTGAAGTGATGTTATATCACTCCTGGCTCCTACCCCTACTCCAAGTGCATACATTATTTTTCATCTTAAGTCGTTTTTTTGGTCTATTTAAACTTGTATCCATACGTTCGCTTCGTCCTGCATGCGGCTCAACCGCTCCTTGTTGTTTGCCAGGACGAGATGATGAGACACAAAATGGAAATGGAAAATACTGCAAGAACAGACTTTGGAAAATGGAAAATGCACTTCTTGAGTGCTGTGGTGTCTCTGCTATATCCTGACGACTCAAGGCAGAAGGCTCTAGATGTTGAAGCTATAAAGCTTATGCTGATGCTGATGCTGACGTTTGCGGACTCATTTGGGAAACAAAAAGTGAGTGCCCAACTTTTTTTACACTTTGCTCCTTGCTGTCGTCCTCGTCGTCATCCTCCTCATCGTCCTTGCCGTCGTCGTGTCGTTCTCTCCTCGTAATTCACTAATTCGAGGATGTTTTACTTTTTCTTTTATTTTTAATGTTGGTCGTTCGACACAAGTTGATGATTTCGTTATTCGTTATATTATATAAAAATATAGTAGACGTCATGTTGGTAAAGTGGATTAATTACTCAGCTCAAGTGGGCGTGTATTTCTATGTGATGCTGCTCTCTGTGCACGATGATCCTTTCATCAGACTTATGCGCTGAGGTTTTTCGTATAATTTAATGATTTGGTTTATTTTGTATCTCTTCAGTTGTTGACTTGACTTTTCTTCATTTTTCATTTTTTCTTATTTCTTATTTTTTTTCGGTGAAAATTGAAAAATGTTTCGTCGAGAAAAATGCTTGGTTTTACAAAAATATTATTTTCAAGGGTTTCATATTTTTCAATAGCTCTTTTCTTTTATGTGATGGAAAGCTTTGTGCCTAAAGGTAGAAAAAATATACCTCTTCCTAGATACTTAAAGGAAAAACAAGAAGCTTTTCAATTTAAACTATAAGAAAAAATGTTATAAAATATATTTCCTTTATATTATCTTCTTCTAAAAGTTTAAGGCAAGGAAAGTTTTTGTTTGTTAAGTAAGGTTTTAATCAACCATGACACACAAATTTACTAAAGAAAGTTAAAAGAAAGTTAAGGTAAGGTACTTATGTTAAGGATTAACTTTTGTGTACCAATATTTTGATATAAATACTCGGATACTTTTGTCTATAATTTTTAAACTACATTGAGATCAGCCTTTCAACTTTGGAGGATATTATGTCAATCTTTTCAATGTGTAACAGAATTTTTGTAGTCTCTACAAAAACGGTTGAATATACAAAAGAATCTTAATGTAAGCCTTTTCGACTGCTAACTACTTTGAATATGACTTTCAAACCCGAGTCGAAAAATTGAGATCAAACTTTAACCATCTAAAATTTCTAACTTCCTATAGTAACACCGACTTCTTGGAAATAAGAAGAGAAAGCAAAGGGAGCGTGCCGTCGAAGATGTTGAGAAGCTAAAATGAAGGTCGAAATTTTATAAGCCGGTGAAAGGAAGTTCAAAACTGTATAGACCTGAAGTCGAAGTCTGCAAAGCCAAAAGTCGAAACATCATTGTAGAAACGCAGTCAATGCTGAGGATATGAAAGGACAATCCCATCTTCCCGACTTTGACACGAAGTAAAGATTGCAACATTGAAGATGAAGTCTAACCAAAGCCACCGAAGCAGATGGCTTGAATGCCGAGTTTTTAAAAGTAGCTGGAGATAATTTGGTTTAGAGCATGCACCAACTTATCTGTAAAATATGGTCGGAAAAAATCATATCCGATGAATTTAACCTCAGTATTGTTTGTCCGATACTGAAAAAAGGAGACTGCCCCAACTATAGGAATAAGTCCTCTTAACATCACTTACAAAATCTTCTCTGCCATAATATGTAAACAATTTGATAGGTCCTTATCCGTGTGGTTTTAGGCCAGGAAATTTCACAGTCGATAAAATATTCACATTTGAACAGATCCTGGAAAAACCCAAGAACATTAAATCGACACCAACCATCTCTTCATCGATTTCAAGACCGCATATGACAGCATCAACAAAGAATAACTGCACAGCGACTATGTATAGTTAAGCAACTTAACAAATCTCACTGAATCGATAGGAGACCTTGAATCAAAGGTGAAAACCTTTGAAACTTCTATAAGTAAAGCTTTTAGAGTCTCTTGCCTAGTTAAATATAGCCGTAAAACCCTTCCTTCTTGGTGGAATGAAGAACTGTCTAGTCTTAGGAAAATGACTAGGACAATTTTCAATATCTGCCACAAACACAAGTTTTACCAACCGTATAAAGACTCTTTTAAAATTTACAAGCAAGCCCTGTCATCAGCCAAAAGACAAGGCTGGAGAGAATACTGTCAATCAATCGAAGACATAAAGGACTCCGCAAGGCTCAGCAAAGTTTTATCGAAAGAACATTGTAATCCTGCATTTCTAAAAAAGCCTGATGGAACCTGAACAGCTTCTCCAGCCGAATCTCTTGAGCTACTCATGAAGACGCACTTTCCGGGTTGCGAGAGTGATAACCCCGAATTGAAACCACAGAGCTAAACGTAGCTCATGTGGAGCAAGTCAATTCCGTTATATTTTGTGGGCCATCAATACTTTTTTCTCCATATAAATCCCCAGGCATGGATGGCATACTGCCAGTTATGCTTCAAAAGTTGCATGATGTGGCAGCTCCATGGCTGGAACAAATTTTCAAAGGATGTCTCCTTCTCAAACATGTGCCCACGTCGCGTTGTGGAGACAGGTCAGAGTAGTTTTTATCCCGAAAGTGGGTAGGCGAGGTCACGAATCCGCGAAGGATTTCAGACCAATAAGCTTAACATCTTTTGTGCTTAAAACCTTGGAGCGCATTCTTGATTACCATATGAGAGAAATCCTAGTTGGACGAAATCCTAGTTGGACGAAATTAAACTCGTCTCTAAACTAAACTGAAAACTAAATATTGAAGTACGGGTTCAGAAGGCCTGTGTTGCCTTCTACGCCTGCAGCAAAACTTTCGGCAAAAAGTGGGGACTTCAGTCGAAGATGATTTTATGGACGTACACAGCCGTAGTACGCCCAATCTTAACATATGGTTCGATTGTGTGGTGGCCTGCTTTTAGCAAAGCCTATAATATTAATAAGCTTAAGAAGGTTCAGAGAACAGCTTGCGTGGGCACCACAGGGGTCATGCGTACTTGCCCAACGGACGCCTTAAACGTTATTTTGGATCTTCTACCAATCGACCTTTTTATTAAAAACATAGTTTCCTGCAGCGCTATTAGGCTGAAGGAATCAAACAGCTGGTTGTCAAAACCTTATGGTCACAGCAACACAACGAAATTAATTCAATCAGATATTATCTCGGTAGACACTGACTACTCTAAACCTACTTAGAGGCTTAGTAAGGTTTTAGGGTTATTTTCCTACGAGAGAAGATTGGGAGGATGACACCGTGTCGATCGGTTTCGACACAAACATCTTTACTGACGGCTCAAAGATGGAGTGCGGAGTTGGTTCTTTGATCTTTTCTGAGTCCCTAAATGTAGCCAAATCCTTTAGGCTTCCTGACTTTGCTAGCGTTTTTCAGGCTGAACTGCTGGCAATAAGGGAGGCCTGTAAGATACTTAAACAAAACCCAAACCAAAACCGAAATGTGGCTATCTTTACAGACAGTCAGGCAGTTGTCAAAGCCATTAACTCGGAAATATCCTCATCTAAATTGGTCCAGCAATGTCACGATGAGCTTGCGAACCTGAATATTAACCTCGGTGTCACCCTGATCTGGGCCATAGTGGTATCGTGGGAAATGAACGGGCTGACGAGCTAGCCAGGCAAGGATCGGCCCTTCATAACTCACTTGCGGAAATGGTTAACATTCCACGTGTCAAGTCACAAAAAACATCTGGCCAACACTGGATTTAAAACGTTCAAGGTGCTTGCTCTCTCTAAGCAGCTCGATAATAGGTGTCATAACCGGACACTGTCTAATAGGAAAGCACGCCACAAGACTAGGCGTATTCTCAAATGACTTTTGCAGAAGCTGAAACAGTTCTTTATCTGCTCTAGCTCGAAAACGCAAGAATTACCTACCTAGAAGAATTCTTCTTTAACTATCTAAATCATATCGGTATAATCAGCCTCTCACGTTTCGTAAGGGACTTAAGCTGGTTCCATTGAGCTTAGGAAGAGGCTCAAGATTCATTTGGTATCACAATGGGCCATTAAAACTGGCCTAAGTGTGTCCGTTTCCATATTGGACAGCCACTATAACCTAACCTAAGGAGGATGATAACATCCAACCCACTACATCTCACTATGGAATGGAACAACCCATGAAGATAAAATCTAAGGGAGCTTAATTTAGAAACTGTAAGCCAAAGTCCAAAAGGGAAAACTTTGTTCTAAATAGTTATTCTATGATTTTGAAGACATTTTCTGGGCAGTCATTTTGGGCAGTAATTTCCGAAACGATAATTGTTAAACGATTAACGATATCGTCAATAATTTGCTTCACGTAACTTTATCACTATCGTTTCGTTCAATCGTTTTCAGTATAAGTTCGTTGAGTAAAGTGAAATGTCAAAATGAACTCAACGAAAGATAATGTTTGTTCAATAACTTGAAAATAATATTAAACTTGGTTTTTCTCTTTGTGAAATTTTAAAAATTTGGAAAAACTACAATTGTTTTATTTGAAGTGAGACTATCGCCGAAACGCTATCGTCTAACGATTATCGTTTTACGGAATGACCCCCCTGAAAAGGGTCCGAAAAATGGAACAAAATCAAAGTTTAAGGTTTGCATTACTTTTAAAATATGTATCTTCTAATCAAAAAAGTTCATTGGACATGTGAGTGTTATGGAGCCAAAACGTTCCCGATAGTTTCTTCAACCCAAACAAAGAAACATTTTTTAAAACCTTATACCTACCTTCCTTTTATTAAAAAAAATCAAATCCATTGAACCGTAATTCTCTAAAAAGATTTCTTTATTTTTCGGATACTTTCCAAACTATAAAACAAAAAATTGATCCTCTCTTCTCTCCTTTTTCAGTATCTCCATCCATCCTAAACTGCCTCCGGTTTGGTTTTCAAATCCATCAACTGTCACATTTCGAAAAGGTAACAAGGTTTTTGCCAAATTGAGAGTCCATTTTTATACTAACCCCACAAAAACATTTACTTCCTGTTTGAGTGTACCCCTCCTTTAAAAAAAATATAAAAAAACCCTAAATATAGGTACCTAATATAGAAACCTCGAGAAAACGAAGAACAACAACTCCAAACAGCCATCTAAAAGCAACAACAAGAAAAAATCATGGAGTACCTCTATCTAGATAGCAAATGTTCACCCCACAATTCATCACCAGGACAAAGGTACGTCTATAAAAAAAAAACCTCCCTAACCTACCTACCCACTATACGATACGTACCTTCTCAAAAACACCAATCGTTTCGTCTCATTTCAGCAAGTTGTGAACATTTTTTTTGCAACCCTCTATTTTTCAATATACTAACTACCTACCCCTCTTTTTTTTCTAAAGACTTACATTCCACTACCACCCCCCATAATCATCAGTGAGTTGTGGGAGAGAGAGAATAGAGCAGGGTAAAAAAAAGAAAAAAACTCACCTCCCAGAAAATAGGGGTAGCTAAGTTATACACGAAAAAAAAGGAAAAGGAAACCTCAGCGAGTTCAAGTATAAGTGCAAACTCCTCTCTAACCTCTCGGATAAATCGAGGCGAATATAGCGAACAGGGAAACAGCGAAAGCGAACAACAGCGCAAAATATATTCGCAAAAACAAAAAAACTGAAACAAGGACAAAGGCATTATTCTTTTTTTCCACATAAGAGGTGGCGGTATAGCGCGGTAGCGGTATAGCGGCAAAAGGAACGAATATAAAATATAACAAACTAAGCAGACCAACCCCTTCCTCTAATTCATATCGTCCGCTCATCCTGATTGTTATTAGAAATCCTGATGGTCTATAAGCGCGAGTCCTTGTTCTTTTCCCGCGCGATTCACCCCCGCTCAGGCCGCTCGCTCTGCTGCCGACTAGCTTCCGATTTGGAAACTAAAATTGCGAACGCAAATAGAAAATCATCCCTTAGGTAAACCAACAACAACAACAAAACACAAACACAACACATAAAGCGAAAGCCGTATACTAAAAAAAAGGACACCCTACGAAGGACTATACCCAGGAACGAACAGAAATCCATCATCATGCCCTCAACGAGCCACGACGAACGACGATGAGCGTCGGCCCTCGCTTCACTTCGCTCTAGTCCTGTCGAAGTTTTTTCCTTTATTTTTTTATTCGTTCCCAATTCTCCTTCCAGAATTCGTCCTGTTTACAAATCCAATCATGAGTGCCAAGGATTGGTTGGGCAGGAGCAGGAGGGTGGTTTTTCGTTCCACCGAGATAAATAGCTAGAAAAAAAAAGTCCGTCCTAGTATTTCATTATGCCAACGTTCGGTTCGCTCGCAGTCTCCTCTACTCTGCCTCTCTCTAATGTATCGAGGACGAGGACGACGACGGACGGAGCGGCGACGATGTTCGACGAGTATTGACTATATTTTTTTTATCCGTTGAGCCTGAAGGGGTGTGTTATGTTATATTGGTGGCGGCCGGCGTACAGAAAAGTACATGCAGGCAGTATGTAGGGTATATCTAAACAGCCCCTGTCCTGATCCTAGTCCTGTTCCTTTTCCAGTCGCTGCTGTCATAGTTCATATCATCAGTCGCTCGATTCGATTCCTCTCTCTCTCTATTGATGGATTTTCGATTTATGTACATATTGTTGGGTTGCAATTATATTGGCAGAGGGGTAGTTATGATGCTTATTTCTTCTACCCCATCATCATCTGCAGCAGGACTTGATGGACAGGACATATCGCACAAAATGTTCGATACTTTTGAATTCCATTAAATGGCTGTTTCTTTATATTGAAGTTGAAGTATAGTTGAATATAGTTTAAAAAAAAATGTAAAAGAAAATGCAAATTACAAAGAACACGTCCTCGATAATTAGTTATCCTTGATGTCCTCATCGTCGTTGTCCTCGGTGGGTCGGGTCGTTGGTGTTTGAATAGACAGATGATGCGGCGCTGCTGTGCTGTTCCTTTTTTCTTCTTTTGGATGTCCTTTTTTCTTCTTCTTCTTCTTCTTGTCTTGTAAAAATCTACTTTGTCATTAAATTTAATGACTGAATTAAGACACAAGAAGAAAAAAAGGACGAAGGACGCACACCAAAAGACATCATCAGTAGAAGGTAATTTTACCAAAGTGAATTGAAAAAAAGCTTTAATGGGAATATTGAAAAAGATGTGAAAAGTTTTCATGTTAATTTTCTATTTTTTAAGTAAGAGTAGGAGGGTGGATGTTTTTTGGAGGAAGATATTCGTCTTTGCAAAAGCCTTAAGGATATTTCTGAGATATTTCCCTGGAAATGCGTGTTGATATGCGGTGAATATTTGTAATTAATTTTGTTTGGTTTAGGCACGTTCAACGTCTACATCCACACCTACACTACTCTTTAACGACCTTTTGGTTGCAGAGTGAAGAATGTCGCGTTTTTGTTTTTATTAGTATTTTAGGTTATTAAAAGGTAATTTAAAAGAAATAATAATATTTTGATCCCTTAAATGGCTGAAGAAATTTGTAATTAAATGGGGTGAAGAGAGAAAAAAGGGTGTCAAGTTAAATAGAAAAAGAAAACATTATTTTTACCTTAAACTTAGAGCTTGTTATTTTAGAATTATGAAAGTTTCAATCATTTGATTAAAATTTTAAAGAGCCTTTTGTGACAATTTAATATTTATCCAAGTAACAAATTTACTAACTTTTCTAAAATCGTAAGCTTTTGTTAACATATAGTTAAATACTTTTTACCTTTTATTAACAAAATTAATCTGAACAGGTCTAAAAAGTGACAGTTCGTGAAAGAAAAGAAAGTAATTAATCCTAAATAAATTCAGCGGTTTTATTAAAATTAAAATGTCAGAAACTAAAGAGTCAAATGGATTTAGCAAATTATTAAATTTTAAAGTAGCCATTTTGTGATTTTAATTTTATTAATATATTAAAAGAATCATAAAATCATATTTTAAGCTTAGTAACTTCCAAATTTTGCACCAGAGATGTTGTAAATAACTTTTGCTCTACTACTCGCTGCTAAGCTGACTTCAAAAAGGTAGCGTGTTTGTGGCTTGCTGAATTTTTTATCTTGTTAAAAATTTAAGATAAAGAATCCAAATGTTTCCCAAATAATTCAATGTTAATTTAAGGGTTTTCTTATATAAACGGGTTGATTTTGATAGTTCATGGCAACCATATTGTTTTTACTTTCTGTCAAAATATCTTCTTTTATTCAGTCACTTAAGCATGGCAAGTAACAGCCAGCCACCCTAATTTTGGTCGAAAAACCGTCTTTAGCGATGAACCCCATTTTTGGATTAATGGGCACGTGAATAAGCCAAACTGCAGGATTCGGGACGACACCAATCCACATAAGATTCACAGGGACTTTGAGCTGGAGGCGTCATCAATCTTTACTTCATCAACATCACCGTCAGCGGCGATTGCTAAAGATTGATGATCACGAGCTCCTTGTGTCCCCAGGGTCGGATTTAGAAGTCCAGAGGTCTCGGGGCAATAAAGGAGCGGAGGCCCCCTCGCCCTAAATTATTTTCAAAATAAAGTAAACCATTTTTTTACTCGGGTTTTTCAATAAAAAGTTTATTGTGAAACCAAATATTGAACAAACACATATTAATATAAACGGAAAAAAGAATTATGTAAAATTAAATTTTAGGGTTAACGAACGGAACCTTTCGATCTTTTTTCTCCGAAAAATCGTTGTTGATTTCGTTGAAATCCAGTTCTCGGAGTAAATCGCTTTCAATGCGAAAGCTTCTATAGACGGTTTTGTCCCAACGATGTTCGGAGCCTATTTTTTTATAATTTTCATTTTTGAAAATCAGCGCTCTCCAGTGCAAATTGCACTTACTTCTCAATGCAATTTTGAGGTTTGGGAATTTACCTCTAAATTTTGATTTTCGAGAATTTAGAAGTAAAAAAGTTTCGGCGATTGATCTGTTCCAGAGTCCTTTTCTTTTTTATATGAGTTAATCAAAGACACAAATTGAACTAACTCATTACCAAGACTAGGCTCTAAATCATCCGGATACACTTTCACCAATGTCTCTACTGTAGCGTGCAAATTTTCATCATCCATCTTCTCGGTGTGATTCAGGAAACCAAATCTCGAACGTACAGCTTCATAGGCATGAAATAGCTGGTCAATCACTGGGATGAAGGCGGATACTTTGGATTTTTCTTTGGGTGACAGATTTGCGTCTTGTGCTTTCCCGTACTCGAGCGAATCCAAGCTTAAATTACTCCTTTTGGTGCGGGTTTGGCTGCGTCTCGTATTTATCAAAATCACTTCGTTTGGATCACACGAATGATTTCAATGATTCTAGTGCACGCATTGTCGATTCAAGAATCATTTTCGGGTTTTGCACACTTGTTTGAAGCGTTAAATCGCTCTAAGATATCGTTCCAAAATGTTGCAAACAAAGCGGTTTCGGGACCACTCATATTCTGTAGAAGGTAAGTTGCTTCATTCCTCACGATGTCATTTTACTCTTTATTGGAAAAGAAAAAAAATAGATACCAAAGGTAAAGATGTTTGCTAGTATTTACTAGTTGGGATTTGAAAAAAAAAATTTTCCGAACTCTCTATTGTGGAGGCCCCCGTTTGTGGAGGCCACGGGAATTCTACCTTGGTCGCCCTCCCCTCAATCCGGCCGTGTGTGTCCTGATATAAATGGTATGGATACCGGAGACAAATTTTTTCAACAGAATGGCGCAAGGTTCCACACAGCTAAGGACACAGCATATTTATATTTTGCTCAATCGGTTACATGGGGTTGTTATCTCGCGGTGAGGCGACCTCAATTAGTCACAAAGATCGTGCGATTTGAGCCCTTTAGACTTTTTCTTGGTATCGACGTCAAAATTGACATTTCTATTAATCGGATTTTTCAATCGCTGTAGTTTCTTTTTCACACTGACAGCTTATTTGGCTTTTGAAATTTCAACTGCAGCCATCACTTCTTAATATTACAGCTTTCGGCACATTGAAGGAAAAAACGACAATAGATGTCTTATAAAATGAAAACTATAGTCTACAATTTTGAAATCACTATTTTAAATACTAGTGACAAAATTTGTTAGATGTCCTTCTGTCAATCAGTCGGAGAAAATTCTCATAAATCTAAGACAGATATGTATGTACAATCAACGTCTTTGAGAAACGAAAAACCACAGTCATCAAAAAACATTTCGCCTTTTACTTTTTAAAATAGAAAGAAGACACTTTATGTTATCGTAAATCGTTCACATTTTATCCTTTTTTCGACATTTTTTAAATCTTTATTTATTTAAATCGACTAAACTGCTCAAATTTCATTCTTATATTCTTGATATTATTTTGGACCAAGCCAACTTCTTACTTTTTCATGCGCCATCTTTGTATAATGCTTATTCTTTACTTTCTGTTTTCTTATGTCTTTTTTAACCGTGTAAACAGACAATTAATCTTTCAAAAAATTGTGTTTTTAGATAAAATCAACCAACCTCATAAACGGACAATATCACTAAATAGAAAACTAGCAACTGTACCTAATTGGACTTTTGACAGTTCGGCCAATATTAGAAGATCTTCAAATCGTTTTAAGTATCTTGCACATGAGCTACGAACTGCGAACTGTGGATGTTCGCATATTTTGACTTTTCTTTCACATGAGCTTTGTTTCTATTCGCACACAGCGACGAACTGTCAACAAACAAAATAAGACAGATATAATTTTGAGGTTAAGTTGAGCGCGAACAATTTATTCGTTGCAGTGTGGATTGTATGTGGAACGCGAATAGAACTTGACAGTTCGTAGCAACCACATTGCAATTCGTTGCTAACAAATTGTTTTTACAAAATTGTCTTGTTTTAGAGAACAAAATGCAAATTATATTATCCTAAAATAAGAGTCAATTGGTTTCTTATAATTTAATTGTGTTTTTGTTTGAAATTGACTCTTTGAAATGTGTAAAATCACGTTTGTTTGTCCATTCGTTCATTCGTTGTTCGCTCTCATGTGCAAGGCTCTTTAGACTTTAATTGAAATTATCAACCAAAAAAAATTACAAATCGGGAAGTAATGAAGTTCAGCTATCTTACTTAAGGTGGCGCTACTGTGAGCGCGGACCTGTACCTCAACCAGCATGCGTCTCCAGCCAGCTCAGTCCCTAGCTAGCTGTCTCCTGTGTGTGCCACCTGAGTCGTGGTCTTCCTCTACTACTCCGTCCCTCGGGATTGGTTTTGAAGACCTTCCGGGCTGGAGCGTTGATGTACATATATTCGCTTTACATGACCCAGCTATCTATGCCGTTGGACTTTAATTCTGCTAACTAGATCAGTGTCGCTGTACAGCCTGTACAGTTCATCGCTATATCTTCTCCTCCATTCTCCATCTATGCATACGGGACCAAAAATCACCCGAAGAATTTTTCTCTCGAAGCATCCTAAGACGCCCTCATCTTTATTTGACAGGGTCCAGGCCTCAGTGCCATAAATGAGAACCGCGATGATAAGTATCTTATAGATGGTGATTTTAGTTGCTCGAGAGGACTTTTCTTCTTAATTGCCTTTTAAGTCCAAAGAAGAAACAGCGACTTGCAAGAGTTATTCTCCGTTTGATTTTAGCGCTGGTGTCGTTGTCCGTGTTTATAGCGGTGCCTGGGTAGACAAAATCCTTAACTACCTAGCAGTTAAAGCTGTCCATAGTGACGCTATCTGTTAAATAAAATAAATTAAGAAAAGCTAATGTTTTGACATAAGTTTAATTAGATTGAAAATAGAATGAAATATTTGACCTTTTGCGGTTCTGTTTAGCTTGAATACGTTGTCTGTCAGTGTTTTGTTGGTTCCAAAAAACATAATTCAACAAATGGTAAACGTCATCTGAAAATATAAAAGAAGACAATTTTTTGTGGACCGTAAAAATACAAAATAAAACTTCAAGCAGACACAAACTAAATCGACTTTTTTGGTTGAATTAAATCTACCACAAAACATTTGATGTCACATTTAGTTTAGCATTTAGTTTAGTTCACAAAAGCTTCAAATAAAATCGCAAGTCTTATTCATAGTTCAAGATTATATTAAATCACTAAATTCGAAGGAACACGAGAGTAACCAATAAAAACAAAACGTGCGTTTTGTTCGCATTTCATATATAGTAAAGTGAGAAATTCCCAACAAAACGATCCGCAGTGGCCAGATTTTTGTATTTAAAAATTGGCACAACTGAAAGAAGATCTGTCAAAATAATAATAAAAAACTTCAAAAAGGGGGTTTGTTCGTAGACTACTACATTAACATGTGGTGTTGAAGCGAGCTTGAAGCTCGCCTCAATTCTTTATATACCTGAATCGATTTGAGATTTATCTATTCTAAACTGAGATAAACCTTTTTTGGAAACATAGCAAAACATAAATATCTTTTCTATTGTCTTTTCTTGCAAAATAAACCCAGTTAGTCCATTTTCACTAACAAAAGTAAATAATATCAACAGTAATAGATTCGTTTTTTCCGCAATGGAAAGCACACATGATTCCAAATGCAGAACTACACAACAAACACAGCCATCGAGATACAAATGCAATATCAATCGTACCAACATTTGAGAACGAAATCACATAAGATCCATTCGAGGCTCATATAAATGTCAAAAACCTATCCATAGTGAGATTCTACTCTAACTTTTATCGGTGTTATTCTCACTATGGATATTGTTTTTGTTATTCGTGTAAAATCCTACTTTACTATGGATAGATTTCCCAACAAAACACAAGTGTTTTAGTCTTTCTTAAAAAATAATTATAAAATAACACAATTTTAACAAGAGCCACCTATCAACGGCTAGCAAAACTATATCGTCCAACTGCACCCAACTTCACTCGTTCAAATGTCATTCATACCCACTTGACATTTCCCAGCTGTTTTTGTTCCCACCTCTGCAACTGTCAACGATAACGAAAAAATTAAATCCCTCTCTGTCATCACACACCAACATTTACATTATTTTTTCCTTTTTTTAAGGAGTGTAATCTTTTTCCACATGAAATTAAACTAAAGTCTTTTAATTTCTTATTTCTTAATTAATCTCCAAGTTGTTGCTTCTAATCCAAGCAGCTCCCTGAATGCATCTGTTTTGATGCAGCGCAAAGAAATCTAAAGATTTCATCTTGATGTCTAGATTTTTCAATTTTTCTTTGGTCTGAAGGGGAGAACAGAGTTTTATTTAAGTGCTACACCACTCCGGGGGGAAATTTTTAATGTTCGTGAGTGCTGCAATCTTCTTGTGTAAATAGAGCACTGCAATAATTAATTATAACAAAAAAGAAAGCAAAGAAATTAAAACAAGTATAGGATAATGTCCATCGATGCTACCGCTCTGCCCTCAGAGCTGCTTGTAGCACCACAACCTCTTATTGGGTTTTGTGGGCTCGATGTGGTGAAGAACTCGGTGCATAAGTCAATATGGGACGCTTTCAATAGCAATCGTAAACCTGATAAGTAAGTTTGTCTCTCGGTCGACCTTGTTGTGGGGCCTTGACACAAGGTAGAGGTAGAGTAAGAATGAATTTTGTTTTTTCATGAGTAGACCTGCTGTGCAGTTCAAGCTGTTGCCGCCAAATTATGAATTCCCGGTGGCCAAACCAAAGCGCGCTTCCTATGAATGGTATCATCCGAAGGGGATACTCAAGCGTAACTGGATGTTGAAGCATCTTCATGTTCTGCCATCTGTGGTGGTTCTGTTCCAGGACATGGAGTGGAATGATCCACTGTGGACTGACAAGCAGCTACAATGTGCCTCAACTATTCAAAGTCTCAAAAATTGCCTACAAGTTTGTACACCTTTCTGATTTCTGGTAGTTTAAGTTTTTGACCACGAAGTTTTTTCTATTTTTGTTGTAGGAACGCAATACTCGCCTAGCCCTTGTGTTGCTCCAGAAAGCTGCACCATTACCTCCTGGTGAAGATATGTTAGCATCAGAACGAGCAGCTAGCCTAACAAACGCTTGTGGAATAAGCAGCAAAATGCTCTTCATCCTTCCGCACACTGATCACCTTGTTGGATATACTTCGCGCCTCGAATCGGCTCTTTTGGAAATGGCTCAGGGATACTATACTCTTATGTCCACACGAATTCGTTCTCATCACTTGACATCCTCACATCATGTCCTCAAGATTCGTCATCAATTCAAACTCGGATTTGTCTCAGAAATGAGACAAGATTACAGTACTGCTCTTAAGTAAGTTTCCATTCCTTTCTTTTTGCTATGACAGAAAATCATCTACAAGAGAGAGATTTGTTTTTTTTGCAGATATTACTCCCAGGCATTTGCTAATTTAGAAGAAATTCGTGTTGTGGACACAAATTGTCTGGAAATCAAAACTATTGCCGGCTTCCTGAATTACAAAATTTGTCGATTAATGTTCAAATTAAAAGTGCCACGTGATTCAATAAATCATTTCATAAGTCACATTGAAAAGTACAAGAATCGAATTGGATTCAAGGATCTATTATTTGAACATTATGCGTGGCTTAGTACTCAGTAAGCTAAAAATCAAGTGAGGAGCTTTTTAAAAAGGTTAAATTAACATTTGTATAATTTACAGGCATAGTGCATTTGCTGATCTCTTTTGTGAAGCAATTAAAAACGGTCTTCCAGCTTTGCAGACACAACATCCTGGAATGTACTATTATAAAGCAGCTTGTAATATTGTCAAGAGAAAGGAAGCATTTTTGGAGTGTTGTGGTAAGATTTGTTATTTAAATGAATTTTGCCTCAAAGGTGTTGCTGTTAGAAAGTAGGAATACATTGGTGAAGAGCTAAAAAGCTTTGATCCTCCAGAACTAACTTCAGAAATATTTTGAGACAAAGAGGTTTGCTATTGAAAAGTAGAAATATATTGGTGTAGAGCCTCATGCCTGAAACACATACACGCTTCAGCTTCGGCTTCGCCTGACGTTTACGAGTTCAGCCATAGGAATTCAATGCATGCTATCACAATGGAGCTTCGACCTCACGTTTCGTTTGACAATCATAAGGAAAAGAACGTAATGTAACGTAATGTGACTCCAAACGGAAGCTCTAGTTCAATTATCTGAACATTTGCTTTGTCTGACAGCTCATTAGCTGTAAAAAAATGTCAACAAACAAAATATTTGCTCTTTGGAGGGATGAAATAATAGAAATGTCATTAAAAGCAACCTCGAAGCAGGCCTAACGTAACGCAGACGAAGCCGAAGCTGAAGCGTGTATGTGTTTCAGCCATTAAAGCTTTGGTCCTCCAGAAGGAACTTCATAAAAATTGCAGAGGAAGAAAGTGGGAGTGTGCATCGATCTGACATGTAAAATTAAAAAGAAGAAAACAGACAAAATAAAAATGGAAAGAATAAGCCAACCGGGACTGTCTCAACGACTTCTTCAGGAACTTTAACTGACCATTATGCTTTCTCGATAATGACGTGGATTTCAGCGCAGATATGGTTACAAGTTTAATCCTTTGTGGAATGAGAGATTCTATCCCGAATAGGATATCAAACCCAAAGAAAACTCATGGTTCGATTCTAGCTGTAAAGATGTCATTAGTTTCTAAGTTTAAAGATGTAAGCTTCCTGAACCCACTGAGTAAATTCGGAATAAGTTCAGACAAGTTAGAAAGACCTGTAACGCTCATATTCCATGAACCGAATTTTACATGACCTGAAATCGTAGCAAAAAATCAATGTTCTCTGGTCATTTATTAAAAAACTTACGAAAAATCACGTCATCTTGGGTCCCAACGCTAGTTCACGATGACATTTTTTATGTAAGCTCGATTGATAAAGCCAATTTGCTTGCAGCACAGTTTGCTATTCATTCGACGCTACTAGAGAGTGTAATGAGTACTCTTGTAATTAAGAGCGTAACTGATTTTATGGAACAAATCTTCTTTCGCACGCGTGCAGTTGCAAGAGTACTGAAAGAACTTGACATACAAAAATACGCTGGGCCGGATAGTATTTCTACTATTGTTTTGAAGAGGTGTTCTTTAAACGCTGAAAAAAACAATTTTTCCTACTCCACAGGACTTTTCCGAGTGGATGAAAAATAACATTTGTCTAGCCTGAACACTTTCCCCCACTATCTATCGTCTAATTGCACTTAAGTCCCTTCTTTCCTCCGTCATGAAACGCGGATCAATTTTCAGCTTAAAAAATATCTCTGAAAGAAAGATTTTTAATGACCGCCAATATGGCTTCCGAAGCAATAGGTCCACCGGTTATTTGATGGTTTATCTAACCGAACAGTAGAACAAACCTTGACACCGCTTTGGAGAAATTAAGATCATTGAAGCATTTGATAGAGTTTAGCCCCAAGATCTCTTATCGAAAATGAGTGCTTTTGGTATTGATTAATGTCTTCTTCGTTGGATTAAAAATTACCTTTCTAACCGTTCAAAACAAGTTGTGTTAGATAGTTTCAAGTCTGAAATACATAAAATAAATGCTGGTGTCTCCCAGTGCTCAGTTTTATCTCCGACGACTTGTCTAACAATTGTAATGACGGTACTCTCAGCTTTTCATATTTGTTTTTAGATGCTCATACTTGTCTTTTGGATGTAGACAAGCTCAATAAATTCCGATCTTGACAGTATGGTACAATGGGGAATTATTAACCATTTAAAATTGAATGCTTCAAAAACGCAATGTTGTCGTTAAAGCACTAAACACCCCACCGACGAAGAGCACTGTCATAAAAAAAATAAATTAGGTGTCGCAACAGTCCGTAGCGAACCAGGGCCTAGTGACTTACAACTCTCAACCATTCCTGTCTGCGAGTAATTGCAGGGTTAGATGGAACCTACAGTTTATATGCCGAATCCAAACGGCTCATTTTAGAAAGCACTTTTTTATTACAAGAATTACTCTTGGAGAATTTGTTACTTTCTCGCAAGAGGCATTACCCGTGAAAAAACTCTAGGTGGCACAGGCAGGGATGGAACTCAAGACCTCTGGCATGACAGTCCAACGCACCAACCATGCCACGGGTACTCTCATAGGAAACTAATTGATTAAGTAATTTAAAAAGCCTTCATTTGTCCAAAACATGAAGATAACTCCAAATCTGATATCCACAATCTAAACGCTGGTGTGCCCCAGGGCTCCGTTTTGTCTCCAACTCTCTTCCTTGTATTCATAAAAGATCTTTTGTCTGAAACTTCTAACCCACTACATTGTTTCGCTGATGACAGTACCCCCAGCTTGTCATACTCGTTTCCAGATTCACATCCTTGTCTTTCTGATTCTGATCTTGACAGCATTATCCAATGGTGAGTCAGAAACCGTGTAGAATTTAATGCTTCGAAAACTCAATTTTGTCTCCTGTTTTTAAAGTGTAACGCACCCCCAATGCCACTATCTATGAGTGGCGCTTGCACCCAGGAAACTAATCAACTGTCAGTACTCGGTATGTGCAACACAGATCACTTTTTATGGAATGATCATATATTTTATATTGCTAAAAACGCTGCCAGGTGCTTAGGATTTCTCCGATAGTGCAAGAAATGTTTCATCCTTCTAATCTGGCTGTAATTTACAAAGCCTTCATCCGTCCAAAGCTTGAATATAATTCGCATATTTGTGCAGTCGCCGCTAAAACAAATTAAATCTCTTGGATAGAATACAAAAAAGGGCTTTGAACATTATATGCGATAGAACTATAATCGAAACATTTAAATCGCTAGAACACCGCCTCAATATTTCATGCCTTTCATTGCTTAATCGATATTTTTACAAACAATGTTCTGTTGAACTTGCCAGTTGCATTCCCTTAAACGATTCAGCCGTAATACTCACACTTCCAGGAATGCTCATCAGTTTACCCTTGAGCTTAATTTCGGGCGTACTGTCAAGTATAGAGATTCTTTCTTAATGGCACATCGCAAATGTGGAATGCTTTGGCCAACTCTGTTTTTTTCTCCCACTTTGATGTTCAGAACTTTAAGACCAATGTGCATCGTTATCTCCTCTTTAATCCTTCCCTATTTTCCTAATGCTCGCAATGTGTTTAAATATAAACATATAAAAGGTACTACTAACCCCTTTACTAATTTTCTTGTTTTATCTGGAGTACGTTCCTCTCCGCACTCATGAAGCTATTCAGAATTTATTAATTTCTGATTTAAAATGATTTAATTGCATTGACTTTTTTCAATTATCATATGTAAGCTTTAAAATAACTTTCAATTCTCTTGTTACACCCTTCAACTTAAAGACTATGAAGAGTTTAAAAAAAACTTGGAAAGTCTAATCAACTTCTTAGCAACACTGGTGTCCCACAAGGATCTGTTTTAGGTCTTCTTCTTTTATTTTCTTGATCTCTTTTCATTTAATTGTTTCTAAAAATAAATCTACAAAATTAAAACTATTTCACAGCACTGTCTCTGAGTCCTACAGAACCCACATCACCCACTACTCTACAAAATATCTCCTCAATGGCACTATTTAGCGAGTACTTTGGCATTCGTACGATCAAAACTGGAGAACCAGTATCCGAACAACAAGTTATAATGTTAGTACAAGAAAATGAAAAGAACTACAACCATTCAGTGAGTAAATCAACTTATTTATGTATATCGTCATTTCATGTATCATCTTCTTATTTATAACAGGGTGCAATAATTCAACTTCTGGGTCAAGCGATGGCTCAGTTCAAAGTCTACAAAGGTCTCAGGTTTCGTAAAAAACTAGCAGTCGATATGGCAGAAGAGTACTTTAAGTGTGGTGATCATGCTAAGGCACTTACGTGAGTCTCATTACTATCATCCCCATAAAAATAAGATTTCAAGGGTCTTCTATGCCACTTACAGATTATACTCTCTCATGTTACCCGATTATCGTCAAGATAAATGGAGTTTACTATTCTCAGATGTGCTTCTCAAAACTCTACGTAGCGCATTCCTATCGGCATCAGTTGCTGATTATGTTGCATGTAGTTTTGAAGCATTATCGTTAAAAATTAAATGTGATCAAAAAGAGCGTATTACAGTGCTCGAAAATCTCTGGAAAGTTTTCCAGGTAAGTGTCATCAAAAAAAAAGTACCAACCCATAAATTAATTATTTTAAAAACGTAACCAATTTTGTAGAAAGTTCCTCCTGTATCTCAAAGTCAAATTACACCCGAACTACGAACGTTATGGGAAAACTCGTTGGCTAATTTTAAATCTCCTGCAATAATTGATTTAGATAAAATAACTGAATTACTCGAATGCAATGTGAGTTTTGAAAAAGCCGAATTAAAAAATGACGAAATGATAAATATTCGTTTGGTTGTCAAGTAAGTCAAGAATTTTATCACCAATTCATTGTTTAACTCTTGTTTGATTCTTTTAAAGACTTCTTACGGATGTTCCATTGAAGATACACAATTTTACAGCAGTTCTAATCGATAACCAAAGTCAACAATATAAGCTTAAAGCAATCAAATACACAACCTTTGAAGATCTATCCCAATTAAGGGCTAGAGAAAGTTCGACAAATGAATTTAAATCCTTTGATGGTGATCTCAAATTAGAACCAGAAAAATATTATGAAATCTTATTCTGCACCGAGGCACAGCAATATTTGGAAAATACTCAATTACAAGTTTCATGTATTGAAATCTTAATTGGCACTGATAAAGTATCAGCGGTTTTGGTGAAAAATGTAACGCTGGCAAAGAGAAATTTCAAACATCATAATCGATATCGAGATTTGATTGATAATGTTACAACTAATCCAACTTGTTATATTGTTCCAACGTAAGTTTCAACTTGATTTCTGTTTTGAGATTTTTAAAAAAATATTTACTATATTTTTGTGATTTCAGATTCCATTTGGTAACTCAGACAACACAACCGGTACAACCGATGTTAGTTAATGAATTCTTTAGCATCGTTTGTGTGGTGAATAATCCATTTAATTTGTTTTTGCAAAATGTTGGATTAAGTATCAGTGTTCCGAATAATCTTCGAAATAAAGGTGAGTTTTATTCTTTTCTAATATTTTTTAAATAACACAATAAGTGAATGACAAAAACTATCCATGGTGTCTAAGAGTATAACTTACAATGCAAAGCTACATTAACCTGTGATATTCAGCCGAACACAACTTAGATTTACTCTTTGAGGCAACAATCACTAAAGTCTTCTCTGCCGTAATATGTGAACGTCTCATACACATCGTCAACAAACTATCCTTCAAATATTCACGTAACAACATATCCTGAAAAAAAAACGATGCATTTCAAGACAGCATCTACAGGGACTAACTTTATAGAGCAGCTCCATAAAGGTTAAAAACAACTTAACCGGAGTTTTTGATGTCAAAAAAGGTCTTAGACAAGGTGGGCTGTAATGTGATTTCATTCACATCATCCTTGAAAGAATAGTGCAGAGCGTCCACCGCAATACTTTCAAAAGTCTCTGTCTGTACAATCTGAATAGGGATTTTGTGAGTATTGACACGGATTTAGAAAAAATGAGGTGAAAGCAAAGCATATGATTTCAACAAGAAAGAACCTACAACCTGTGGGTCAAAACGACATCATGAGAGACCTTACTTTGATTTTGTTAAGGACTTTGTCTACCTGTGCTTAGCTATGAACGCCGAAAATAACACCAACGCTGAAATCAAACCAAGAATTACTCTTGCTAACCGATGTTTCTTTTCGCTAAGAAAAAAAAGCCCTTTCTAAAACAACTAATACTATATAAGACCGCAAACATCCCCGTCATACAGTGGTAGAAGCATGGACTATGACAAAAGCATGAAAGCACTTTGGTTCGTTTCGAGAGAAAAATTCTTCATGTGATCTACGGTGAGTGGAGAGGAATATAGAACGAAGAGCTGTACAGTGAAGTAGACTTATCCAGAAAGATAAAAGTCCAACACATGTGATGGCTGGGTCAAATAGAGCGCTTAGAAACCAATGCAAAGGGCTGTAGCGCCACCTTAACTAAGTAAGTAAGAACCAAGTAAACTGCGATGTTTTAAACATAGTCCACACAAATTAGATACAAACAATTACCTAGCTTTGAAAAAATGTCGACAATAGCTGAATTTTGGTAGCAACAAATTATATGAGAGGAGGTGAAAGGAGCCAAAATATACATTTTTGAAATTAATCGACAGTTGTAGATTTGTATAGAAGTTATCGTAAATATTGTAATACAGTGCCATCTTGATAAAAATAACCCCCAATAGGTTTTTTATTTTATTTAAATATCGTAATTGCTTAACAACAGTAAGATTTAAAATCTCATAAGGTAACTGTATGTTTATTTTACAAAAAAAAGGCTGAGCCAAGATAAGAATAAAACCAAATTACTAAAAATTATTAATTATTAAAACTATCAAAAGATACAAAAATTCAATTATTATTAAAAATGTTCATATTGAAAAATGAGATATAAGTAATCTTTTTATGCTTGATGCGTTTAGATTTTGTTTTATACTACGATGTAAGGTGTTCCAAAGCTTAAACGAGTTTAAAAAAATTGACTTCCGTTATTAAATATGAGAAAAGAGCGATAATTAGCTGATGAGATCTGTTTGAGGTCGCCCTTCTTACTTTGTCAAAACAATATTCGAAATTATCTTTAATCGCTCTCTCCATGAAGGTTTCTTCTTAAAACAATGGAAAGTTCTTACGTTTATCCTATATTTAAATCTGGATCAAAAAATGAAGTCATTAATTATCGTCCTATCTGTAAGTTATTTGTTATCCCAAAAGTATTTGAAAAAATTGTTTACGATAAGCTTATTTTTTCATTGAAAGAAATAATCTTGCCTCTGCAACATGGTTTCGTTGGTGGAAGATCTACCTCCACTAATCTTGCAATAGTAATTATGTATTGAGTTTTCTTGAACAGGGATATCAATGTGATGTCATATACACTGATTTCTCAAAAGCGTTTGACAGGGTCGATCGCTCAATATTAATTGCTAAACTTCATAAGTTAGGCTTTCGCTCTAACTTATTAAATTGGTTGGATTCATATCTTACTGTTTTTTATATTACCAACGTCACCTCGAACCCAATTGTTGTTGTAACTTCCGGTGTTCCCCAAGGGAGTCATTTAGGACCCCTTCTCTTTCTCTTATTTAGAAATGATATTCCAAATGTTTTGAAAAATAGTCTTTGTTTAATGTACGCAGACGACCTTAAGCTGTTTTTACGTGTTAAATCTTTAGCGGATTGTATAAAACTTCAAAACGATCTTAATAATTTAGTTGCTTGGCGTACCATCAGAGACCTACATTTGAACGTTTCTAAATGTCGTAGTATGATGTTTTACCGTGGTATGTCTCCAATATTGTTTTCCTTGAAAATAAATAGATTTGCTTTGTCCAAGGTTTCAGAAAAAAAAGATTTAGGTGTGATCTTTGATTTAAAACTCACGTTTTGCAACCATATCAACTATGTATATCATTTTTAAGGCCAGTTCAATGCTCGGTTTTATTTCAAGGAATGCTAAAAACTTCTCAGATCCTTTTAATTTAAGATCTCTATATTTTTGTTATGTACGATCAATATTAGAATACTGCTCTCCTATATGGAATCCTTTTTTATGCTGCTCATGCTAATAGATTCAAAAAATACAGAAACGCTTCACTAGAACAGCAATCCGGATTTTACGATGGAATGTCGACATGCCGCCATATAACACGAGGTGTCTGTTATTAGGCATTCAATCCTTGGAAACACGCCGTAAATATTTTGATGTCATGTTTGTAAGCGATTTAATTAATAATAAAATCAATTGCCCTGATTTACTTTCGTTAGTGGGTTTTCACGTTCCAAATCGTACCTTACGAAATAATCGTTTATGTTATGTTCCTTTTCATAGGGTTAACTATGAAACAAATGAAGCCTTAACTCGCTGTTTACGACAAGCTCATTCTTTATGTAATGTCATTGATTTTAATTTATATATGAGTAGAGACTGTTTTAAAAAAATGTTGTTACTAAGTCTCAATCTCGGTGGCTAGTATTTATGTACTTATTTTGTTATATTTTTGCCTATATTGTTAAATATTTTTAATTAGTCTTTAAGAGCTGTGTCTCTGCTTGATGAATAAATAAATATGTCGGAAAGCAAAACCAGACTACGAAGTTTTCGCCTGCTCGTGAAACTGCAGTTACAATAGATTTCACAACCATGAAGTAGGATAGGAATTACCAAGGTTTTAGCGAGCAAACGCGTTTTTAATGGAGTGAAAGATTGTGTAACCCATAACGTACGAAGTGCTCCGTAAACCTTACTAACGAGCCCATTTATATGATCATCCCAAGTCAAAAGACGATTAAAAGTCACACCAAGATTCTTTGCTGTAACCACATATTCGATTAAAGCATTGTTCAAAACAATCGGTGGAAAATAAGAAAAGTCAAGAGATTTTCTGTACATTACAAGACATTTGGATTTTTTTTGGGTTCAACATAAGTCCGTTTGACAAAGACCAATTTGCCTCTCAGGTCTTCATAGACACAGAAAGCTCCATGTTCGATAAGGTCAAGTGAACAGCTGAAGTAAAGTGATAGCTGCAATTAACTAGAAAGACGTTAAAAACTTTCGGCAAAAATGGCAATACCGAAATAGGTATAAATTCATCTCTTTTGGCGTTTTTGGGAAGTGAAATGATTTTAGCAACTTTCCATAGTGCAGGGTACATCGAGGACTTCAAATAGTATTGAAAGCAAAAGTGATATATGGCAATATCATACACAAAAAGGTAGGATGTATATCATTGAACCCAATAGCTTTTGACTTTCTACTGCAGAAAATTCAAAACCAGGCTTATTACTGTCGTGTTGGTCAGCAAAAGAAATTGTTTGTTTTTTTTTCACAAAATGTTTTGAATACAGCCTACAACAGTCAAAAATAATTTTCGTTTGATCATACTCATTACATTTTTTGTAATACTCTTAACATCATTTAAATTTAGCCAAGTACAGTATTTTTCTACTCTAAAACACTTTGTTGCAGTTCATTCAGTGTGGCTACAACTTTTTTCAAAAAAAGCGTTTTGCTTTCGTGTACTTTGCTAAAACAAGTGTCCTTTGTCCCACTTTTACACAACCCCTACCTCCAACCTTAAAGTTTTTTAAGTGATCAAAAATAAGAGGACTTTTAAGGGAGCTAATAAAAAACTACACCAAAATTTTGATCTGTCGAAATGCTTCGAAGTTAAAACCTAATTTATTTCGCTGGCGAAATATCTGGTGATATGTTATGAAATTTGTTACATTCGTTTGGATTTCATATAAAAAGGAAGCACCTTCTATCTTCATTTCCAATTTAGCCGTAAAATAACCTGTGAAAAGCATGGTTGAAATAATGTAGACCCTGCGGAAATTAAAGTGATCTCCTGAATTATCATAAAGTTAAAACTCGTTTGTAGATTCCTGCTGCATGGGTTATGTTTACTTAAAGAAACTAACAAAATAACTGAATGTTTGGTCCGAGGACACACTAGCATTAAAGCGAACGATTTGACAGACATATTGATATCCCCTCTTTATCTAAATTTTCCAATTTTTTCAAAGAAAAAACATAATGCCTGTTCATTGAAGTTAGTAAACTAACAGGTTACAACACAAAAGGACTCACATAAATGAACTCATGATATCCATTCAATTCATGAGATGAGGCAGAAAAGCGCACATTTTTCTCTCAAAAAACCATCGGAAATAATTGTGTGGTTACACTTTTTTGACGTCTCGTTTCCGCCACTAAAAAAAAAAAAAAACAATTTACAGGTTCAGACTACATAAGCGACTTAAAAGTAAGGCAAGTGTCTAGTATCAGCGCCAAAAAATTACCTTTAAATTAAGGCCACTTTAATGGAAAGTTGTCTGGCAAGTTAGTTAAGAACTATTAAGTCAAGTCTAATTTGATCGAAATGACAGCTGATCATGTTTTTTCATTAAACTGAAAGCTGAACTTTATTACTCTATGATTTATTTATTTTCTCCACAACTTCATTTATTGCTTTCTGTAACAAGGTTTCTTGTAAATTTTGAAATAAATAAGTAATATTTCTTGACAATAAAAAACAAAAATTGCGATGGACTTGTAGCTTTCCTGATGTGTGTTTTGTAGACACTAATTTTGTTGGTACTTTTTGTACTATGAACTTGAAGTAGAAGTTTGCGAAGTAAAGTTCTGAATTTGAAATTCTTGACACTTCAAAAATTAATTAGTTTCCTTGGTCAAAGTTTACGCTTAAAGAATGAAGTTAACTGCAAACGAAATCCCTCATGTTGCCTAAACCTGCCCAATTTTGAAATTTTCCCAGGCTTTAGAATAGTTCATAGAGAAACACAAACCTGAATTGAATTCTATTGTGTATATTTTTTCCTAGCAGCCAATGGCGGATCCAAGGTTTAAGGACTCTTTCTTTTTAGGATTTTAAGGCTGCCAGTCCTTTTATAGGGTTGAATTGGTCCAAATTCCAACTTTTTTGAGTAACTATATATTTTAACTATGGAATCCATTGATTAATTCTCGATTTGATAGCACTGCACTATGAGCTTCAGGAGACTACAAGAAGCACCCCCCATCCATCCCCACCAACAAAATTTCTAGATCCGCCTATGTCAAGTTGAATTGAATTTTGTTCAGAATATGAAATTATTTATTTTTTAAATTAGAGCATACAAAATAAACAGCTTTTGTTTGGGAGCCTTAAAAACCTATTTTTTTATTAAGAAGATATAACAGATTTCTTTGATTAACAAACAATTTTGGTTTTTTGTTTATTAATAGTTAGCAAAAACACACAAAGACTGAAACGCTTAAATATGTGTGTTTAAAGTTAATTAAAACTATTTTTAACTATTTATTTTACGCAGACAATTTGCAGCTGTTAAGTGTTCTGTTATTCTGAGAATTAAAAACGCAATTTATTTAACACAACCTTTGTTAGCCTTCTGAAAAGTTTAACAAACAAACCTTTTATTGAATCTTAATAAGACTCAGCCAAATTTACAGAAACGTTTATTTAAAAA
Source organism: Eupeodes corollae (assembly GCF_945859685.1). Taxonomy (NCBI): domain Eukaryota; kingdom Metazoa; phylum Arthropoda; class Insecta; order Diptera; family Syrphidae; genus Eupeodes; species Eupeodes corollae. The sequence goes on from NC_079148.1 coordinate 146,556,660, forward strand.
TTCCAAAAAATTGGTATTTAACCTTTGAAAATGTCGAATGATTTCCAAAATGTCTTAAATTCATTGTCATTGTGATGAATCATATAAAAACAATCTGTATTAAAAATATACATATTCATATTTTAAAGATGACAAATAAATGAATAATACGCATAAACATTAAACTAAATCAAATAACTTATCTAAAGTTGATAAGTGCTGTATGCTCCAAATACCTTCTTAATTGGTATCGAATAGAAGATATTAAATATTGACAAACCCTATAACCGATCCGCACGTTTAATTCTTGGTAAATATTGGAATCCATGTGGCATTTTGATTACGAAATACATGTTTTTTGTTTCTATTGCCAATTCATTTCTTAAAATAAATGATCATATTCCTTTGGATTAACCGAATTATAACACGAACAATAAAATATTTGCACAACTGTTCGTTTTGTTGTTGTTGTTTTTTTTTCCAATTTTTAATTAAGGAAAGTTTTTTCTCTGTTACCAATAAATTAGTTACCAAAATGATCTGAATGTATCATTCGATCGTTTCCATTCAAACTGAACAGCGAGCATTCATTTATAATGTTCCATCAAGTTTGCTTAATTTTCGTGCTTGGGTTCAGCATCACCCAGGCTCTTGGCATTGACAATAGAATTATTGGAGGAGTTCCCACAACCATAAGGGAATCACCTTATCAACTGACCTTGGATTACAAGGAACAACATATCTGTGGCGGATCACTTATAACAAATAAATGTGTCCTTACCGCAGGACATTGCATAGAAAGCTTAATGTGGCCGGATATGATAGTAGTTCGAGGTGGTATGACTCGCCTGTCGGAGAGGGGTGTAAGTCAGAGAATCTCTAGGATCTTCAAACACGAGAATTTCAACCTTGAAACCATGAACAATGATGTCGCTATTCTTCGCTTGCGAGGACCACTCCAGGGACAGAACATCAAAACCATTAAACTTACGAATAGGACCGTTGCCGTTGGCGAGCAAGTTGAAATCACCGGATTTGGTTATACAAATGAAAACATTACCAATAATTCGAATGTTCTGAGAGAAGTTCTGGTCAATGTGATCAGTCAGAAAGAGTGTAAAAAGGCCTATCAAGGAGCGAATAACGTAACTGAGGGTATGTTCTGTGCCACAGTGAAAGGAGGCAAAAAGGATGCTTGTCAGGGAGATTCTGGTGGTCCAGTTGTGTCGAAGAATGAGCTTGTTGGTGTCGTTTCATGGGGCATTGGGTGTGGTCGGCCTGAATATCCTGGCGTCTTCGCCAATGTAAAATACTTCCGATCATGGATAGACAATATTGTCAGCAAATATTGTTAAAAGACAAAATAACTTTTATATAAATTAATGAACAAATGCAAATTGATTGTGTTTTTATTTTTCTTAAATTTCATTTCAGTTTTTCTCACCACCGATATTTCTTCTAACCGCCAAAAACTCCACTCCCAGATTCAAATCGATATTGGTGAACTTTCGATGCTTAACTCAACATCAGTGTCGTACTACGTCTTTAGTTTAGTCGAAGTCAATATTGATTTACAACAAAAGATTTGGTATAATTTAGATTCGATAAGACCAAAGCCACCTCCATTTGTGGAGAGTCCATCGACCACGGATAATTCTCCAATTAATTCACGTGTTGTTCTGGCGGATTTTAGTCCTTTAGCGTTAAGTTCATTGATTCGGATTGATTATATCGATGATAGTCGAATGCGAAAGGCTCGAGATGAAGTTGTTAGTATTTCGTGTGAGAATGAGTTTAAATTTTGTGGAAGGTTTTATACTCTCAATCGACAACCATTGACGAAGATCTATCGGGGCGAGAATTTTTTGTTTCGAGCTAATATTGAAGTGCAATCGAAAAGTGATTTGGACATATTGGAGACGTATTTTATATGTGTAAGTTATTAATTATATTTCTTTGCGGGTTTGAACTTTGCTAAAACACTTGAAAAGATCAAGGGCTTTGAAAAATGAGGTAAAAGATCGATGTACATTGGTTTTATAAACATTTAAGATGAAATAGAGTGTTTCTATATTCATCATGTATAGCTAAGGAAATAATTGTTGGCCTTGAAAGTGTAGTATTAAGAACATGTCTTAGGTTTGACATTAAATGTTTTTTTTTTACTTGATATGGCTAAAAAGCCGCTGTTCATATGTTGTCAAACTATTGCATAAAGAGTGTAATGAGTACGTTCCATACAATGCCCTAAGCTTATAGAGATTTACAATTTAGCTGTTTTTTAGCAGTATAGGAAAGACTTAAGGAAAGACCTCATACAATAAGTCTTGTTAGGATTAAAAAAGTCAAATTTTTGGTTGAATTTTTTTTTTAGCCGATGGAAATCTTCAAAAACAATTCTGTAAAAATCATTACCGAGTAGTCTGAGACTCTTACCGCACTTAATCCACCTGGTAATCATTCAGACCAATTTCAGGGTGAAGTTATAATACTTTCCTATAGCTTTTAGAGCATTCGCTCATGAGGCTTGTTTTTTCTTAAGCTCGGAACATTTGCTCGTACATTTAACATTTGCTCGTACATCCATTTCGTAGTTGGTATGAATTTCTAGTATCTTATTGTATGTTAGAACGTGCTTTTTTAACGACTTCTGTAACCATTTCAATTTGGAAATCACGATATAGTAGATCACTATTTCTTACATACCAAAAGGGCATTTGTCCAGGAAGGACCAATATTATCAGCAATGGTGTCCATGATGGTTGACGTCCACTGGAATATTTCTTGTACATGTAAATGATAGAAGGTTGGTCCTAGGACACTTCCTTGTGGTACACCCACTTCCAAGTTCTGAGTTATTTTGGTCGTACCGTATCCCAAAGAGTCGGTTTATAACGTAGAATTTTGAGATTTTCGTATTATTGCTTGGCAAGTTCCCAAGAGAAATGTCACTGAAATGTGATACTCAACTTCTTTGATATTTGTCAACTAAATTTTAAATCTATCAATCCGTTCTTCATTGGATCATTCAAAAACAAGTAGTATCGGATAGATTCAAGTCATCTAAAATCCATTAAATCAACGTTGCTTTGTCTCTGAAACTCTATCATTTTTATAAATGGTCTCCTGTCTGCAAAATTTAATCTAATTAGTTGTTTAGTTGACGATAGTACTCTTAGTCATTCGTATTCGTTTTTAGACTCACATCCCTCTTTTTCCGATGTTAGGTTAGGTTAGGTTAAAGTGGCTGCATATCCAGAATCCATACACTTAGGCCAAAAAAAAGGCCCATTGAATCTAGAGAATTACTTCTTACTAGTCGAACCTTTATGAGCTTTTTATAAAGCGAAGAAGATATTTGTTATCCTTTTTAGCTAGTTCACTGGGATTATGAAAAGAGTAGTCTCCAAGATGAAGATTGCGTTTTAGTGAACGAGCAGAGCAAGTGTAAAGAAGGTGAGAGATTGTTTCCTCTTCTTCCTCGTCCACACAGCTCCTGCAGAAGCTATTTGAGGCTACACCAAGTCGTATTGCGTGTCTGCCTATAATACAGTGTCTTGTAAGGACACCTATTAGGAAGCTAATATGAAGTCTGCTTTGGGATAACAAGTCTTTAGAGCGCTTAAGGTCCAGTGAAGGCCATATTTTTTTGGCTGCGCATGTTGGTAAAGCCGTTTCTTTTAGCAGAAGTTTACATTTAGCTGTCGGTAAACCTATCTCCTCCCTTTCAGGTGAAATACGTATGACAGTTCCATTTTAATCGAGTTCATCGGCTCTACAATTTCCTGTGATGTCTCTGTGCCCGGCACCCAACAGAGGTGAATGTTAAATTGCTGCGCCATCTCCATGAGAGACGATCGACAATCGAGGGCCGTTTGAGATTTGGTTGAGACACCGTCAAGAGATTTAATAGCAGCCTGACTATCAGAGAAGATGCGGATATCAGAAGTTGATATCATGTTTTTTCTTAGCCAGGAGAGAGCCTCTTTGATCGCTAAAATGTCCGCTTTGAAGACGCTACAATGATTAAAAAATCATATAAAAATGAATACTTTTGTTATCCAGGAGTTTTTTTGTCTTCCCACTCATCTCTGGAGGGAATGGATACCGCGAAGTTTTTTTCCAAATTGGGGTTTTGGAAAAGTGTAGTCTATTTATTTTGGTATAGAAGTAAAAAGGTTAAAAATGATGGAGTGCCCCTCTTTGATGTTGATCCATTGAGATGAAATGCCACTTGTTTGCTGAAGGTGTCTAGGGGGGTCGGATGGAGGAGAGTGTCTAAAGCTGCTGAGGGTGTGGTTCTTCTCAATGCCCCGCTTATGAAGAGACATGCAGTGCGTTGGACTCTGCTGAGTTTGTCGTAGTATGTGACTTTCTCCAGTGCAGTCCACCATACTGCAACCCCGTACATAAGTATTAGTTGGATGACCGATGTGTATAGCCAAGAGGTTAAGCGAGGTTGAAAACCCCCCCTATGGCTTTCTTGCAAAGAAAAAGAGCTACTGTAGCTTTTTTAACTCTTTCCTGAATGTTAGGTTTCCAACTTAATTTTTTGTCCAATATATTTGGCTTCATTGGTAAAAATTAGTGGTACCTCCTGTGAAGGAGGAAGGAGTAGCCTTCCCTTCCAAGGGATATTAGTAGTTCGTTAACCACTATGTTCCGATGTGGCACTGCAACGCCAAAATATGCTAAGCTCATTAAATTCTAAATACACTCGCGCTTTCAGAAATTCCGATCTGTTTATTCCCTCGAATCCAACTTCGATAGTACTGTTTAATACAAAGATTCGTTCCTTAGCCGTACTACCCGAATATGGAATGCCCTGCCACGGTCTGTCTTTCCCTGTCAGTGCAATGTTCAAGAATTAAAACCCTTTACTTTTTCTAAATCCTCACACAGTGTCTTTCGATATTAAAGGCATTTAAAAACCCTAATTAAACAAATTTGAATGATTTAGATGCTTTTACCAAAATCTTAAAAATAGTTATGTTAAGTGAGGCCAACCAAAAACCTTCGGAAAAACCAATATTTTGTTGATCCCCTAATACCTCAGATATGTTTTCTCAAAACATTATGGTCGGGAAAATCATTTAAGTTTTTGAATTTTAGTAGTGTATTGAAAAATTATTCATGATTTTCTTCTATTTGAAACTTCAAAAACGTTTAACTCAATAATATTGTTTTTAAGTTGGCCCGATATATAGCTCAGACAATTTAGAATCGATGGACTCATAATTTTCAATGTGTTGGAAAATACGTTGTCTTTGGAAAAATAAAGTATTTAATGTTTTATATTACACCGTATAATTATTATAAATTATTATCTGACAATTTTTTTTAACAAGTTTGCCACCTTTCAATTTAGAAATGAAAAATCAAGATATCGTACAAATCCTTGATCATTAGGATTTCGAAATTACACTTTCTGTTAGTCCGGTCCGACTTTAAAGCGTTGCACAACCTTCAATGCCAAATTCCCGCCATATTCGAAAATTGGGAACGTGAAAACTGTCTTTTGGAATTTGTTTATATCATTTCTAATTTTTTTGGGTTTCTTAGCAAGCCCACAGGTTATCCCTAATTAATTTAATTAAATTGGGTGGCGCAACAGTCCGTTGTGAACCAGAGCCTAGTGACTTAAAACTCTCAACCATTCCTGTGTGCGAGTACTGTTGTCAGTTTAGGCCGCACTTTTTCATGACAAGAATTACTCTTGTAGGATTTTTCAATTCCTCGCAAGAGGCAGTACCCGCGAAAATTAATTTTGTTTAAATTAAGGTGGCACAGGCAGGGATTGCACCCAAGACAGTCCAACGCAATAACCATCATGCCACGGGTACTGCCTATCCTTAATTACAACTTGTTAAAAAAGCTCTAAACTCTCCATAACAATTCTAAATTTTGTGAAAGCTAACTTCCGACATTATAACTCTAGAATCATACAAAATATTTTTTTCCATTTCGGAATATTCCAGGAACCCATAAAATTAAGTTACCCTTTAGCTTAGCTTCCTAAAGCCACATCAAGTGAATGTAAAACCTTAACCCTGCTCCATTTTCCCACTTTTAAACCAATGTGCATCGAGAAACTTTAATCAATTCCTATCCTAACGTTTAGTCTTTTCTCTTACTTAAATTGGTTGATTTTTAACATGTACATATATCAAATCCTCAGGACCACAATCTAGTTCAATCCACGTACAGCTTTAAACGCAAAAAATACAGCAACTGCTATCGCAAAAACGACACCCTTGAAGATGTAATTGTCTTAAGAACAAACTCAACCAACTGTGACTGGATTACGGCCAAACAATTCGAGCATAGTGAAAACGAACCCGACCAACTATTCCAACGCTCCCGAACTCTGCGAAGCATCCAACAAACGGCCAATAGCAGTGGTAGTGGTAAGCTCGAGAATAGTATTGTGCCTTCTTCAGCAATGAACAAAAATCTCTTGTCGAAAATTCCCAATAACATGACAATAATTGGTAATTGCGCTCTGCTCGCTAGCCAAAGTTCAATTCTAAGTTCATCGACTATTTCCGATGATGGTAAATTAAAAATCGACTCAGATTCATTAAAAGATGATCAAATACAACAACAACAACCGGTAAAACCAAGTTCCCAAATGGTCTTTGGAAAGGCTATTGAAGCAATCACACCCACGGGACCATATCGTGGTTTTATAAAAGGTGTTGTGACCGCAAGTGAGTCGGGAAATACAGCGACGGCGTCACAAGCACCAATATTTGGAGTGTATTGCATAAAATGGCGACGAAGTGGCTCTAAAGATGAAAATGAATCAAAATTTGTGGTCACAGGATTGGAAATCGATGAACCACCTTTGAATATTTACTGTTCCATTGAAGAGAAGATGTTCGTTAAAGTTCCAATGACTCTTAAGGTTGTCCTCAAAAATCCCACTGCAAAAGTTGTCCATTTGATTTCGACATTGAGTGTGAGTAATTCTGATAATTTCATGTGTTCCGGTCATAAACAGGTGAGTTTTCTAATGATTCTTTTTTTGATTTGTATTTTGATTGATTTCAAATTCTTTGTTTTTTTTTGTATAGCTTGACATTTCAATATTTGCGTATTCAGAAAAAGAACTGGTGTTCAATTTATATCCACTCAAAGTTGGCTGGCAAAATCTTCCTGAACTCCACTTAGAATACAATACCCTCACAGATCCAACCAGGGACGAGTCACAAAATCAACTTCTCAGTCATTTAGTTCAGCGATCAATGCCTAAAAAGGTTTTTGTTTTGGTAAATAATACAAAATTAATATAAAATACAAAAATTAATTAAAACAATTTTCTTTCTTTTCTTCAGCCTCCTTATAAACAACATAGCAACGGTGTTAAGTAGTATAGGCAACCCCTTGGAATTCAATTTCCACATTCTACATATTATTTTCTAATTTAAAATTTAAAGAAAAATAAAATATTTTAAATACAACAAACTAGTAAAATCAACAACTATCTCTCTCTCTGTTGTTGGTAATTAAATGATAATATTGTTAAATAACAAAAATGTGAATAATCCTTTGGATAACTAAAAGTTTAATAACAAAAAGATAAATGTAGAAGAAAATAGTATATTATTATATTTCTAGTTTTTAAAAAGAATTTTAAAAAAATGAAAGCGGCTAACATAACTACATTATGTGTTGGTTTTAATAAAAACAAAACAAAATAAACAAAACAACAAAACTTTTATTGCAATTATTGTAGAATCCCTTTAAATAAATTACAAAAAAAATAAGTAAACTTTGTCAAATAGAGAAATATTTAATTAAACGATGATTTGTTAAATAAAATGATTGTTTTAAATTATAATCAAATTAGATCAAGTATCAGTTTTGCATAAAAGAAGACTTTTGGGGAATGTTGAGTCAGAAGAAGTTCGGGAATCGAAGAAGACCCTGCGTTTCGGATTTTTTGGTGAGTTCTTTATAATGTTGACCTAATTAATAATAATCAAAGTTTCCGACCTTAAGCCCAGAACGTAACATGAACAAAAATGGAAAAAAATACTGACATTTCCGGCATTGTTACACTTATTGTTAAATTTCCTGATATACAATTAATGACGATGGAATTAAACCACTTGAGAAACGTGTCAAAGTCATTCATCGTTTCGTTGGAATGTTTGATTTTTACCGAAAATACATTTCTATATCACAACTTAACTTTTTCAATGGACTCCAGTGTTAGAAGAAGCATTTTGAAGTCTTATCTTTTTCAACTCTTCTCCATCTTTGCTACGGTTGGCGCACAACCAGTAATGAAGAAAATTATCAATACTATATTTTTTTACGATTTTGGGGCTAAAAATTTGAACCTAAGATTGTGTCTCTTAAACCCTTAAATCTGGTTTCCAAATTAAAGCTTTTCAAAAATCAGCTAAAACACAATTCTTACTTTCTAACTTCTTTTTATATTTTTTTACAATTTTGGGGCTAGACAATTTACTTAAATTTGAGCCTAAAATTGTGTCTGTAGATTTAAAGCTTTCCGAATCAAAGCTTTTCGAAAAGCTAAAACATTCATTTATACTTTCTACTTCCTTTTATATTTTTTTAGAATTTACTTAAATTTGAGCCTAAAATTGTGTCTGTAGATCTAAGTGTTTCCAAATTAAAGCTTTTCAAAAATTAGCTTAAACAAAATCCTTACAAAAATTCAACGAAATAAGTTCTTCAGTTTCATATTCCTAACTTCCTTTTAATGTTCTCGAAAATGAATTTCTTATTATATCAGTCTCTGAAACTTCAATGGTATAAACACCTTTACTAAAATTATCATGCATAAATTACGCTCAACAGTTTTAGAGATCAAGTTTGAAATTTGTGTCGCCTTATTTAATTTTATTTTTTACACGACTTTACTAAAATATAAAAACGAAAAGTTTGAAGCCTTTAATTATAACAATTAATTGTTGGGAATTGTGGTCTATGACCACCGTATTGACCAGGAGGGGCAATTTTTTGCAAGGTTGAGTGGACATTCAAAATAAAAGATTGAAAAACAACAGTACAACTTTTCTAACAACCCGACATCCATTTTTGAGGGACCTTTTTCAAGGTTGTTTCCATCCATAGGTTAGGTTAGGTTAAAGTGGCTGTCCAAGATGGAAACGGACACACTTAGGCCAGTTTAATGGCCCATTGTGATACCACATGAATCTTGAGGCATCCTCCTAAGCTCAATGGAACCAGCTTGAGCCCCTTACTAAACGTAAGAGGCTTATTATGCTGATATGATTTAGATCGTTTATATCGATAAAGAAGAACTTTCCTAAATAACTCTTGCTTTTTTGAGCCAGAGCAGGGCATATACATGTTTTTTGTGACCTGACACGTGGTGATTTTGTTCCACCTGGTGCCTGCCATCCTCACGGCGTCTTGCAGTAACAACAGTTTACAAGTAGCGATTGGCATGCCAGTATGTGCACTGCAACGGTCCTGGCGAGTTCATCTGTCTTACAGTTACCTTTAATGTCTCTATGGCCCGGCACCCAGCAAAGGTGAATATTAAACTGTTCTGCCATCTCCATTAGAGATGATCGACAGTTATGGACTGTTATAGAGTTTGTAGAGACAGAGTCCAGTGATTTGATAGAAGCCTGACTATCTGAGAAAATACGGATAATAGATGTTGATAACACGTTTTCTTCAAGACTTCTTTTATCGCCAAAAGTTTTACCTAGAACATGCTAGAATGAAATAAATAAAATTTCCGTCCTTAATTTCGAAGAAAAATTTAAATTTAAATTGGAAATTAAAAACAACAAAGAAAGAACAATCTTGATTTTTAAATGAATTTATTTTTGAACGAACTCAACAAAATTATTATTCTCAAAATATGTTTTGGTTTTTGAGTTTTTTGGGGAATTTGGAAACGAGGAAATCTTTTTTGAAATCCGGCAGATCCAGTATTTTCAGAAGTGTTGATTAAGTTTGCTTTTATAAATAACCAACATTTTTAACCATGAACGTAACATGACGGATAATCATCAAAATTGCTAAAATCTCTCGGTGTTATCAGTTATAGGCAATTTTCACTCTAATGGATGGACTTAACGATTTTAAGCTTACTTAATTTTCTCCAATTTGAACTTCTAACTCGACCGTTTTTCCCTACCCTCAAACATTCTCAAATAAGACCCTTGAATCTTTATTCCCGAAAGTGTCAATTATCTTTTGCAAAAATGGAATTGGTTTTCGTTATGAAATCTTAAATCCAGAGGAGTTGAAAATAACAATGAGTTATATGAATATACCCTGAAGTTGATATAGCCACAAAGATAAGGGTTTGTAGACTCCGGATTGCTGAGCATGTACTACGCATGAGCGAAAAAGAACCAGAACGGAAAGCCAACAGAAAGGATAGCTTAGACCATTAGCCCGGAGCTTTGGGTTGTCAAACTGAATTTTATCAGCCAACAACCGTGAAAGTTGGATAAGCATGCTGAACTAGGTCCGAAGCGGATTCCAAACTGACAAAGTAAGTAATGATTTCTTACTTATAAATCCCTTAAAATGTTGTATCATGGCTCTAGGCCAAAAACAAGCGTTATTAATTTGGCCAATGCCTACACCTTTATAAACAATGAACTACACTGGGTTTAGATTTTTTTCTATAGCTTTTCTATCAATTTAACTTAATCTTTCTTCTGTTTTTAAAGGTGACTACAGTTAAGGCAAAACTGACGATGTTTCAAGAAATGGAACTAATTTCTTTTTCATGGTTAAGAAATCGAAAATCGGTACACGAGAAACTTATCCTTAAGGATACACCATTAAAAGAAACCAAACCACTGATATACCTAACCCTAATCTTGCCTTTCAGCTAAACTAATTCCAGAAACGTATGTTAAACATTCATTTTCCTCGATAGATTACACATCAGCTCCGTTATAGGTGAATAGTTAAATACTGCTTAAAAGGTAGACATGCTTTTTGACTTGGAGTTCCTAAATGGAGGAAGAGATAATTTTTCACTTTTTATCAGAAAGTCAAATGACATCCGACATTTATTGTCTCAAACGCTTCATAAGGACCAACTACTTTTCTAAGTTTGTTGGCTTATTTTCGGCCAAACACCGACGATTCCAAATCAAAATTCAAAGACAAAGACTTAAAGCTTGAAATATATTTTAAAGAGATCGGATTTATTTTGGCAAAGATATCTCAAGTTTAAAATTATATTGATTTAAAAAATGTGTAAAAGCGATAAGAAGAAAAACAAAATTATCTCCCATCTGATGTCTGAGACCTTTGACTTGGAAAAAGTCGTTGTGGTGGACTTTGACTGCATTCGACAATCGACGACGAATCACTTGGTATATTACCATCTTCAATAATTACTCCATAATTTTCATCTGACAAAATATTATCAATAATTTGTCTTAGGTCACCACGTTCCATGTTAAGAGCATTCGCAAGTCGAATGATATGATTTTCTGTCAATTCGTAAACAACTTCGTCACCTCCCCCAAAGACTTCATTTAATTTATCTGTGCCAAAAATTTTCCGAAAACCTTCTTTCAATGATGGTGTCAACGAAGTTCCACTATCATTCATATCAGATTCATTTAAGTCTAAGAATTCATCGAGTAGAAAATCCGGTGAAATAATTTCATTGGTTTCTGTTTGGGCATTTCGTGGAGGAATCCGAGGTAGGTCGCGTTCTCGTGGTATCATAGTTTCGGTGTTTCGAAAGGGTTTTTGGCATTTTTGAATTGTTTGAGGAGCGATTTGAGGGGGGTTTTGTTTTGGGATATTTTTTGATTTTTTCGAACAACTTGCTGTTGGGGTTTTTTGGAGTGTGTTTAAACTACTCGTAGCAGCTGGGGGTAGATCCCTGTACAACCTGATGATACTGTTTTTTAAAGATGTTGAATCTTTTGAGGGGCCAACGACGGCAGCACTACTCGCAGAAGTTTCTCTAAATAGTCTCTTAGGGATTTTTGGTCTTTGTTGAGTAGGAAGAAATTTAAGCCACTTGGAAACATGAACCGGACTCTTTGGCTTAGAGGCTTGTTCTATAATTTGGGGGAATATATTTTCTCTATTTATTTGAATTGGATGTTCCTCAGTTAAATCAATCATTGGTTCCTTAGGAATACTTAACGAAGTCTTTTTGGGTTTTGGCTGTTGTTGTTTTATAGGAACATCTCTTTTGGGAGCTGTTGAGATGGATGGATGGTCTTGTTGTTGTTGCTTTGGTGTCTCAGAAGTGTCTTGAGTTAAAACTCTTTGGGACACAACTTGGTTTTCAACAATCTTCCTTGTCAAATCAAGTGGATTCTTTTGTGTAAGAATAATACTGGGCCCAGAAGTTTGTCCAGCATTTGAATTTTCTGGTAAATTCTGTGGCTGATAAGGGGGAAATTCAGTTAGGTTTTCAGTCATCATTCCGGCTAAGATGTTAGGAGATTTTACTTGTTCAACATTTTGATCAAGTTCAGTAGATGCTGGTTCTGTAGACTCGTTTGGGTAGTTAGGTCTTGGCAGTTTCTCAAGGTTTTTATTTATTTTCTGGAGAAGTTTATGCTTAAGACTGGGTATATTTGTTTTTGGAGAACTATCTCACCTTTAAAATAAATAACGCCTTTCCTTTATGCTTTGATTTTAGGGTCTCTTGAATTGATTCAACTTCAAATTTTAATGACAACCAATCATCAGTTAACCATTTTGAGCTTAACTCGCCATATTTGAGAGCTTGGTAGATTTCATAGAGGCGTTGAATGGGATCCCGATTGAACCGGAAGCCGGAGAGAGAATTCCGTTGGGATAAGCGCTTAGAGCGGCGAATTAGTTTTTGTTCTTGGAATTAAACAATATTTTAATTTTTTTTTTTTTGTTTGGAAATTAACTTTAAAGTAATTTACCTTCAATCTCGATTTCTGAACAATAAGTTGCATCACTTTCGGTGTTGCGAGCCATTTTATTCTCTACTTAACTGTTAATTTCAATGTATTGCATTATAATAAATATTTTATTATAAATCGCAATATTTTTATATGCAAAGTTATTATCTGATTTTATTTTGCCTCCGAAAGAACGATGACTTTCGAATGAATAATCTGTGTATTATACAAAAACAATTAAAGGCCAATACCTTGAATAAAATCATCATGCATACAGAAATTCTTTTCCTTTTTGGATTACCAGCAGTTTTTAATTTTCATACTTGTGAAATTCACCTTATAGCCAACATCAGTCATTTTAATGTCATTTTTTAGCAAGCGGTATTTTAGAAAGATTGACATTTTAGCCGTTTTGTTTTTATAATTTAGGCTGAGTACAGACGATTGTCAAATTTTACAATAATTTCAGATTTGTCAGTTAAAAAAAAACTTCCCAAATTTCAAGACTTCTGTCAATTATAGACAATTTTTAAATTAATCACTTTTGCTGTTAGAAATCATTGAACACAATTTTTATGATTCGATTTCTCAAGAATTCTTTGGATTAAATTTCTATTTGGGATTTAATAGTTAATTGTGATTGGCTGCCTTAAATCGCAGACAGATAGGGTATCCGAATACCTTTTTCTTAGTGTTTTACGTGTACAATAACAGCTGGGATGTCAAAAACGAATCCAAAGGTATCCAAGAATTTCTGAGGTATGTTCTGACAGAACAGCTGATTTAACACATGGTTGAATTTCAAAATTCCAACTATATCTTCATAATAGTCCTCGTTTCTGTAAGGATAGTTCTCTGTTTAACGTAAATCGTTTTAAATTGGAGATTTCGCAAATAAATTATTAATCGTAAAGAATTCCAATTAAGCTAAAAGGAAATTTAACATAGATTACAGATTAATGTTATCTCTTATTTATTAAATTGTTACGCACCTATCAATCGTCCGAAGAATCAGCTGAATTATCCATTAAATTTTGTATCTTACAACAATTTTGATTTCAAAGCTTAAATGTTTCTCTGCTTTTTTTGCAGCTGAAAGTTGTTATTATTATTTGACAGCTATCTCAATGCAGTTATCCAACTTGTTCAACAAGGTGCCTTAAAATCCACCTGTCCAAAATACCCTATCCAACACGATATTGAACGCAGCCTGATTCCATTGAGATTCACGCTGGACAAATCAAGTTGGCAGCAATGAGCTTGATAGTGCTTTTCAGAAAATGACAGTTTATTTTTGTCTAAAAGAAGGAGTTTACTTGCCCAAAAATAAGTTTGACAAACGAAATTTGATTGGTTAAAATTTGAACCCTTCATATATTTTAAAATATACTGGATAAAAATGTATATACTTTCATATTTTGATCGTAAGAAAACAAAATAATGATTATTGTAGGGGACAAAATAATATTTTAGGATTATTTTTCAAATAAATATAGTTTTATTTGTACTGATATGTATTTCTTTATCGTTTAAATTTAATTTATATTTGAAGTAGGCCGATATCGATCAAAATTCTCATGGGAAGTGATTTTTGACAATATATTTCACGAAAACAAACACCATTACACCGATGAAATGCCAATCATTCTATTTTTGTTTAATGAAACCTAATTTCTAAATAGCAATAAGCTTTATAATCACTTTGAGCTTCTTCTTTAGAATTACCAGTCAAAAATTCCACAAGGCCACATAAGAAACTACAATATATTTGGTGAGCGAAAGGTTAAGAAATGTCAAACATTTCTGATCTTATTAGCATTTGGTATTTAGAATTTTTGGTTTCGTCATTGTTCAACGGAAATACAGAGACGGTTTTGTAACTTGTTACTTTTATTTTGATTATTTTATTAAAAACTTTACAATAATAGATGTCTTTAATTTAAAAAAAAAAAAAACTTTTTTAAGCCTAGAAACAAGTGATGCAGCTTTAAAATTATTTTTTTTATTTCCACTAAACATAGCTAAATAAGTGGTTTTAACTTTGAAAGTTATTCTTAATTCATAGTCTAGCATATCAGTCTGTTTCGTATCATAATTTTTGTATTAATTAGTTATTTTTTGTACATTTTGACAGCTCGTGGAAACCATATTGTTCCTTTTACTGTCAAATTATCTCCTTTAAAACAGTCACTAAAGACAAATCATCATGTCAAGTAACAGCGTCGAGCAACACGTTTAATTGATAAAACTTTCTTATTAAAATAGATGTTATCAAGTTACAAAGATTAGTGCGTTTCGTCCTTCCATGTCGACTAGTCAACGTTTGGTGTCCAAATTCGAGTCTATTTGCTCAGGGAAAATTAACCAACACCTGTACTTCAGCCAAATCCATCTGCTGACCAGCCTAAAAGTTTGCAGTAGAATCCAAGGCAGTCAATTTTGAATCGCTCAGAAGATATTGGCCTGTAGCACCCTAAAACATGGCCAATTTTGCGTCGTGATTTGGGCTTGCACTCATACAAAATTCAACCAAATTTAAAAGACGCTAATTTAACCCCTTTATAACTTTTGACTCTTTGTAATCATTGCGTTGTCTTTAAAATATTGATGTAATTTATTAGAGCTGAGCCATTATGAAAATAGTATGTTCAAGGGGTAAGGAAAACATACACGAGTAGCCTTGACCTTAGTACCTATTTTCTTAGTACCTTCCAAGCTCCGACGACATCACTGTCACATTTTTGACATCGGCTTTTTTCGTTGCTGTGCTTGACATTTCAATCTTCGATTCGTTTTTTTTTCTGTTTACTAATTCTTGAATTAACTTTTCAACCATTTACCCGAGATTAAGCTTCCCAAACATTTAATTTAACAATTCTTCTTTAAATTATAAATCACAAAATAAACAGAAGACATGACAGAGCACAATGGAAGCCTGGTTAAAGATCCCAAGTTAGCTCTTAATCGTGTATTTATAGGAAATATTCCGCAATGCACAAAAGACGATCTCGAAAGCATTTTCATTCCCTATGGTAAAGTTATTGATTCGCTTGTCCAGAAGAACTATGGTTTTATTCAATTCGAGTCCGAGGAAATCGCTAATAGAGCTGCGAAGGCACTTAACAAATCCCTATTCAAGGGCAATCATATATCCGTTCGAAATGCTGGACATAAAAAGCGTGCAAATCCGAATGCCGGCGGGGTTGCTGGTCCAGCTAATAAACAACCTTTCGCAGGAGCTCCCCAAGGCGGTTTCAATCATTCGGTAAGATCTAATCCTGATTATAATGATTGCGAGATCATCGTTGTGGACAGACAAAATACGTAAGTTCCTTTAACCAAACATCATCTTTATCATGACATTATAAATTCCATTGTAGGGCCTATGCTGAGTACATTGAAGGGCGCTTAAAGACACTCAATCTTCAAGTGGATGTGCTCTTTCCCAACGAGGAAGTCTCACTGGGAAAGGTGCTTGCAAACATATCCTCTCGAGGCTGCATGTACGCAATTCTAGTTACACCACAAAACGAGGAACTTCGAAGCATCACGGTGAATATACTGTACGGAATCCCTGCGGAACATCGCAACATGCCAGTGGACGATGCCATCACTCTCATAGCCGACGATTTTCGTCTCAGAATCGGTCCGCATTTACAAAAGAATAACCTACCCAAAGCCGTTCAAGTAATTACTCCCTCGAATGTGGCTGCTCCACCTTTGAAGGAACGTCATCCCGATGCAGTGCAATCTCTGCTAAATTTACTGGCAGATAACTTGACACTCACCGTCCTACAATACGATTGTATCATCAAGTATCTCCAGGAGAGAAGGGAACTCCAATTGAAACTAGAATTGGGTGATGCCGCCACAAGTGCTGGCGCTCAACCAGATCCCGAAATCGAATTGCAAAAGAAAATTCTGAACATTCTCAATAAGCCATCGGTCGCAGAAACACATTATGAACTGCTCTATCCAAGTTTGGAATCGGTCAAGTCAGATTATCGTGCAATGGATTTGTTGAAGGACGTCCGGATTCAAAATGCTATCGATTCAATTCTAACTTCCAATCTTATGGGTACAATTGAAAAACATATGAAATTTTAAAGTTGTATTTATTTTTTCTAATGCAAAAATAACAATAAAATAGAATGTTCGAACACAAAAATAAAGAAATTCCTAATTGGAGCTTACTTTTACTGTTTTACTATTTATGGATCAAACAGGAATTGAGTAGTATCTTCAAAATGCGAACTTTTATTAAAATCTGAGGAATTGAGATATTATTTGGAGTTTTGTACAATGATAATTTTTTTGAATGGCACTTTTTTGGAAAACAAAATATTTCAGAGAAAATGAAGGACAGAAGATGGATCTCGAGAGATGTGGAATCCTTTAAGTTATACATGAATGTTTTTTAGGCTTAATTTATTACACATTTTTTACATTTATGTTAGAAGGGGGAGGGGGTTATGAATCCGGGTGTCTTTCTCAAGTCAACAGCCGTTTATAGTAAAATGTTTACTCTACCACTCTTAAGTCTCTTGAATATTAAAAACGAAATAATCAAATATGTTAGCAGTTCTAAAATTGTTGGAATGGTTTTCAATCGTTCCTTCACATGAAACGACCAACTATTTAGAGCAATTCGTAAGGTTTATGGTACTCTCCGTGTTCTCCAAGTCACTCAAACATTCCTCCTTGTGTCTTTAATCTCTAGTCGTCGGCTCGTCGCTTTGACAACGTTTTCTCTTTTGCTGTTCCTATTCTTGGCAATAATCTCGAAAATGTGTTAAATTTTTGCTCACTTCCTGAATTTTTACACGTACTCTGAATTTCCCTCATTTAACAAGGTCATTTGTTCTTACTGGCCTTTAATTTTTGGCCCTGTTATAGAAATTCGAATCTCGCTTTGAGTTTTTGAAATAATATGCCTATTTTAAAATGTAAAAGACAACCAAAAACGATGTTTTTAGGCTAATAAGCTAAAACACAACATAGTCCTGAATGACTTTGCAAAGTACAAGTATTAAAATCACTTTAGAACCTTAATCTACGTTTTTGTTTTTTCTCATAAATTATAAGTCTTCATTTGACTCGATATGAAATTTGAGAAGCCTTAAGTTTAATGGTTTGAAAAATAAAGTTTTGGTTCTGAGTTCACTTAATTGTAAGTATTACCGTTATTTTGTAAGTATTTTTTTTTTCATTTTAAGTAACAATTTTTTTTAAATTGCCTGTAAACGTAAAATATGCCCTTAGTAAAATATGCTTGTTTTAACTGTTCTTAACAAATCCGTAATAATATCTGGTCGCCTGAGTTAGCGTACTCTTACCGATTCATTTGACCATAACATAAACAACGGCCTAGGTACGGTTGAATAGCAGATTTAACATTTTACGAGTAAAATGGGGAATCACTCCAGATTAAACATTTATTCGAATTTATAACGTCTTTATATTTTTAAATAGCTTATTTAAAAATGATCTAGTCCTTTGTTTGCAACGTCTTAGAAATGGTTATGACTTAAGTGATAAGGCCAACCTAGAATTTTCGAAAAATCTTTTTTTGGTGTATCCTCAATTAAGGAAAATCCAGCCTCGGTTTTGCGAATTTAAGTTGTAAATGTATTGCAAAAATTGTTCACGATTTTCTACTACTTTTTATATAATATTGATATTTTGAATATTCTCGAAGAACTAAGTATTTTTTTATATTGTAATGTAATGTATCCCATAGGAAGTTATTGTAATGGGTCCGTTTTGTCAAATTGAATATTTTGACATTTTTCTCGACGTTTCAAGGTCCCTAGAGTCGAAATAAAAGATTTTTAGAAAGATGTCTGTGCTTGAGTGTGTACGTGCGTTCGTACGTTCGCGACGTTTTTTCGTCCTCCATAGCTCAAGAACCAGAAGAGATATCAACTTTAAATTAATTTTGTTATATTATAAGGCAGAAAGGGCTTTCAAGAAAATTGCGTCGGTGGTTTTTTTACCATAGCAGTTTGAAAAAAAGGTGAAAATTTTGGTTAACCCTAAATATCTTACGAACCAAAAACGCTAGAGACTTGAATTAAATTTTAAGGAATATTGTTTTCAACATTAGGACAAATTTTGAGAAAAATCGAATTGACAGTTTTTTTACAAAAAATAAAAACCTGAAAAAAAATGTATAAAAGTTGGTAAAAATTGATTTTCGACTCAAATAACTCTTCAAAAATTTTAAATATTGGCTTCAAACTTATTTTATCTTATAAGAAATATTGTTTTCAACATTTGGTAAAATTTTTAAAAAATTCGAATTGACAGTTTTTTTTACAAAAAATAAAACTCTAAAAAAAAAAACAATACTAAAACTTGGTAAAAATTTACTTACGACTCAAATAGCTTTTCAAAAATTAAAAATATTGTCTTCAAACTTTTTTTATTTCACAGAAAATATTGTTTCAGTAATTTTTACATAAAAATGCAACAGTACGTTTTTTCATAAAAAAATAAAATCTACAAAAAATAGTACGCAAATTTGGTAAAAATTGATACGAGTACATATAGACAAACTTTTAAGCAAGACAAATCGACAGACGGGATGGGAAGTTATCAGTGTGGGTCGCATCCCAGCCTCTTTTTTGTTAATATTTTTATGCCGTTTGGTCCAAAGATAAGACATAGCATAAATCTGACGTTCTTATTAGTTATCTTATATTACACAAAAAGTTGTCGCAAAAACGCCATTTTCGAAAAACGATTGAAAGCTGAATAAAATTTCTCATCTTCGAAAATTGTAAATGTGGATAATGTTTAAATTATCCCTAGGTATTTATTTGCATGAAGAATTCAGTTTCTGGCCAACCTAGCCTCCTATTTCAAAGTATTGATTTGAATATGTTCAGTCACAAAAAGTTGATCAATATCACACAAACCATCAACCAAAAGCTTTAAAATTTAAGAAGTAGTATGGAAAATTAAGATTGCCGTAATCAGTCATTAAGTTCAGCAGATTAGCATTTAAAGACTGTAAAAAAGTATAGGATACATAACGCAGCCTTTCGGCACACCATCATTTATTTTTCAAATATCAGACCTTAAGGAAACCTTCTAAAACAACTTCTTTTTTAAGTTGTCTTCAACGTTAAAGCCTTCGGATAAGTACTAGGTTGTATTCATAAACGTCAGCCTAACTTAGAACTGCGTTATGTGCATTCATAGTCAGATTTTCGATCGGACTAACCTAGTCAAACTGCAGTACCTACCGTTAATAAACATCAGACTGTCGTCAGCGTCGGGCAGATTGTGCAGCTGAATTTGTTTGGCTGCAGAAAGATTATTAAAATAATTTTTACAACCACAAGAAGGACGAAGCGCCTCTGACTCCCAAAGAATGTAAGTAATGGCAAATATTTTGTTAATATTTTGGTAAAAGTTTAAACTATTGTTTTTAAAGGTTCAACAATATTTGTTTGGCAGCTCTGTTAACATACAAATCGGACTAAGTCATGACTTTTTGTTTACTGCAGACCTTCTGCATTGGAAGTGCGTTCACAAATGCATCAGAAAAGAAATGCGATTGTACTTACGCAGATTTTCTGCGTTTATGAATACATCCCTAATTCTTTCATTTGAGCAAATAAAAAGAACTTTAAACTATTTCTTTGTTTTAATGCCAGTTTTACTCAGAAGAAAACAAGAAAATCTATCGATTGCTGATTTTCATAAAGAAACAAATTCAAAAAATCCTTTCCAATAAGAGAATAACATCTTTCTCTTGCACAATATTTTAAACAGAAACAAATGAAATAAATATACCATACAACAACACATCATAAAACATAATATTTGTTTGTTTGTTCTTTATTTTTATTTTTTTTTTTTTGTAATTATTTCTTTTTATTTTGCATTTTGTATTATTTTCATTTTTCATTTAAATTTCTTATTCCTTAGAAATTCCTAGTGTTTTTCTTCATCATTTCATGTTTTTCCTTTTAATATTCGTCGGTGATTCAATACGCGTTTTGGCTACTTATTTCATCATTTTTAGCTTAAATAACTTCAGGACTATAATTTGCGAGAAAAGGAGAGAGAGGAAAAGAATATTTTTCTTCTTCATCATTTTCAAATTTAATAATAATTTTTTTCTTTTATGTAATTTATAATTTAACTCTGTTTATGTTTTCTTGTTGTTTTTCTTATTAAATGAATGTGTTTTCTTTTTTTTCTCCTAAATTTGAACATGTATGTAAGTTTGTTTTTTTTTTTCGTAAATAATTGTACAATAATAATTCAAAATTAAAAAAAAAAAAAAACAAATAAGCTATCTACAATCTTATGTTAAAAAATAAAAATATTTTTATATAATTATGACAGATGAAAATAAAAATACTAAGTATTATCATACGCTCTGAAGGGCAAACAAAAGTACATAAGTAGAAACATTAAAGGAGAAGGTGGTGGGGGAGGGGCACCGCACCGCGACGCAGTGTACCATCCCACAGAAAAATAATATACAAAGGACAAATATTTAGTTATTAAAATAAGGAGCAAGGTGGACTCATCGTCGAGTCGCGTCGAGTCTTCGAGCGCAACTTGATTTGAAAGATTAAATTCATCTTTTGCTATTTTTGTTTTTCTTTTCTCGATATTTCTAAAATTTTTGTAACTTCCTTCATTTTATTTTTATGTTTTATTTTGTTTTGTTAAATCAAAATCAATTTTAATTTTAATACCAGAATATTTTTGTTTTTCTTCTTTTCTTTAATAACTATCACTATCATAATTAACATCCTGTTGCGCTTGCGTGGAGTCATCGCTGCGTTCGGAGATTGGCTCCAAGTCTGGATCGAGGTTTAGGTCGTTCATGGGCGGGCAACAGGATGGATGACTCATTGAGTCGAAGGCGTCTTTTATTTGGTTGTTGGCGCCTTTGGGATCGAGATCGGTCGCCCAGCTGAAGTGCATCAGTGCCGAGTCGACATTGCCCAGCGCCTTGTGTATCTTGCCGATGAGATAAAACACCACCGACTCCTTTGGCACGATCTCTTTTAGCTCTTCCAGTTCTCGGAGTGCTTCTTGGTGCTTGCCAAGTGAAAAATATATTGAACCTCTGTGGAATCTCGCCAGCGGATTCTTGGGGTCTATCGCTGCCGCTCTATTGAGGGTTTGTAGGGCTTGCTCCTTCTTTTGCATGAAATATTGCATGGCACCAATGTGCACCAGAATTACTGAGTTCTTGGGATTTATCTTGAGGGCTCTGTCGTAGTGCAGTTCGGCCAGCTCATACTTTTCCTGTTTGGAATAGATGGTGCCAATGCCAAACCAGGCGTTGTAATGTCGCGGATCCTTGAGCACCGCCGTTCGGAAGAAATTCAAAGCTTTGTCCAGCTCCTCTGTGAGAACCAGTTCATGGCCGAGCAGAGTGTAGCTATACACAAAATCTGAGTCCACTTGTACTGCTCGCTTGAAGAACTTTATTGCCGTTTCGTGCTCCTTATGCAGCGAGAAACAATTGCCCGACACGCACCAAGTTATAGGAGAAGTCTTGTCTTGCGCCATCAGATCCTGGGCCAGAGCAGACAGGTCGACCTCTTTTTGCAAGTGCCACAGCGACGAACTGTACGTCTCCATCGAGTCCAGACGATGGGGGTCACTTTCGTGGATCTTACGAAATATTGACACTGAATTCTCGTACTCCCGCAGCTCGTAGTGTGAACGACCGATTTGGCTTTGCACCCAGCTGGAACTGAGGTGGTGCTTTGGAATTGTTTCGAAGCTCTTGATCGCCTCTTGGCAGTTGTATCGCGTCAGGTGGTAGTAGCCCTGGCCGAGATCGCGCAGCAGGGCCATCAGACCCTCAGCACTTTGGCGTTTTAAGTTCAACACATGGTGGGCCATTGTTTGGGCACTATTCAGACTATTGTTAAGCAGAACTTTGCTATCATTGGAGGTGATGGTTTCGATCTTCTCTTTTTTGTCTTTTTCATTCAGCTCGATGTTACTGAGGGAGATCTTAGGAATTCTCTGTTTGGTCTTTCGTGGTGGGGAACGTGGTTGCACAAATTTACTAATGTTAGGACTCTTGTTGTTCTCTTTTACAGAATAGTTGCTATTGCTAAACAGTCTCGAACTCCGCCGGACATTCTGCGCTCCAAGGCCACCACCGGTGGTGCAGGTATTCGGCGTACGGGGGGTTATGTTGCCGGTCTGTGTGAAGACTGCTGGCTTCGCTGTGGTCTCTTTGCGGTTTATCAAGCTGCCGACGTGTGTTTTTAGTTTCTTCCCAACCGCCTTCTGCTCCTGATTAGCCTCGACTAGCGTCTGTGGCGATGGGGTGTGCATTGTTGTGTTTAGATTGATGTACGACGTGTCTCCCGGACTTATGGGCAGAATTCCGAAGCTAGGTGTTGACGGACTCATGGCCGAGAGGTATTTGAACTGCCTACGGAATGGTGTGCCGCCATCGAAATTACTTGTCTCTATGTAGCCTATGCCTCCGCCTCCACCGCCGCCGCCACCGCTACTGCTAATGTTGCTATTGTTGTTGTTGGCGAAAACTATTGGCGTATCCTCGATGGTGGTATTCAGGTTATTGGAGATGGGTGGAGGGGCGCCACCCAGGCCTATATTACCACCCCGCAGAATGGTCATTGAACTATTTAGATTGTTATTGTTGGGTGTCATCAAGTTGACGGTGTTTGACTGGTCAACAGGCGTTGTAAGTATATAATTAGAGCTATTATTAAGACTATTGACTATATCCCCTCCCAAAGTGGTCTGCTGCTGCAATATACTTCCATTATTGCCGCCCGACAACAGCTGGGTGCCATCACAACAGCCTGGGAAACCATCTCCATTGCCAAAGAGAACCATCGAGTTGGTGTTATTGTTGCCCTGACTTGTATTGAAGATATCTGTGCTGGTTACTTGGAATATCTCCTTCGGATCGATATCCACTCCGAGATTACAGAGCTCAGCGAATGCCGTCCATAAGAATGGATTTAGCTTTAGAGCTTTGCGGTATGCGTCGACGGCTATCGAATCGCGCTCTGTTTTCACACATATCTGAGCAATTAGCTGCAGCACAAAACACGCTATCTCCCCAAAATCCTTCGCTATTTCATCGAAATTCTTTAATTCACCTAAATAGACACTAGACAGGGTACATTCGGCTTCGGAGTATTTCTTGAGATGGAACGCACATTTGGCAAGGAGGAAACGGCATTCGGGTGAACGACGGGATTTTTCTTTTAGCAGCCAATACGCTTGATGAATCATATTCGAGCGAAAATAACTTGTGGCTAGAATGAATATTGTTTCGTCCGATTCCACTAGAAATTGAAAGAAAAAACAAAACAAATAAAAATTATTAAAAATGTTGCATTAGTTTAGTTAGTTAAGTTAAATATTACTTTTGATGATGAAGAGCTATCTATTGATCATTCTTTAAAATGGTTTAACTACAATTTTCAGAATCAAATACGATAAACTAAAGAAAAGTAGCTTTCTGAGCAGCCTCGTCGAGAGGTAGGGGGAAATCCCCCGGGGCCCGCTAAAAATTGAAAGCAATGAGGAAAAATTGAAAGCAATGAGGAAAGTGTTTTTTTTTCAAATATATTCTATATTCAACATCAACATACCTATTCCCACTTATTTTTAGGGTCCCGAAAATTTAAAATCATTCATGCTTTCAAAATCGGGCCCCTGTTTGCATGATATCTACCAATCTATCAGTCACAAGCTTGCCCATCTGGGCCCTCGATTATTATTGGCGTACTCTTGTTATTATTTAATGAAAAATTAGGCACCTCTGAACAATTGAAAGAAAATTTGTAAAGTCAAAGTTGGGGCGCGGAAACTTAAGACAAAACATAAATATTTATTTCGGTTTCTGATTTTATAAAGATTCTTTTCTCCTATTTTTGTTTCTGCTGAACGAAATTTTTGATTCGGTTTCGGGGACCGGAAAATCCCACACAAACGTCTTTAAATTGTGGTTTCCGTAATATTAATCAATTAATATTTTGAATAAGTTGTTTACTGAAGATTTGAAGGATATCAAATCACTTCAAAGTGTGTATATAGCGAAATTTTGTACTGCCGCAATCAAATTTGTTGGTGTTGTTCAAAAGTGTTTCAACTTGTTTAGCAGCAGTGCCCAACCTTGGGAAATGCTTAAGAAAAATGTGCCGGATCCCTTCACAAACTTTCCGATACAAGATGGTCAGCTAGAGTTGATGCAATGAAGCCACTCGCAAATCATCTGAAAAACCTTAGAACACCATTAGAAGCCTTAAGTGATGATAATTTAACTGATGAAGCTTGAAGAGATGTAAATGGAGTTCTAAAATATATGCACAAATTTGAATGCGTTCTGATGTCTTCGATTTGGTGCAAAGTTCTTAGTGCTTTTAATGAAAGAAGTATCATTCTTCAATCCAAAAACATGGCAATTGATTTAAACATTATTCGGAACGGATGGGATCAAATTTTATCTGAATGCAAAGCAGTTGCTACTCGAACCGAGAAAGGCAAATAAAGAAATTAAAGAGGAGCCGGAGAGCAAATAGACACAGACGAAGAAATAAATTTTAAGAGAAACACCATTTACGTCATAGGCGATTCAATTATATCTGGAATTAGTCGTCGGGACGATACGATGAAAAATTTGAATGCTACATTTTCATTTTTATGACAGTTTTCAACTATGGGCGAAATTTGAATTAAAAATTCCGCTACAAGGTTACCAAAAGTATAACTCGCATGTGTCCCAAGAGTTGAAAGAAGAAATAATTCATCTGAAACACATTTATGGAGCCAACTTTTAAGCAGAACTTGGAGACGATTTTTCCCAACATTTGTGTTGCTCTCCGCGTGTTTTCCACCAAACCTGTAACCGTAGCTAGTGCCAAACGTTCATTTAGCGTCCTTACCAGAACAAAGAATTTGCATCCTTCGACAAGACCGCGTTTCCGGACTTGCTACACTATGCATCGAAGCACATTTGGCAAGGAAATTGAATTTCAATTCAATTATAAGTTGCAATGTCAAATTGAATGTATGATTCTGTTCGGAATCTGATCTACTAGCATGTAGAATTATGTACTATCCATCCTCCATTTTACATATTTTTCGGTTCACTTTGGAAACAAAAAATTATTATTTCCGTTAAGATCAACTAACTTCATGCTATTTGTAATTGAAATTAGAACATACCATATAAGTAGGCATGAATTTTGAAAAAAATGGTAAATATATTTCAGAATCCCGGGCCTGGAATTTTTCTCGACGGCCTTGTCAAAATGAATCGACAAAGTTATGTAATGCAAATAAGAAGTTATAATATGATTCTTCCTGATGTCTTAGGTAAGAAAATCCGATAACAATTGATCTGACTAGTTCATATCTTGATGTACTCATATATTCGTAAAGTGTTAGAAAATACATTTGTATTTCTTTTGTGCCAACTTTGTTTTTATTATTTGTTGTAAATGTTCCTTAAATTGTTCTTATTATATATTACTTGCAAGGATACATGAATGCTGGAAAAGATGGATTGTGTTTGAGATGATGAACTGCGCACCTCTCAGATGATATTTGTTGCCAATATTGTTTTTTATTTCCACCTGCCTGTTAAGCTTACAGCAGTCGATGAAGCTTGTCACTATTCTAATGTTATTCCTACTTAATCTTATTCAGTTTATGGAACGTTTATACATAGTTATATTCTCCTGTTTCTGTTTGGGGTTTTCTTATCAGATTTTCGACTCTTGTACTTTTTGGATTTTGCTTTTGATAATGTATAGTTCTTTTCTCTACATTTAGCTTCAGTTTCCGCCAGTGAAGTTGATTCACCTATTTTAGCTTAATCTGCCTCTTGGTTTTGCAATGAACACAAATAGGGCCGGGCAACTAATGAAGTGTGACAGTATTGCTAAGTTCGTTGAGTATATGAATACATTTTCACCCTATTTTCCAGCAAAATAGAGTAGAAATCATATTCTTAGAGTTATGCATACAAGTTTGAAAATATTCCGAAATTTGGTTGTGATGCTTGAGATTTTATTTAGCGAATATTACTTGCATCTACGAGAGTTCCTACTTATATTTCTAGCCTAGGTAACAGTAAGTGTTGACAGGCGCCATCTGACATTTTTAACGGACATTTTCACATTTTTACCATAACCTTCTACAGGACATGTTTCATTAAAGTGCGATTTGTGTTGTTGACAGCTACTTGAAAAATGCATCTCGGACAAAAAATGGAATTAACTAGTGAACATTTTGGTGCGATTATTTTTCATAACTTTCCACGTGGGTCATCAAGACAAGAGTGCAGCAATGAACTTAATTCTCTCCACAGTGATAAAGCACCAGTCTATAGCACTATACAAAACTGGTATAACGAATTCAATCATGGCCGTCGTTCGCCTCTGGATGAATTCCGTGAAGGTCGTCCAAAATCGGTTGTTGTGCCACAAAATATCGATGCTGTGCATGAACTGATAAAGCAAGGGTTGGGCTTTAGTATGACTAGCATCAATAAGACATTACATGAACATTTGGCCGTGAAAAATATTTGTTCGCGGTGGATCCCGCATAATCTGACAAACGCTCAAAAGAAGGCTCGTGTCGATTGGTGCAAGGAAATGGTGAAAAAATACGGTTAAGGTGCATCAAAGGCTTTGTATAATATCTACACAGGTGACGAATCATGGATCTATGCGTATGAGCCCGAAACAGCAATCGACTGTGTATGGGTCTTCCAAGATGAGCCAAATCCAACAAAAGTTGTTCGCGGAAGAAGCACATCGAAGCAAATGGTTCCCTGTTTCATCGGCATTACCGGTCACGCGGCGACAGTAGCATTAAAGCAACGCAAGTCAGTCATTTCTGAATGGTATACGACAATTTGTTTGCCAGAAGAAATTCGAAAAAAGCTGTAGAAGAGGCGAATCATTCTTCATCATGACAATGCAAGCTCTGACACATCGGCTCAAACAAAAGAATTTTTGACCAGCCAAAACATCGAATTAATAATTTGGTCCTGATTTGGCACCCAATAACTTCTTTTTATTCCAGCACATTAAAAAAAAATGCTCGGACACTGTTTTTTGACCCCTGAAGAAGCCGTTGATGCATTCAAAAACTATGTTTTGGAGGTACCTCAATCGGAGTGGAAAAAGTGCTACGAAAATTGGTTCAAACGCATGCAAAAGTGTATTGCTAATATTTTGAAAAACAATAAACCCAATTTTAATCGTAATTCTTTGTTTTTTTTTTTATTATTAGGCCAGAAATATAAGTAGCAACCCTCGTACTTCTGAATTTTTGGTTCAAATGCCAATGGTTTCCGAATTTGTACCCCTTAAAAACATTCCCAAACTATAAGTGTATATTTGTTTTGAGTTTTCAGTTATCTGGTTCATCTAATCACTACATTTTGAAACTCAACTTCACTCGAAAGTTTTTATATAAACAATACTCCCTATTCATGTCAGCTCTTCGACAGAATGTCCATAAGAATAGTGAAAAGGATACAGGCAATAAATGAAGGATAAACTCCATTACTGTAGAAGGGCAAGTTCTATGCTCTAGAGGCTCACGTGTTCCAATTTTATATTAATTTGTTTTTTTTTTTTTACTTTACGACTAAACCGTGGATGACGATCAGTCTTGCCTGAACGCTGGATAATGAAGAAGAATATCTTGAAGCTTTTCGTTGCAGTCATCAGCGCTTGTTTTTTTTTCATGACAAGAATAATTTTAAAGGAATTGGCCAGTATTTGCTTATATATTTGAGTAAGCTAAGGTACATATCGTCGGCAAAAAAGAGTTTCGGGGACAAAACGGTGCCCTGGGGCACACTAGCATTTATTTTGTAATTTTCTGACTTAACAAATTCTATATCTACGAAAGCCATACTGCTGGGCATTAACAAGCTTTCGTATCTCAAGATGTTTGTTATGTTTATAAACTTGAAAAGATGTCCCATCTGAAATTGATCGATAAATAAGAGGAAGATGAGATCTTGTGGATTGGATTTTCTGCTGTTTTCCAACAACGAGTTAAATAAACAACTCTTGAGAATAATAGCGGATTCGATCTGGACCAGCGAATTTATGCATCTTTTAGAAATCTTGCCACAGTAAGAGTAGAATTACTGGCTTACAAATAAGCTTGTTTTTTTTTCGATAGAGTTAACTAGAGAAGTGTTATTGTTAACAAGCGTAGAACCGTAGAAGAGAAGGAATTCCAAATTTATTTTACGAAGGACCAACAATTCTTATTGCCTTTAGTATTATTTTTTGCGGCCGTTGCACTACTTCCTTGCTTTTTTAAAACTACGTCTTTTTTTAATATATTTCACGCTCACTCAAAAGAGTTATGAATACCCTTATACTGATGAAACGTAGAGCAAGTAATTATAAATGGAGGATAGGATTAGGAATCAGTGGGGAATATGGGGCAAGTAAAGCATAGAGTTGGCTCTAAAACACCTGAAGTTCACCTCTTTCTCCCTGATAACCTCTTTGCAGCTCAAATCAAACCATGAATAAGCTTTGGATCTATTAATTTTGACCTTTATCGATCTAAAAGATTTCACTTTTAAAAGAATAATGCTTCTTATCATATCTGCACTGGAATCAACCTCCCTACCGAGGAAGCATAGTACTTGTACCAGTTAAAGATCCTCCCAGTTGCCATTATTATAAATAATGGGGCTTGACGACTTCGAATTCAAATTTGAACCCGACCTTTCATTTGTCATCGAACTCGAACTTTCATAGTTAATTTATTCAGTAAGCTTAACATTTTTAACACGAACGAGCAATGTCTGCAAATAATAAAGAAATTCTTACTC
This sequence comes from Eupeodes corollae, assembly GCF_945859685.1. Classification (NCBI taxonomy): domain Eukaryota; kingdom Metazoa; phylum Arthropoda; class Insecta; order Diptera; family Syrphidae; genus Eupeodes; species Eupeodes corollae. The sequence continues at coordinate 146,586,372 of NC_079148.1, forward strand.
GGTGACCTTAACTTTAAGATCGTTAACTTACGTTTTCTTCGTCTTAATTTTCGACCTATCTCAATCGCTTAATTATTTCGTCCATACGACATGATTACCGTTTATTTTTGGCCCGAATTGGAAGATTAATGGTTTCAATGGTGTCACAAGCTACATGGCACATCCTACCCTGGATTTATTAAAGAGTAAGTTTGATGAGCCAGTCGATTATCCTCAACACAATTTTCTTTGGGGCTACGTTAAGTCATTAGTTAATGCTTACAAGCCGAAGACGACTTTGCAAGAGCTCAGAGTCAATATTAACCGTAAAATAGCGGCCTTTTGTAGCCAAGTCAATTGAGAATTGAGCCAAACAAATCGTTCCCTACAAACGTGTACGTGGTTGTTATGTGAACGAAATGGAGACCCATTAATAAATGCTTTTTTTTGTTTTGTTATAATAAACACACACTCAAGGGGATATTACTACCCTTATTATGCAGAGGCACAGTGTGAGCACTAGGAAGAGGAGAGAGGGTTTAAAAGGAGATGTCGGTGCACGTTGGTTTTAAATTCCTGAATATTGCAATGACTAGAAAAGGCAGAATGTGGTAAGGTATTCCACATTCGCTTAGTACGGCTAAAGAATGAATCATAAGGGAAGGAATGCAACTGGCTATTTCCCTAGAGCATAAGCCGTTAAAATAACGGTATAAAAGGGTCAGACAAGAGACCTTACGAAGACGTTCAAGCAAAGTAAATGAACGTATGATGATATTATCACCTATCAATTTAAATGCTCTACGTTCAATACTATCCAAGAGCCTTAAGTATGTTACAGGAGCACCAACCCAAGAGATGGTAGTTATACTCAAGTTTTAGAAATATAATTCTTGTAGATAACAGCCAGATTAGAAGGTGTGAACCATTTCTTCCATTGCCTAAGGAAACCTAAACCCCTTTCGGCTTTTTTAGCGATATCGCGTATGTGATCATTCCACAAGATGTGGTTGGTGTTACACATGCCGAGAATATCGAGATGTTCAGTTTCCTCGATGCAAGTGCCATCCATGGATAATGGCAAGAGGTGTAAATCTCGATTTGACGATACAAGACAGCATTGGGTTCTCGAAGCATTAAATTCCATGCGGTTTTTTAATCCCCATTGTACAATGCTGTTTAAGACGCCATTTAATGAACTTATCAAATTTTGTCGTTGCAGTTCCACATCCGAAGAAAAGGGAGTCTGAAAACCAATATGTAAAGCTTAGAGTACTATCGTCAGCGAAAAAATGTATTGGATTAGAATTTGCAGACAGGAGATCATTAATAAAAATGTGAAAGAGTGTTGGAGATAGAACAGAGCCCTGGGGCACACCAGCATTTATTTTATTGACTTCAGACTTGAATCCATCCAATACTACTTGTATCGAACGATCCGAGAGGTAATTACTAATCCAATGAAGCAGGGATTCATGAAAACAGAGAGCACGTATTTTCGATAAGAGCGCCTGATGTCAAACCCTATCAAATGCTTTTAAAATATCTAGTGAACCAAGAGATCACCAGTGGACCTATTGCTTCGAAAGCCGTAGAAAGAAGGCTTTCGATTTTCAAGATATTTCTTGAGCTGATAATTAATCAGCGTTGCCATGACCTTGGAAAGAAGGGAACTGAGTGTACAGGCTGTACAAATGCTGCTTTTCAAACCTCTCGGAACGAGACCTGAGGAGTAGGGCAGAAAAATCTTACGCAATGGTTTTGCCAGCGTAGAAGAACACCTCTTCAGAACAATAGCGGGGATACCATTCGGACCAGCGGATTTTTGTGTGTTTAGATCTTTAAAGACTCTGCCCACAGAACGGGTGATAAAAAAGATTGGCCCCATAGAATCGCTTACTCGCTCAAGTACAGGCGGAGTCATAACACTCACTGGCAGCGTAGAATTGGCGGCGAACTGCCTAACAAAGAGATTTGCTTTCTCTAAGGAGCTAACAAAAGGAGTCTCATTGACAACGAGCGTAGGAACCGATAAAGAAGAAGAATTCCTGATGTTTTTTACAAATGACCAAACATTTTTACTGCCTTTAGGACATTGCAGTATTTTTTGCCGTAATTTCTGTTCATGTACAAATTTGGTCCGTCGAATATGGGAGTTGCAGGCCTTCCTGGCTTGTTTGATATTTTTCCGGCTTTCCTCAGTGCAGTTGGCTTTATAGCAACGGAAACTTACTTTTTTGGCCCTAATAACCTCTTTACAGCTCGCATCAAACCATGCGTTTTCCTTCGGTCTGATGCTTTTAACCCTGTTCGGAATAAAAGTTTTCATTCCCAGGAAAATTAAACTTGTGATCATATCAGCGCTGGCGTCAACGTCACTATCAAGGAAGCATAGTGACCATTTAAATATCCTGAAGTAATTATTGAGACCGTCCCAGTTGGCTTCCTCGTATTGCCAAACGGTTCTCTTAGGAGCTCAATGTGTTATTAATTGTTTGTTAAAGCCTACAGTTTTTGAAATATCCCAAATGATTAGCTTTATATTTAAAAAATACAATACAAAGCCTCAAACGAAAGCGTATCTTTACAAAATTTCTATTTAGGTGCGTCGATTACTTTTTAAAGTATGTAAGAATAAGAACCATACAATATTAAAACGTACGAACAAAGATTTCTGTATTTAAAATAAACTTTCCAAACCCGAAATGGATGGTTTAAAGACTGGAAATAACTTGCCGAGCAGGTGGATGTTAAACTACAGTAAACTTGTCTCTTGGAAACCAACTTTATATCGCCTTATAGCTCGTCTGGATGAAGCCTCAAGAGAACAATACACGGAGCAAGCCAATAGCTCACTACACCGCATGATTTACAATATATTAGACTACGATCTCCGGGAAAGAAACTACTTCCACGACAATTACAAATTTCGTGCATGTTCCGGCTTAGAGGAGAACTCCTTAATCTGAACTACATTCCTCACAGCGATGACTTGTCGATTCTATGCAACTAGTGCAATTTGAAAGAGCGCAAGGATGTTTTTCATTTTGTTGGGCGATGTGCGATACTGAGTAGAAATAAGAAGACTTTCTTTCAAATACTGAAATCATAAGCCTTCTAAAGGAAATGGAAGTCACAAAGTTATACGCATATTGCAAAACAGCACTTAAATATAGACCTCAAATTTTGAATAAAGCGTTTTAATCTTTAACTGCACTTTCTTTTTTTAATGTATATAAAGAATCATATTGCATACATTAACCAAATTATTGTTAATTTATGTTTACAAAACTTTCATCATGTTTGACAACAAAACTTATTGAAACATATTTGCATTATTTACAAACTATACTTAAACTGTGGTGGGACAAATTGAAAAAGTGTGAAACTCTAATAAGGAATAACCTGAGTAAATATTTTGCTTAGCCGATCTTCCTAGGTATTAAAAATTCAATGGATTCCTAATCACAAAAATGAGCGACAATAATTGCTCAGTTCTGCCTCTCTCAATTCAAACTAAAACGCAATTCTTCCTTGTCATATCAATATTATAAATAAATAAAATCATCATCAAATAAAGTAGGTAATAGGAAAATTAATAAAAATTATTGTCTTACCTTCGGAGCAAAGACGCTCTGCGAGAAAAACTGCATCCTTGTTGTCGTAGTGGTTCAAGCAGTGCCAAATGGCAGCCTAGATTCGTTTCATCATGTTTTTGTAGAGATAATAAATAATTTATGTTGTTAATCACAAAACGTATTCAATTCGTATTCGGTATTGTGTAAGCCAGGGTCACGGCATGAAGCATCAAGCATCAGAGCACAAACATAGAACAAAACAAGAAGAAGAAAAAATAAAACAACAAATTTTATTTATATTTTTGTTGGTGTGTTTCTTTTTATCTAAATGTACACATTGAATAAATAACAACAAAATAAAAATAATGCACTCTAGTTAGAGAAGAAGAACAAAAATCAATAAATTGACTTTCCCCCGCACTATTTTGAGAACTTTTTTCAACAACTTAGCAGAAAAGAAAAGGGGTTGGTTCTTGTGCCACTTTTATGAGTTTTTTTTATTTTGGACTGCTTTTGCTTATTTGGCACTTTAAATGAAAAAGAGTCCTTCGCCTTCCTTACCTGAACAGGCTCCTGGATAATCATTCCCGTAAGTTTGTGTGGTTGTGTATTCTCCTCTGCGAGATGCAATTTTACGACACTTTTTTTCGTTTTCAGTGGAAGCGTCTTCTGTGGTCTGTTTCAACCGTCCGTCGTCGTCGTCTTCGTTGTCAACGTCTGACAATTCACGATTCAATTCACACACGCATAAAAATTCTCTTGGAACTTCTACAGAATTTTATATTTAAAACTATCGTAGATAGTTTTGTAATTAATTTTTAATATTTTCCGCCATTAAATATCAATTTCTAATTTGAGGTTTTTTTTTGTTTTTGAGGGCAGAGAGAAATGTTTTCTCGATTTATTTATTTGATTTTTAATGAGGAGTTGAGAAACTAATAACTAAACTAGATTCAAAATTCACTTGACTTGGAAAACACACGCCACCGTACCGTAAACCTTAGCCGTACACGAACTTATAGCCGTGGGTCGTTCTAAATAATGGATAATGGAAAGTGTAAAATTCGAAAAATTCTCTTGAATTCGTTGGTTCTGGTGCTGGTACTGGTGCTGGCGCTGGGCTGGCGATCGCGATGGAAGTGGAATGAATGCGTATTTTTCTTCTTCTTTTTTCTTTTTGATTTATTTATTTTTTGGTACAAATATCACTTTTGCATATTTTGGAAATTTGAAGTCTTTGTGGTTTTCAATTGAGAGATTTATTTTTAAACATTTTAAAAGAAGTTTTGAATGAATTTCTTTTGTAAAAAATGTAAAATCTGGTGTGTGAAAATTTTTTCCTTTGCTAGGTTTCTTTTCGTTTTCTTTTCTACACCACACTTACACTAATCCATTGACGAGAAATGCCATTTTTAGAACGTTGATGGATTTATGAAGATTTTGTTTACGGCTTTTAAACGATTGGAGTGACATCTGGTGGTAGGAGAATGGGAATATTGATAAAGTGATGCCAAGAGTTCGACATAATTTGATACTGTAGAAAAAAATCAAAGATTTTATAAATTTTAATTTCGGCTTTGCTGAAAAATAATAATTTTCCTAATATATAATAGAGAGAATTTAAGAACCATTATTTTGTTAAAATGCTTTTATTATGTTTTACTTGGTTTCCATTTTACTTTTGTTGAAATTGTCAACTTAAGGTCAGAAATGACTTTTCGGAGTTTACCAGGGTACTGATTATGTGATAAACGAAACGAAACCGAAAGTTCGTTTTTCAAAAACCCTAAAACTTTTTTGACTTACAACTCTTAACCATTCCTGTGTGCGAGTACTTTTATCAGCGATGGAGGGGATCTGAAGTTTATATGCCGAATCCGAACGAGAATTACTCTTGGAGAATTGGTTAATTCCTCGCAAGAGGCACTACCTGTGACAAAAAAAACTTTAGGTGGCTCATGCATAGATAGAACCCAAGAACTCTGTCATGATAGGCCAACGCACTAAACATTCTTCCATGTGTACTACTTATTTCTCTGATAGAAAAGACAAAAATGTAGAAGGTATTTATTTCTGCATTATCGTAAATTCTTATAATGCAAAAATCAAAATAATAGTGCAGGCGAATATGTTAACCTTTGTTACAGCATCTTTGTCTGCATCACTGTCAGCCACAACGTGTTACAAAAGCCTCATTTGTAGAGCTTAAGTGAATAACATAATAATCCATACTTTTGTTTTAATACCATTTTTAGCTTTTTTTGGGAAAATTATTCAAACGTTCAAGGCGAATATATTTATCTTTATTATAGCATCTTTGTCTGCATCACTTACAGCTGCAAAGTGTTGCAAAAGCCTCATTTGAAGGGCTTAAGCGAATTACATGATAAGCCACAATTTTTCTTAAACAACATTTTCAGCAATTTTTTGGGAAAAATTATTCCATCGTCTTCTATTAAAATCAAAACATCAGTCAACAAGTTTGTTTGTTTTTGGAGCTGAAAGATGTTATATTAGCGTTTTATATGGACATCTTTCAGCAAGTAAGTAAGTAATCTCTTTTTTTCTTGTTTCTTTTTATTTAGCTCAAAAACCGTTTTGAGGCTTTATATTCACTTCATAATTTTTGTATCGTATTTAATTTTTGAAAAAATGTGTTTATTGCTTATTTTTGACATGTTCTTATTTATGTTATCAATTAAAAATGCTTATACTCAAAAGCTATTTTCAAGATTTCATATTTTACGTTTTTCTTTCATATAACGCGTTTTTGTTTGCCTCAGAGCAGAAAACTGAATAGAACCAGAGGACATCGTGTATGCTCCGAGCAGGGTTTCATCAAAGCACTCTAATTTATTTGTGAAACATAATGGAGAACTAATTTTCCATGGCTTTGGAATTTGACATCTGTCTCCTTATACCACACGAAACAAACATAAAATCAGCTACGTTCAGCTTTTTATTCCTCAATAGGTTGATCTTTGCATTCAGAGCCTATAGATACTAGATACGGACCACCAGGTTTGGTGGACAAAATTATAACTGAAATGTGAGAGCTAACAAATAGACTTAACTCTTGTTTTCAGTTCAGTTCTCTGCTCTGAGCTTAAAAAGAAAAAGCGTATTTACCGAATAGACATGCATGCATTCTATAAAAAAAATCCCATACACATTTTGAAAGTTGTTTTCCCATTTTTTTTACCACTACAGAAGTATCCATTTAAATAACATTTATTTATGTCGATAACGGAATAGAATGAATGAGCTGTAGATGAATTCGGAGTAATTTTTTTGACATTTATGTCAAAGTTAGCATTTGATTCTGTAATCAGTGTGATCATTATTGACATCCACTTCAACGACCAGATACAAAAGGTAAAATAATCAATTATCTTTGAATAATTTGTTTAACCTATGAAATCGTTTCCCAAATATTGCAGTTCAATGGTACTCTTAAAGAAAAGTTATCGTATCGTTGAAAAATTTAACGAATGAGCTCTGTCAAATGTTGACATTTGAAAAGTCGTGTATTTCATTTTGTAATAAAAATAAAACAAACAAATTGATACACTTTATTAATTTTAATTTAAAAAAAAAATTGAGGGAGAAAGTATACATATGCGCAAATGAAAAGAAGAGGCAACCTGCCTTTTGACGTAGTTTATATTTTTTGACGTTATTATATGTGTTATATCAATGAGTCTCATTTTTACATTTCCCTTGAAGTGGAGTTCAGTGTGTGAGACTTTAAAACGGACTTCGTTTTAACTGTTACTTAAGGTCTACTCTCTTGATCTCATAAATTTTTGTGAATTTGATCTTTTACGACAGAAAATGACAACGGCATAGAAAATTCCAAAAATTCAGAATAAATAAACAAGCCTGATCTAGTCTGTTCTTTTTTTGCAATGATTACTTATTTTTTACTATTCTTAACTTTTTTTTTCGTTCCGTAACAAGTTCAAGTTTTTTATGAACTGTTGAAATTTCATCAAGTTAAGATAATTAACAATTCACATGGACCAAAGGATATGAGTTCAAAGTGTTGAACTGTCAAACCTACAATCAAGCAATTTAGTTTTGAAGAAAACAATTAACTTAAAACTTAAAATTTATTAAGTTATTTAAAATAGCAACAGTTTATCATTTGTTTATGATTTTTTTTTTTTTGAAGATATAAAAAAATTATTTTACTGTTGATACTGGTTGTTTGAAAGATTAACAAATTTTACCTAATTTAGATACGCTTGAATTTTTTTTTGACACAAAAATAATATATAATCATAAAGCTTTAAATTAATCATACAAAACATGATTCCATATTTTCTGTAATCAATTTCACATGAGCACTCAGCCCAAATGAGTCATCGTGTTGACAACGGATTAATTCTGTCAAATATCTCCGAACACTGACATATAGATAAACGTCACCCAAAAATAAAAGAAAAAGTAGAAAAAAAAACAACACTGAAAAATTACAACACAAAAATTGTATTCCTCTTGTTTCTAAATCAAAAAAACGACTTAAATCGAAAATAATTCACTTTTAAAATGACCAGAAAATAAAAACCAAATCACATCCTTCATTATGTTATTCAAAATTCTAATATGTGTCCTTGTGTTTCTTGTGTTTTTCTATTGGTATGTAAAACATTGCCTCCAATTACTCTTTCCAAATTGTATCGCGACGTAACAATTCTTAATTTATGATTAATTTTTGACTTTTTATTATCTTTTAACTGAATTAAATTTCATCATCAGGTTCGTGCCGACAAGTATAAGTTGGTATCTTGTGAGAAAACTCAAAGCCAAGGTCCGTATTGGACGCATAAGCATACGAATTTTAGCTTTGAAAAATGTTAACATTAGCAAGAGTGGATTTTCAGTGGTAAGCTTTTCAAAACCCAACTATACTACAAGACTTATAGCTATAGCTATATAATTCTGTACTAATGTAGTCATCAACCAATCAATCAATCTAATTTAATTGTAGCAAATTGAAGAGATATGCCTTCGAAGTAGTTTCTTCAATACCGAAGTCTCAAAATTGCTATCTATTTACATTCGTGACATCAGAATCAATAAAGATATTGATACAAAGCAGAATGATGGCTCATCCCCTGTTGATATTCTTAAAGAGTTGGAGAGTCTTCAGAATCAGAAGAAGAAAAATGAACGCAAAGGAATGCCCGATTTTCGACAGGCAAAAGTACCTCCGAGTATCATAACTTTTGCTCAAGTAAGACTTATTGAACCATATCATAAAACGAATCCTAGTTTTAAGACCAATAAAAATATATATTCCTTCAGTTTATGGCAGTTCATGTTAACAATATTTCTGTGGTTCTTATGAACAATGACTTCGAACCAGGCTGGTTCCTTCATGCAACCGCTAAAGAACTCCACTTAGATGGAAGTATTGTTCACAACGAAAAGACTCTTCTTGTCAATGCTATCCTCAATGAAGCACAGGTATTGTCTATCCACTCACTTTCTTACTCTTCTCCAACATTTCAACATTGTTGTCTCATGTTTCAGGCCAAAATCCTTCGACACTGTCCATCAAGACGACAATCTTTGGAGAATTTAAATAAAATAAGACCCTGTTTGGCAGAGCTTAGTTTTGACATAGCTCTCGATGGAATACTCTTTGCCCATGGACCTCTATCAGTAGATGTAAGTATATTCTAACCACAAATGAAAATAAGTGTATACTAAATTTGTGTTTGTTAGAAATTATCGTTATCTATGAATAATGCAAAATCCACAATTCACGGAGGTCTCTATGATTTTCTGCGTGAAGCCAAACAACGTAAAAAACCTGCTGAAGTTAAAGTCATCGAACCAACGCTACCTAAAAAACCATACAACAATGAGGCATATCAAAAAATTGCTCCAATTATTCCAAAGAATTTTAGTTTTATAATAAAAGCTGCAACATTTTCGGCAGTTAAAGAAAATTCACAAAACGATTTTAGTGCTAAAATGCAACTTTTTACAGTGAGTTTAATTTTCTTGTTTAAAAATACAAACAAATTAAATTAACTCTGTGCCTGGTTTTGTTTTAGATAACTGGAAAATTTAATTCCAAGTCATTGAACGAAAATGTCCATTTACCAACTTTGTATACAAAAATATCTCTACAACATCTCGACATTGATACGAAATTCGAGAAGCTCCTATTTATCGAGCAATTCACCATTGATTCTGTGGTAAGAGAGAGACACGCACACATTTTTCCTAGACTTTTCTTATACTTAACAAAAATTCTATTTTCAGTTGGAAAATGATATGGTGAATCTTTATCTCAAACTGAAGACCTTCCAACTCATTTACAATCACAGTGAAATCTACAATTGGATCAACAACAACTTCCTCTCTCAAACTAAACCCCAACCTCTGCTTCTATCCCATTTAACTGAGGATTCGGCTTCCAAGCCGTTGTCACAAAATAACAGCTTCATGGAATGGATATTGAAGCGAGTTGTTATCAAGGGATGTGCAGAACTTTGGAACGTGTCAACTCTGGTCAAACTTGACGAACAAAATGCGGCGATGAGTGTTAGTCACACAAGGCTACTCCTTGAACAATTTGATGAGAAACGTAGCAATCGATATAAGACCGAGATATTGAATCTTCTCCTCGATCAACGTCATTGGAGCACCGAACTGATGATAGAGTCGCTGTGGTGGTCATTGGGTAATTCAATCAATGACACAAATAACCTTAAGAAATCTCATTCCCCTGGTAGTCCATTCTTTTTGGGAGTGAGTCTTGTCAAGTTGAGCAGCTATGGGAATGTGACAAAACTTGAAATCTCTGTTCACACCCTTCGGACTGAGTATAGTCTTGCTTTGGCCGAGTTCATAGTAAAATCAACCCAATGTATCAAACAATATGGTCGAATGGATTTGAAGAAGAAACCACGAGATGTTCTTGAGGCTTCTTCAGGCGATCCCAATGCTGGGTTGTTGGTGTCGATGAAAATCAAGGATATAAGTGCATTCTTCATAAATCACCACGATGCTTGGTTGTTAATAAGTTTGACGGACATTGCCCTCACTCGGTCACATCAAGTGTCCAACTTTCGTTTGGAGGAGTTCCAAATGGCCATAATGAGATCGATGACATCTTCGTCATTGTCTCTCAACGATTTCACAGATATATTCGCAAATGTCAAGATTATTCGCATGGAATATGAGAAATTCGAAAACTCGAGACCCAAAATTTCGGTATATATTCCAGGGAATAGTGAGGCTACATGGAATTCGAATTTACACATGCATGTGGTGACTCTTCTGAGGGATATAGGTGAATTAAGAGCTGAACTGAACCTATCCACACCATCCAAAGAGTTAGAACCTCAACCACAAGATCCGAAGAATAAGTTAATTCTTGAGATATCTGCAGAGAGGAGTACTCTCTTTGAGATTAAAATCTCAGAGCGACACACGATGCAGTGGTTTCTGGAGAATCTATTTGTGAGTCGTAAGGAGGGAAATTTCATATCGGCGGAGAATATTTTCATAAAAATCGACGATCAACACATTTTCACGGTCAAGGATGTGGATATTCACTCGCTTCCGAAGCTCGAAATGCTCACACAAGAAAGAGCCAATTGTGAGGGTTTTGTTTTGGCCACAAATAAGGTTTGGGTCACAACTATTGGAGTTTTCAAGGTATGAAAACATTGGTAGGAAAAAAGTACATTTAAAAAACAAGTATGATATTCTTTAGGCCATTTTTCCATATGACCATGACTTTTACGACGCAGTTCAACACGAATTTGTGTCACTTTTCAAATGGCTGAAGTTTGTGCATAATTTTAAAAAGAAACCATTCACAGTGACTTCTCCATTACCAAGTGATTTGGTTATTCAGGTAAAGATTAAGATTCTTTTAAAGGTTTAGGTTGTTTAACTTTTCTTCTTTTGTGAGCAGATCAAAGAGTTCCTAGTGGAAATAAGTGACGATCCTTTCGAGGTGAAGCTCCGGGATAACTATGTCCTCCTGGTCGATGAGTATTTGGAGAGTTTAAAGCGTAAGAAGTTGTTTGAGCAGAAAATTGCTGAACGATGTTCGGAGCGACTTCTTGTTCCTGCCGGCACCATTGAGAGTCTTTATGCAAATCTTGTGAAAAAGAACTCGGAGATCTATATACAGAGGTCGAAGAAGATCAGTGTCAGTGGACCAGTTCGGACGCGTTTGTTGGCTTGGATAATGACCGATGTTGAGATTATGGCTATGGCGGATACTTCAATTCATGGGACGGAGAATGTGACGAGGATTATGAGAGAAATCGATACGGAGAGTCCTTGGCCAGAAGAGGGTTTAGAATTCACCACTCTGTGGTGTCGAAGTGTTAATGTTAGCTGCACTGAGTGGAAATTTATGTTGAGGTGAGTTACAAGACGTTTTCGTCATATTTTATGATATTCGAAGCATTTGTCGTCCGATTTTTTAGAGATTTTCCTCAACCAATGTTCTACGTGAAGGCTATGCGTCTCTTTGGGACTCTATGTGGAGCCGAACAGATGGCCCCTAAGCGAGCGAAACGAGATGTTGTCATCGAAGTGGGACATCCATTTGGAAACGATACGATTCAAAGAGGAATGACAGCGTTGAAATTCTATCATGATTTTGATTGTGAGTTGGATTTCTGTAGCTATGCATTTGGTCCATGTTGGGAGCCGGTAATGGCTCAATGTAATTTGAGCTTTGAAAAAATATCAGCTCCCTCAAAGGACCCGAGTCCGGTGTTGCCATTCTGGGATAAGTTAAGACTCCTACTCCACGGACGATTGACTATGATTGTGAAGCAATTCACAGTTCTGTTGCATGCGTCCTTGGATCCCTACAACACAACCGAGGAAATGGAACTCACTTGGAATAATTGTGGAATCGTGTGGACTAATGCGAGGATCATATTCAAGGGAGAGTTAAATGTAGGAGATGTTTTTTTTTTTAAATTTTTGTGTGACAATTTAATTTAAATGAATCCCAATTTCAGATCACAGTTCGGACAGCATCACGATACGACGATTGTAGGCTTCTGCATTTTCCCAACTTGAAGTTGACATTGAAGTTAAAATGGATTTGTCTAGCTAATCCCAATGATCATCATGCGGTGATTCCCTGCGCTCCGGACAAACTACCAGAGTATTCGAGTAATCAGGTTCATGACTCTTTTCGTGCATTTCGATCTCAGAATGTTAACATTTGGATCTCATTTGAAACAAAACCAGTTCCGGGCGAGGACCCGGAGGTAGATATTCCAAGTCTTGTGTTGTATGGCAGTACTTTGAGATGGTTTGAGAGTTTGAAGTTGATTTTATCGGGAGTTACACGGCCGACGAGGCGAGGATTGGTCTTCAACAATGTTCGACCGAGGAAGAAGCAGCTGAGTAGACATTATAAGAGAGCCAATCTTCAGATGAGCTTGCATAGATTCCAAGTACTCTATTGGATGTCTCACGCTCTGCAGAAAGGTTTCCAGCTAAATGGAGGCCGAGTCTCCTTCAGTTCGGAACATTGCCTCAGTCTGTTTTCTGATTTCGATGATGAATTGATTCATCGACCGAGGGCGGATTGGTCAACAGTTTACATGAATTGTGAGCTGAATGATGCCGAAATTTGGCTAAAGAGTATTTTGACGGAGAAACTCGAGAGCAGTTCGGAGAACATCACCAACTCAATTGTTCGTTTTTACTTCCTGAGTGTGGACAAAGTGTCATATGGACGGGAAGCCCTAATTCCAAATGAAGAGGATTCGAAAGGCAAAAACTCCACACCCGCTCACAAGTTGGTCGTCTATGATTTGAAGGGTGCCTGGACGAAGAACAACAGAGATGTTGCATTTGCATTGTTCGATTCGTTTATGAAGTCCCAGAAGTTGAAGAATAATCTCTCAACCGAAGCTGTGAAGGGCTTCCGAAAGGAAGCAAACTCGCACTTCGTCAAAAATCATCGAAACGAAAGTGGAACTGCTACACCAGAAGTCTTGCCAATTGGAGGGGAGAATGCTTCGACGACCATCAAGAAACCTCAACAAACTAGTCATGCTACGGCTATGCTACAGCAGTTGATCGCTGAGGCAGATCACAAATTTAATGTCTACAGCGATGATCAGAGCACTCAGACGCGGGAGTTACTCTTGCAGGGACTCCAGGCGTGTAATTCCCAGGATATCACCCATGAGAATTGGTCAATATCTCTTGTTAATTCGCAGGTTTTACTTAAGGGATGCGAAACATCCGGTTATGTTATTATAAGTGCAGCCAAAGCTGAGATCCTGCAAAGGGTTCATAATCCTGTGTGGCGGGATAGGTCGTTGGTCACAAAGACGACTTGGAAGGGCTTGTTGGAGTGCATGCAGTACTATGCCACTGTAAGCGCCGGAGAGCATGATTCTCTGCTGGAAAACGAGATCATGTGGTTGACTGTGGACAATATCCAGGAGAAGGATAAAGATGCTACTGTGATCAATGACTTGCCAGATATTCCACATCTCGTGGGCAGTGGCCGCAGTGTGGGAGGTGTTGTTTCTGAGACAGTTGGAGCTTCGGCGGTGTCAGATGCTGGAGAAGCACAGCCTCTTCAACTTCAACGCATCGTATCTCGGTGTAAATGTGAGTTCTTCTATGTGAGCTATGGCGATCCAATTGATCCGAGTACTATTCGAATGGTTCCACCGCCTCCATCAGAAGAAACACTCAGTCCTTGGGAGAAACAAGATGATCCCGCTGACGCGTTCACCCTTATGCATCACGATTTGGATGTTTGTACAAACTCCCTGCAGTATGCTATGATCCTGGACATTGTGAATAACCTTCTGCTATTTGTGGAGCCTCAGAGGAAGCAGGCTCTTGAGAAGTTGGCTCGCATGCGATTCAAATTGCAGCTTTACTCCAGTGAAGATCAGAAAAGGCCCATTCAGCATTTACAAACCCAAATTCGGAGTCTTTTGATGAAGATTCGTTCTCTCGAAAAAGATATCCATTTGATTGGCAAGGCACGTGCCGAGGAAGGAGATTCCAGGGAACTGCGTATAGATTTCGAGCAAGTTCAGAAATGCATACGCGAGAGCAAGGAAGAGCTGAACAACCTGAGTGAGGAGTTGGATATGATGTTGCTGTGCTACAAGGAAACCCAACTCTCGACCATGAGCAAAATAACCAACGTGAGAGCTAACAAAACGGTTTCGATTGTCCGAGCCAATGAGATATGTTTCAAGCGAGCTCAGTGGCGTCTCACAGAAACCGATGGACAAATCGGTATCGCTGATCTCGTTCTCAGTGGATTCTTGTACACAAAGAAATCCAAAAGCGATGATTCCGTGGAGCATCTTTTGGAGCTTGGCAACATTCGCATGAATAATCTTATCCCTCGAGAAATCTACAAAGAAGTCATCTGTCCCACAGAGATTCAGAAAGATATGCCAGTTGACACGCATAAGCGGGTCCTTCGAGTTTTCTGCCGGGAAAAACCTCCAGTGGGTGGGATTTCGGTGAAGGAGCACTTCGAAATAAACGTCGCACCCATCACAATTGCTATCACCAAGAAATTCTATAGCACAATGTTGAAGTTCTGCTTCCCCGATCGTGATGCCTCCGAGACTGAAACCGTCGATGATATCGAAGAAAATTCTTCGGGCTCTTCATCGTCATCACAGAAATCTTCGAAAAAAGCATCAAAATCGAAGAAAAGCTCCAAAGACTCTGAATTTTATGTGAAGATCGAAAAGGACGACGTGGAAAAGATGAAAGAGCGAGCAGAAAAGAATAAACTATTCATCTACATTAAGATTCCCGAGGTCCCCGTGAGAGTTAGCTACAAGGGAAATAAGGAGAAAAATCTTGAAGACATTACAGATTTTTCACTGGTCATTCCTACGCTAGAGTATCACAATGTCACTTGGACATGGTTGGATTTGTTATTGGCAATGAAGTCAGTTAGCCGACGAGTTATTTTGTCTCAGGCTATAAAACAGAAGTTACAAATTCATAGAAGACAGCCTCTGACGTCGGCTGGGGAGAGGGCTTCACCTCAGGAGGAGGATAAAGCTAAGATGTTGTTTGGAAATCGTTTAGCGGTAAGTCAAAATTTAATTTTACTCTCTGGACTTTAAATTGATGATTTGTTTTTTTTTTTTTTTTGTTTTAGAATGAAAACCGAAGCCAAAGAAGAGGTGTCTTCAAATTTACAGCAAATAATCCAAAGTAGTAGTAACAGAAGAAGAGGCAGAGTTTAGAATTTATTAATAATTCCATCTACATTTTACCAATCCAGTGATATTAAGGACATGTTTTGCAATGTTTGAGTAAACTGAGTACCGACTTTTCAGTCAGAGGACGATAATTTTAAATTTTTGTCCTGCTTATGTGTTGAAAGGATATCTTGTGAAACAAGCCCTAAAACTAATTAAAACAAACAAATAGTCAAGGGTAGACAGAGGTACATGTCTATCCAATTTATCGTTTTCTTTCCGTTGAAAAAGTATTAATAGTAAATTTTTGTTACAATTAAAACAAATTATAGGTATGTCACTCTATTGCTGTATGAAATAATTAAAAAAAAGAAACAATAAATTAAATATAATTTATTTTAAATACAAATTGTGTTTTCTTCCAAGAATTTATTTATAAATAAATACACTGCCCGACAACCGACTAACACCCCCTATGCTTCCTGTCCTAGGAGCTTAATATACACTGCTCGTCATCAGGTTAGCACATCCCCCATAAGCTTAATAGAACTGATCTGGTCGTTGTTGTTTTCAACATGCAGCCACTTTGTGTATCCTATTTTTCTAATCTTTGTATACTCTCTCACTGGCAAAGAGAACATGCAATGGAACGATCCCATTATACGGTTTTTACTGTTTATTTTATTTTTTATGGAAAAGTGACCTTTATTTTTGTGTCATCAGGTTAGCACATGCTAATTGTTTTTAGTTTATCTACAAGAGTTAAACGCGTAGGCTAACCGCATTTTTGTTGCTGCTTAAGTGGTGTATTAAAATTAATAAGGGTAGGGAAAAATCGTTATCTGTGCAAGAGAGAGCTAAAATTGAAGCCTACAAGGATTCAAGGCTTTCAATAGGTGTAATATCGAAAAAAAACGGTGGAAGTCGAAAAGTAATATCCGCATTCTTGAGTAATAAGTCAGGATATGGAAACAAATATTAAAGGCAGTAATAATAGAGTGATTTCTAAGACAGATCGGAGCAAATGTAAGTGTTCAAGCGAGTTTATCAACAATCCAAAGGGTGATAAGGAATGCTCTAAACTTAAAACGACTTAAACTGAAGAAGAAACCCCCACTTAACGTGGCTCGAAAGGCAATGCGATTGAATTTTGCACGAGTGCACATGTCATGGAGTTCTGATTGGCATTACGTTGTCTTTTCTGATAAAAAAAATTTAATTTGTAAGGTCCAGACGGATACTATTTCTACTTTCACAATCTTTGCAAGGAGGAACACCAGTTGGATCGCCTTCATAGTCGGGTGGGGGGGTTTGATGGTGTGGGGAGCCATGTCCTACTATGGTACGTCCGACTTACAGTTTTTGACAGCAAATATGAATGGAAGTACTTGCAAAAACGTACTTGAAAATGATTTTCCCCATTTCAAAAATTTGTTTGGAAACTTACCATGGCATTTCAACACGACAACGCTCCGATCCACACATCTCGGGTCATTAAGACATGGATTGAGGCACAAAATGTAAGTTTAATTCAGTGGCCGCCTTACTGACCTGACATTATTATAATAGAACTAATCGAAGGCATTAAACGCTCTAGGTCATCCATTTCCTTGGATTATATTCAAAAACTGTACGAGTCGCTTCCCAATCGAATCAATGAGGTCATTGTCAACAAGGGAGAATCTACACACTATTAAATTTATTAAACAATGTTTTAATTACTAAATGTATAAGTTAAGAAATAAGTTCAAAGCTTAAAAGTTTTTTAAAAAAATGAAAAAAGTGATATGTGATGACTCAAATTGATTTTATATTTTCTAAAAAAAAATAAAACAATATTAAAAAACGGAAAAACAAAAATGATTGTTTTATTTAACTAAATATTGAATCGGCCATAAATAAAAAATAATATAAAAATCTTAGCTCATTTAGTTTGGTTGGAATCAGTTGCGCGAGAGTGTGTGCTAACCTGATGACGCGCAGTGTACCAATCAAATAAAACATTTGAAATTAACTTTTTGCCCATGAAAGTTTGTAACAATAACATTTTAACAAAATTTTAAAGAATTTAATAAGAAAAATCATCTTTTTTCGGACATTTGATAAGAAGAATACTTTCAAGTTTTATTTTAATTCCTTACATTTACAACTTGTGTTGGAAATTGTGTTGGAACTTTCAATTTAGGGGTCCAAAAATATGCTTGATTGCAGGCCGTTCTTAGTACACCATTGTAAGCTATTGCATTCATACGACGTGTAAGAAATTGCAATTCAATAGTGCCATACTACGTTATAGATCCCCATACGATGACACCACCAGCACAGCTGTGCAGTCGATCTAAAGTATGCTCTTCCTTTCGAAAATCATGAAAGTAGTAAGCATAACCGTCGGGACTCGGGACCCTCCAAATTAATTTTGTTTTCGTCTGAAAAGACAACAAGCTGCCACTTCTTCGCCCAGGACATATGCGCTCTGCGGATATCGAGGCGTTGCGTCTTTCGAAGTTAGTTAAGAGGTATTTTTGTATTTTATTTTAAGACACTTTAAATGTTCAGCATTGGAAATAATTCTTTGCACAGTCCGCACTCATGCGTTTTTTTATTTATTCTTGTCTGCAGAGTCGTGTGAATTGGACAAGCCTTTATTTTGGCTTTCGGCCTTTCGACTTCAATCAACGGTTTTACGTTCCTCATTTTTACTAAATTTTATTGTAAATTATTCAAAATAAACTATTTATAACTTAAAAAAGAAAATCACGAATAATTACAGTGTATCAATTTCATATTCGTACGGTTAAGTGTTTATTCATGGTTAATATATTTTCCCAAGTTTTCTTAGTTGGTAAAAATCATTTACTAGTAAATGCTAAAATGATAAAACTACTCTAAAACTAGATCAATTTCGTATTCGTTCGCTTAGTTCTAAGTTGCCAAGCAGCTTTAATTTCCCTTGCATTTCGAAGCAAATGTGTTTTGTCAGTCCTATTATTTAAAGTATTCTGAAGTTATTTAGAATTTTTAAAAGCGTTTTAGACAATTTGTCTCAGAATTTAACAACAATGGCAAAAAAAGCAAGTGAAACCTCTAAAGAACTTCGAGAACTCATTGTAAAATACTACCAAGAAGGTAAATCTTATAAACAGATTTTATCTTCAGTTAATCGAGCTATATCAGCGGTTTAAACTTTAAACTATTGTTAACCAATTTGTTAAGGAATAAAGTCTCGCAATACGACAAGAAGTATTTTCAAAAGGCAGGACAAGAGGATAATTCCGCGTGAAATAAATAAAAATCCAAAGGTAAGTGCACCAAAATTGGCACAGAATCTTCGCCAATCGCTTGAAAAATAATTTTTCATTGAAACTTTGCGGAATTGTATTCGGAAACAAGGTTTTAACGGAAGATTATCGCGCAAAAAAACAATCATTAGTCATGTCAACAGACTTAAACGGCTTGTATTCGCCAAAGAATACCAAGCAAAAGACTTTGACTTCTGAAAGACGGTTATTTTCACAGATGAGTCAATATTCAATATTCATGGCTCGGATGGCAGACCAATGGTTTGGCGTAAGACGAATACTGAAAATCTTTCGCAAAACACTCGAGGAACCGTTAAACATGGTGGTGGGTCGGTTATGGTGTGGGGTTGTTTTTCAGAAGCTGGAGTTGGGAAACTGCACATAATTGAAGGAATTATGGATCACAAGATCTACATACATCGATATCCTGACAAATTTAGACGATAGTACTGCAAAAATGGGTCTAGAAAACAACTTAACTTTTTATCAGGATAACGACTCAAAGCATAAGGCGAATGCAACCCGAATGTATGTGGCTTCTCTTTAATTGCAGTAAAGTTTTGGAAGGGGTACGAATATGTAATTGATACACTGGGCCCTTATTATGAAATGCGAAACGAACGGCGTAAAAAACCAAACCCAGAAAAACGAAACTCATGGCGTAGAGCGATTATTTGATACGAAAATGGAATCAAGAAAATGTTGCTATCCAAAAATGAGAAATGGTATTTTTTTAAATGCAACTAACTTCACACCTATTTACAAATGTCAAAATGTGAATGTTGGAAAAGTTTTAAGTTTAAATTTCATTTGTATTCGGTTCGGTGAAATGTTTTTTCATTGCGATAACTTTTTTGAAAGCGAAGATGAATCTAAATACAAAGGAGAAATGCATGTAACAAGTGCACTCTTAAGAGATTCATCCGACCCAATGAGCCTTTTAAGTTCCTTCGAAGATTTAATTCCACATTGAGTGCTTGAAGGCACTCGTAAATAAAAATACAAGTATCGTTTTTTTACGATTCTAGTTTCTCGTAATCTCAATTTTACAAATACGCGCTTCTTCAATCGTTTTTCGTAATCGCAATTTCACGAATACTCCGTATTAAAAACGTTTATCGTTTTTATAATAACCCCCCTGTACATGCATACATTATTAGATAAGCTTAGAGGTTCTAATCGGCTGTCTCACAAAAAATACATTAATTTTTGTCACATTTGAAAGTAAAAATAAAAATAAAATAACGGTTTAATTTCAGAACTGAAGTTTTTTTTGGAGAAAGAGTTAAAAAAAAGAAAATGAAAAAAAAATATTGAGCATTATTCATAATAATCGTTTCGAGTTATTTGCATTTACACTGAAAGATTATGATTACATCGTACACGGCGCAAACGGGACCAAGTCCCTTGTTAGTGACGAAGGTTGAGCTTCAGCTCATCTTCAATTCAATAAAAAACAAAAAGTTAGCAGGTGTCGATGGTATATCCAACGTTGTACTAAGACATTTACCGATGGAAGCAATTGACATATACACCACGCTCTTCAATAATGCATATTATCCAGTGCATTGGAAGACCGCTGTGGTTCATCCTCTCCCGAAAAAGGGAAAGGACAACTCCAACCCGTCAAATCTTCGGTCGATAAGTCTTCTTCCGAGCATCAGCAAAGTTTTCGAAAAGATCATTAATAGGGCTCTGACTAAGTGGGCTGCGGACAACAAAATAATTCCGGATAAACAGTTCGGGTTCAAGGCGGGTCATGACACAATTCATGCTGCGTCTAAACTCGTTTCTGATATCCAATGGAATAAATCAAAACAACAATGCACAGGTGCTGTTCTGGTTGATTTGGAAAAGGCCTTTGACACCGTATGGTTAGAGGGTCTTTACCTTAAACTGAGCAGGCTTGGCATAAGCAAGCCATTGTTGTATATACTTTATGATATGCTTAACGGTAGAAAGTTTGTTGTCAAAAGTGGCAATGTAACTTCTACCACAACATTCTCAATTAAAAATGGTCTTCAACAGGGAGCGGTGAATTCGCCGATTCTCTTCAGCATTTACACCAGCGATCTGATAGGTAGTCTTACAAAGGCAATTGCGTACGCCGACGATCTAATTGCGTACAGAACGGCCCGAAAGGTTGAGGTTATTAGAATTCTCTTGCAGCGTGATTTCGACAAGATTCAGCGATATTGCGACGACTGGAAACTGAAAATAAATGTCCAGAAGTCAGAGACAATTCTGTTCCGGACTCCGTTGGCTAGGGCCACGAGGGATACGTATAAGAATTGGCGCAAGATGGTCATCGTTGATCTTCACGGGCAGCCATTGGCGAGCAAAAGTGTAGTGAAGTACCTCGGTATCTGGTTAGATCAGTATTTATATTTCGACAGACATATAAATGCTGCTCTGACCAGGGCCAGAGGAGCCTTCGCTCTGACGAAACGACTATTTTTTAGCAGTCGGCTTGACCCCAGATTAAAGGTAATTTGCTACATGGCCCTCATACGGCCAATGATCGTTTATGGTTGTCCTGTGTGGTTCAACGTTGTCCCTTCCCAGATGGAGAAGTTTCGGGTGTTCGAGCGGCAGTGTTTACGACGCTGTACCGGTTTTTATCGAACAGCCGAATCTTCTTATGTGCATTACTATTCAAACGAGGTCCTATACAACGGGGCTCGAATCAATAGAATTGACAATTTCGTGATAAAACTCGTTCGAGGTCACATTGCAATAGCAAGAGCTATGTCTTCGACTAACAATTTAATTTTCGGGGCGTTCTATCCGAACGACGAGTATTTTGAGAGTGCACGCTTGAGCGGCTTCATTCCCCCAGAGGCATTCCTCTTTTTAGATAGATGCGGTCTGATACAGGATAGATTGGCAGTTCCGTTAATCTACCACGTCAGACGAAGAACCGTGGACAGGCGACTCCTGTACAATCGGGACGTCATGGCACAACGCGGAGCAGAGCTCCTTCGGTTCAGTAGGGCGGTGTCCGAACGGGACCGAACTGATAGGGTGAAGCAGGAGAACCAGTTTTGGTGGCTTCAATCGGCACTTGATAGTGGGTAGTCGGGATGGGGTTTTAAGCCTTGGCCGGCTTACATACTTGTTTTATAGTTTTAGGGTTTAGTTTTAAGTAGAATAGGCATGGTGGCACACAAAAAAAAACACAAAAAAAAATTAAAATTAAAAAAAAAAAACATAAAAAAGACAATAAAATATAAAAACAAAAAACGTTAGATTTGCTTTGATTTGATTTTGCTGTGGTTGTTCTAGTTTTAAGTAGTTTGTAGAATAGGTAGTTTAAGTTAGCTTTAAGTTTTATATTAAGGACCTTATTTTAAGTAGTTTTTAAGTAAAAATAAAAAAGGACCTTGATATTAGTTTTTTCTCATAATTTTCTAATAAATACAAAATAAATAAAATCTAGCTTTAAGATTGAATAAATAAAAATGAATTATAAAAAAAAAACATCGTACACGGAGGAAGGCTTCCAGAAAGCTTCAAATCTAAATCTAAATTACGATATCGAAGAACTTAAAGTGCTTAGCTCACATCATAACACAAGAATCTGCTTGGTACCAGGTCACAAAAGAGCTGATGAACTTGTGAGGAAAGGTTCAACATACTTTCAGGAAACCAAAGAACGATAGATAAGAATCCTGGCCACAGCCAGGAAGGCCCAAATTTGACAAATCAAGTTCCCATTCGACTATATAACTCCATATAAAATATCTACGAACCCATCGCCTAAACAAGGCTATACCAACAAGTTTTTGAAATATATATTCTAGCAGATAGTTACAATCGAAGTAGATAGATGATAGAAAAAGTAGAAGGCGAGATTGAAATTCAGGACGACTTTAGGTAAGGTTAGGTTAAAGTGGCTGTCTCTGATGGAATAGGACATACTTAGGCCAGTTTAATGGCCCATTGTGATACTACATAAATCTTGAGCCTTGCTGCTAAGCTCAATGAAAGCAGTTTAAGTCCCTTACGAAACGTGAGAGGCTAATTACATATGTCGATATAATTTAAATCGTTATAGAAGAACTCTCCTAGGTAATTCTTGCGTTTTTGAGGTCAGGACGACTTAATCCTTTAAAAATGTGTTGTTTTGTTTGTGGGAAAAAATAAATCTAATTTTGCCGCCGAATTTTCGCCACCAATTTTCAAAAGCAATATGCTTTAACTAAGTTATAAAAATTAATCAATTTTTTTTTTTTTTTATTTTCTAAAACAAAAACTTGAACAAAGGCACAATCTAAGGGAAAGAACGCTTAGCAATATGTCCGGGATATTTCTCACGGTATTTAAGTCCAGTAACAAGTGTTGAACTCTTAGGAAACGCTGTTTGTCCATTGAATTTGGTATCAGTTTCTGGATTAAATCGCAAATATTGAGACTGGATGTGGAGATTTGGTGGTAGGTCAGCTTTTTTCAGAGCATCATAAGGTACAGTTGTATCAACTGATGACTTGTAGAATTTAATTACGTCAGCTGAAAATAAAATTAAAAACCATGAGATTTTGTAGGTTTTCAGCTATAAAATAATAATTTTAAAACTAAAGTTGGGCAATAGGGTTTACTTTAAGCTTGTTTGTTAACAGTGAGTTAAGCTTTCAACTAAAAAGCAGAAACTTACTGTTTCTAAATTTGTTTATTAACTTTATTAATGATTAAAATCTCAAACCATGAATTTGTTTTTAAAAAGAAGTGGCTTACAAGGGTATTTGAGAATATAGAAGCTTAGATGACGTTATGTGAACCTACTAACACTTACTTTAAATATTTTAAACTCACCAATAGTGTTTATCTCATGGACCTGAGAATTTGGTACTGAATGTTGGAAATCCTTGAAACATGCATCGAGAACTTTAAACTTTTCCTCCAAGTTCGAAAGTTTGTAATCATTCTTAGAAGATATATTTAAGCTAGTACAAATGGCGTTTATTTTATCAGCGGCATCATTAGGAGCTTCGTAGGACTTGAATGGACGAAGAAAACTAGAAAAGGGAAAGATAGTTTTTATTTTTATTTGATGAACTTGTACTCGTAAGTTTAGATAAAATCTGAAATGCTAAATGAATATATTGGGTAAATCATAACCCAATAAAGAATTTTACTACCATACAGCTATGGCCCAAATAACAGGAAGTCGTAATTTTGTCTTAAGCAATTTTTTAGGCGGGAAACAACACCAGCGCTGAGATCAAACAAACAACTACCCTTACTTAGTGGTGCTTCTTTGGGTTAAGAAAGTAATTAAGGAGCAACCAAAGTGTCGCTACATAAGGCCCTTATTGTTCCCATCCTGATAGAAGCATGGACTAATACAAAAGCGGATGAAAGCAACTTGGGTCGATTCAAGAGAAAAGTTTTTAACGTGAGTGGAGGAGACGATGGAACGAAGATTTTGCTGCAGGCTTCATAAAAGGCTGTCCAAAAAATTGGAATACTTAACCAAGACTTTAAAAAATAATATATTTCGACAAAGAAATTAAAGTAGATTTATTTGTTGATCGATTATTTTGATATTCACGTGAAAACTTTTCATTTAAATGTAATTAATTCTCTTTTTCATAAAGCTAATTAGGTAATAACATTTTCCTTGAAGAGTCGAGTACTGCATTGTAGGCTGGTTTTGTGAGAAGCTTTTGTCTACTCCCTTTAATCTTTTTATTAGAGTTATTAAAAATAGTCACCGCTCAAAAACATACATTTTATTCCTTTAAAATTAGAGATTTGTTCTACTTGGGGTCGTTATTCTGCTGAAAATGCATCATCTAAGAGGTATGGCAACTTCTTGAACTTTTTTTCAAAATTATTTCTTCCATACAAAAATGAAACGGGGTCTTATGATGTTGGGATTGAACGTTTCCCACACAAAGCGACCATCAAATATTTTTCAATCCATTTTAAATAAATAAATCTTTGTTTTAACACTTTAAAGTGCATTCAAGCGTTGTTAACGTAGTATATTCTTGCAAAATGAGTCCGCTTACAGGTACGTCTTTTTTATTGCAATTGCACCTTTTATGGATATTGTGAGTCAAATTAAGCCTTCTGCATGATACGAATAACTTCCCTGGAACACGCTGGCGTGTTAACATGTTTTAAGTGAAGTTTGTAGCTGCAAAGTTAAGATTTTTAAGTAAATAGAAAACGACTGAAATTTTGAAAACATACAAAAAGACAACAACCATAAACTTAGACAATGGGAATAGAGATTTTCGATCTTCTTGTCTCTTCGTACATAAAACCTCAAATAGAATAATTATATTCCGAAATGTAACGACGCCCTAGGATGCTCCTAGAGAAAATTTGTACGGCCTTTACAGTGACAGACAACTGGCTCTAACTCGGCAGGTACCGAGAGAAGCGCATTAGAGAAAGACCGCAACTGATGTGCCACACGCATTAGGGGAAGAAATTCAACTAACTTTGCCTGCGAAACTGGAAACAACTAGCTAAGAATCGAGCTGACTGGAGACTCATGTTGGTAGAGGCTCAATTCTACCGTAAGTACGATGAACTTAACTACAAGCTTATGTATTTAAATTCAAATAAGATTACAAAAACACCTGCCAAATCAAGGAAACAGCGTTTCAAAGAATCACAGCAACCAAAATTTCGCAATGCAAGGACTCGGAAATTATGTGGAAAATGTTAAATAAAATAAATGGAAGAAAATTTAAAATTTGACTTAATATCAATGCAGCACAGCTAAAAACATATTTCAGTAATATGCTGAATCCTCTCCATTCCTTACTCCAACCTCGTTTTCAATGTGCAAGACCAGATGTACCAAATTTTATTTTGGATAAACCCATCACTCAAGCAGAAGTAAGAGGCTGGTTAGTAAAAAGTAAAAATCGCAAAGCACCAGGAACTGACGGCATTCCTATTGAATTTTTCAAATATGCCAATGATGATTTATTAGACATTTTTACCAAAGAACTAAATCGAAAATTTGAAACTGGAGACGTCCCTATGAGCTTCCAGCAGAGCGTAATCTTTCCAAATCTTAAAAAAAGAAGACCCTAATCAAGCTAATAATTATAGAGGCATTCCATTTTTAAACTCAGCGATAAAAATATTAGTGGGGGTTATGGCAAATCGCTTTAAGAGTTGGACTTCAAAAACAGATGCAAGCGAATTCCAGGCAGTATTCCGTGGGAACTACTCGAACCTTTATAGTGACACTTCATTCTGAATACGACAGCGCAGACATTTATTAGAGAAAAGAGAAAGCTCTATGCGTTTTTTGTAGACCTAAAAGCTGCTTTTGATACCGTGGGCAGAAGCGCACTTATTTATAAATTGTACAATATATTTAGGTCTATCAAGAAAATTTGGCAACTTGATTGAAAAATTGTATGAACAAACGACTTCTGCTGTTTGGGACGGTAACCAACTGTCAATTTTTTTTGAAACGGTTACAGGTGTGAAACAAGGATGCAATTTAAGTCCGAAAGCATTCATAATGTTTATAGTTGATATTTCCGAATATTTTTGTGGCGGTGTAAGAATTGGGGGAATCCTTATTAAAGTTTTGATGTATGCAGATGATTTGGTGCTCCTTGCGGACACACCAGAACGCTTACAGCGAATGATTAAACAGCTAAAAAAATATTGTGATGAATGGAGAATGAATGAAAACATAAATAAATCCAAAACAACGGTGTTTAGAAAAGGAGGTGGGTGCTACGCTAGGAATGAGAAGTGGTTTTTTGATGGACATTAATTAGAAACAGTCAAGTCATATAAATGCTTGGGAATAAATATCTGCTGCAACTTGAACATGGAACAACACTTTCAGGAGAAGCTATCTTCATCTAAATCAGCTATAAGTGCCGCATGGGAAAACTCTCTGCAAGATAAACATATATCGATGGAAACAAATACCAATTATTCCAGGCAGTTCCCAAATCAATAATGCTATATGGAGCTCAAATCATACGATACCAGTAGAAAAACTGCTCCGATATTTCTTAAAGCGAATTTTCAAGCTTCCACAATCCTCACCAAACCATATGCTATTCGTTGAAACAGAAATCTCACCGCTATTCATAGAAACCTTGCGACATCATTTCAACGTCATTGCGAAAACTATGGTACGGGACGGAAAATGGTTGACCAAACGAATAGCAAGTTACGTGATAGAGAAGAGAATATTGTTTTATGAACATTGGAAAGCACTCGCAGTTCGCTGGTCAGACTTTAAGGATTACTATGGATAATATTCATCAACGAAAGGAAGAATTCGACAGTTTAATTAAAGCGGTGGATGAGAAAATGATAGCGGAAAGCACTGAAAAAGCACTAGCTTCAACCCATCGCGAAATTTATGCCAGCTTAAGCCATAATCTTTGCGAAAACAACTAATTAAAAATACTCAAATGACACAATATCTACTGTTTTTAAGGCCAGAGGAGAAATTATGGACCCTAACTTTATACCCCACAGAGAAGATAAAAACATTTATCACTTCCTGGGAAGATGTCCTGTCTCAAAGCAGTTCAGGATTAATTTTTTTGGGAAACTAGAACTAGATTAATCAGAAATGAAAATGATTTCAAATGGCGCTGACTGGAAAAAATCGCACAACTATTATCAACAAGCATCGAAATATAGAAGAGTTATAATTGAAGAACATTTTTAACATGCCTCTTACAATACTTTATCATGTACCTTCGGGCAGACGGCTTTTATGTGTTAAAATTAAAGAATAATACTTTTTTGTAAACTTGAATTTGAAAAATAAACAACAAATCTAACTATGTATCTAATTTAAAAAAAAAAATCTGGTAGAGGCCCAAGCCCGTCCCGGACTGTAGCGACACTTTGAGTAAGTAAGAAATGCAACGATAAATCTTTTGTTTTAATTTTGTTCTTTGTAAATGAAATGCATATATGGCTCTTTAAAAATGTTAAAGACTTAATACTTAAATAAAACACAAAAAAGTAATTTACAATAAAAAGAAACATAGTTTCCGAAAATTCTCATAAGTTAAAAATCTTAATTTGACTGTAGGTACATACCTATGAACTTTTTAAAATATATCTAGAAATTAATTTTTAGTGCTTTAGATTCCATTTTAATTTTTTTATTTTATTTCCAATAATTCAAAAATGTATGTGATATCCTTTTTGAGACGATGAATTCGTTTCAAAATAAAAGTTACTTTCAAACCATTTTGTCCTATTCTGTTAAACACCGTGTTAGCATTTATGGTTTAAAGTTTCTTAAATATTTATTCAAGACTAGTGAAATCTAACAACTTATGACGATTTCTCGAAAACTGTATGAAATATTATAAATATTCACATGAATTAAATAAACTTTAAAAGCCTTTTGTGTTTTGTTTCAACTTTTCAAAAGTATAGTTATACCTACCTATGTCTCAAAAACATGACGTTTTGAATTAAGGGCAATACAACTCTTCAATTTGATTGTCAGGAACAAAACTTGTGGAGCAGTGTTTAAATACCTATTCAATACTTTTCATATCGCCATTTACAAATTACATATATTAATTCCTCATTAAATTACCTACTCAAACCGCTTAGGTTATTAAGTTTGAATCATTGTTAAGTCGTTTGCCATCTGTTTTCAAATAAAACAGAAATATAAAAAGTAATTACATGAAAAAGTAAATTCAAATATGTATGAACAAAAAAATATTAAATTAAAATTCTTTTAAAGAAAATAACAACAATCATCAACATCATTAATGTATCTATCCATATCTACCTAACTACTCTTGGGGGATCAACTTAACTTAAAAGATCTTTTTGTTACGAAAACAACAATTTAGAGCAATTGAGCTTTTTTAAATAAGGGACATTTATTTTTCCCCAAGTCTCCACTGAACATTATTTCCCCTTCGTTACACTGTTGTGTCAGTGTCAGTTTCATTTTTACCATAGAGCTTCATATTTCTCCTCCTATTCTATTTATCACTCAGTTTACATTTTCTAACGAAAACACACAAATGTAAAAAATATTCCCCCATCTTTCAGGTTTTTTTTTTCTTCACTGTCCCACAGAAGAAGAAAAGAAAAAAAAACTAAATTACCCCTTTTTTATGTATACACACCCTTTAGAGGCCAATGATTTTCCCACCGAATCAATACTGCTGCTACTGGTACTCACTGCAGGGCCACCCTTTTTTTGATTATTTTTGGTTGTTGAATAAAAAGCATTTGGTCGCAGGAAAATCTGAAAGTTGAAAATATGTGTAGGTACATAGAACAAAATAATGTACAAGCATTTCCGGTATCAATAAATTCTTGTCATATATACAAAATAAAAAAAGAATCTGTTGATAACTTTAATAGCATAAGCACCACTACCGCAACCGCACCAACTGTCAAATCAACAATCACCAGCTGTCAATTATTTTTTTTCTCACCGTCGTAACCAACCTAATTCGCGTGGTGAATATTGAAATTTATTCGATATGGGTTATGATTCTTTTCTTATACATTACATTAGATGAATGATGATAAGAATAAGATTGAGTAAAGAATAAATAATTTTTAATTCTTGCTTTATATTATCACACAATTATTATTCACTTCTTTCCTTTAGTTTTCTTTTTCCTTAAAACGGTCGTCGGAGGGGTTTCTTTTTGCTTCGTTTTTATGTAATTCCATTTCGTATAAACTTACGTTTCGTGCGAAAATGTGTTGACCCGTTTTACGTAAACTCACTTGCCCAAGCCCCGCCATCATGAACGTGAAAGAGACACTGGTGGGCTAATGCGAATGTGTGAAAATTTAAAGCGACGACGGATATTTTGTTCTTTCCTCCGGTTTACAAAAGTTTTAGATGTTTGTAAGAAAGGGACAGGTGTTGGTGTTTATATTTATTTTTCAACTTCTGAGCAGAAAAATATGTGTAGGGTTGTGTGGGTAAATTGGGATTGGAATTTTGTAATGTGTGAGTTAGAATCTAGTGAAACCATTTTTGTTTTTCTTAAATCACAAATTCATCTGCGTTTACACAGTGGAAAATTTGAATATATAATTTTTGGTTATGACAGGTCTGTTGGAATTCTTTGAATTTCTATAATTTTCTGTGAATTTTAGTATGAATCTCTGTGAAGTTTTTAGTAACGTACACACAAATTATATTGATAGTCTTTTCAATAAAATCGTAGACATTTAGAGCAAGGGTTAAATCACTCTTCCATTCCTTTTACTATTCCAATTCTCTCTTATTCTTAGTTTTAAAAATCATCAAAATATGAGAAAAAGATCAATTTTTAAATTTGAACGTAGAACTGTCATGGCAGAGATCTGGGTTCAATCAAACTTGTGTCACTTAAACGTTTTTTCCCCGAGTACTTCCCAAAAATTGTGAAGAACAGGGAATTAAAAAATCCTTGGTATAATTCTTTGTCGTAAGGTAAAGAGGTCTTAAGTCACAAATTTGCAAAGCAATTGATAAACCTAGAAACTTATGTTGTTGTTGTAGACGGTAAATATAAATACAAATAAATTGGGTGGCGCAACAGTCCGTTTGAGAATTAGGGCCTAGTGACTGACAACTCTCAACCATTCCTGTATGCGAGTACTGTTGTCAGGGATGGAAGGGACCTACAGTTTTAAGCCGAATCCGAACGGCAAATTTAAGAAAGCACTTTTCATGACAAGAATTACTCGTGGAGAATTTGTCAATTCCTCGCCAGAGGTAGTACCCGTGAAAAAAACTTTGGGTGGCATAGGTAGGGATCGAACCCAAGACCTCACGCATGACAGTCAATCGCACTAACCATCATGCCGACGGTAAAAAGTTTTTCATTTAATATGGTTGGCCAAAGACTTAGTACTACAAATAAGGAAATCTGATAATTCCAGCATAGTGGTAGCACAATCTTGTTTTTGTTGTAATATTCAAGCCCTACTAATTTTTATTTGGTGTAAGGTCCTTTTTTTTTCTCTTTCGGTTAATACTAACAACTTGAGTCTAGAATAACTGCTGAAAATCGTATTAATTCTCATACTTATTCTTTAGACAATAGGACAGACAAATTCATATTCATTTTGATATGAACTCCTTAAGTTTATTGGGTATGTGTGACCTGTTTCTGATTTAAGTAATTTTAGTCTAACATCAAAGAATTCTTGCCCGTTAAAATTTGACATAAGAACTGTAGGTTTCCTACATTCCTCTCATAACTTGACCAGATCCTGACGAAATTCATCTCTGCCTAACGTCAAAGAATTCTTGTTATGGAAAGTTATTCTCAAATTATCTGTTCAGATTTGGCGTAAAAACTGTAGGTACGTTTTCTACATTCTTCAAATTACGTGTATACAAAAATGGTTTAGTTTTAATCACTGCGCGTTATAAGATAGTTTCTAACAAAAGTTTGACAAACTGTTGATAACACGCCTTTTAACGTTTTATTATTTTTAAAAATCTACGAGTTAGAAAAAATATATTCAACTGTCAAATAGCACAATGTGAACACCAACTAATAGCTTTCTTTGTCAGTTTAATGTTTGACAGGTACAAACTGTTCATAAAAATAAATAAAGATTTCAAGAAAAGACACTAAAACCAAATACTACAAGACATAAAACTATTAATTATTTTACCTAGGAAAAAGTTTATTTATAATAAACATTGTCTAAATGTTATTGAATTTACAAATCATGGGTTTACATAGGTAGGTACATTTTTTTTGTTTTTAAATGAATCATTTTTCAAAACGGTCACTCACTAAATAAGTGAACAAGTAAAATTCTTATATTAACCAATATTCGTCTTCGTATTCGTAGTGTAAGCACAGGCAAAGTGCTCAACTCTCAGTTCCTCACAGAAAGAAGTAATGTCATTTTCATTTCCAATGTTTGTGAGAGAAAAGGAACTTCTTAAACACCAGAAAGAGAAAGCTATAACCGAACGAACAACCCGAACCGAACCGACACTGACACATCCACACTTATTATTTCGAATCAATCGAATAACAGTTTTGGGTTCATCGCGGCTAATCCCGTACCCGTCGTCGATGTTGAATTCAAAGCGAAATAGTCTTTAATAAAAAATAAGATTTCTCCCAATAATGCGAAATTATATATTTGCTAGAACCAACATTTTTGTATGAATTCGAATTTTTTTTTAAATTTAAATCTTAAAAGAAAAGTAACAACAAATATATTTACAAAAGCTGTTTGGAAAGAAATACAACAAAAAAAAACAACAATTTTAAAATTTTAAGTTCAGTGTTTTAGTTTTTATTTTATTGTGGATTAAAATATATAAGCAATACTGTATATGTTTAAAGCGTGAGTGAATCAGAAATAACATCGCCGATAAAACTAAAATACACTACCCAAGGATAACATGAAAATCGTGTAAAAATTTGCAAAATCATTAAATATTTTTGTGATATTGATAATGGTAAATTGTTGAAAAAGAAAAATGAACAAACTTTCTAATGAACTTTTTTTTGAACAAAAAAGCATATAAAATTTATAAAAACCCCAACTATCAAAAGAGAATATTGAACACAAAATTTCACTCTCTTCTCCTCGGTAAAGTGTAATCAAGAAAGCAACTTTAAATTGCACGTGTAAAAGAGAGACAGCATGTTTATGGTGGAGAGATATTTTTGAATACAACTTTAAAAAATCGCTGTGTAAACACGGCTAGTGACAGTGAAATAGAAATAAATAAAAAAGTGCACACACATTATCAAGCTCACCAATCCTACTTTAAAGTATACATAAGGAATGTGAGTGTGTGTGTGTTTGGTTCAAAGAAAAATCTTCAATTGTCGCCATTTTCATCACCACTCACCACAGTCGCTCGCAAACGTCGTCGTGTCGATGTTTAATCGTCGGACTACACTACTCTTATTATACCATATACCTACCAACTTCAGGCAGAATTGAAATTCCTTTCAAATAGAATTTGAGTCAGTTTTCTCTAACGCACATTATAAACCAACAACAACAAAAAATCAAATCAATCTTGTGTGTGGTATTTTAACTTAAAATTGTGTGGTGAATAGTTAAATTAATTTTAAAATTGCACAACCCAAAGCAGGAGCCTTTATTTAAAACGTTAAAGAAAAGTTAAGAAAATAACGCATCTTACAGTAAAAAAAAAGTTTAATATTAAGAAAAAATTCAACTCGGATTGAGACGAAGCAACCCACATAATTTTCTTTTGCGTTATTTTTCATCATTTCGTGTAAAAAAGAATATAAATTGCGTTCGTGTGTGTGTATATTGATGAGTTTGCGTGTGTGTGTGTGTGTACAAAGAAAAGAAAAGAAGAGGAGAAGTGTAAAGTGAAATAGCAAAGGAAAAAAACAAGCCAGTTTTTTTCTTTTTCCTTCGCTCCCAGAAATAAGAAAAAGTGAGAAGGTACCTACTTCTACCTACCACAGATCGAAGATTTTTTATAACAAGAATTCAAAAAATTATTCATTTATCGGATAAAAAGTGAATGCAAAAATATATATTACATGTATACTACACCCAAACCCAAAGTCGACCCTATGTCATATAATATACACTATAAAACGAGATAGATATAAACTTATAATAAAACTAAACTATTATTGCAGTAAAGTGGTGAATTGTGTGTTACAGAGTGTGGTGAGAAAGCCCTTTTTTGACATCTAAAGCTACATATTTTATTCACCATAAAGAAAACTGATGATTTTTTAATTGAATTTATGGATATTTTTATTATATTGAAATTCTACAAAGTGAGAGAAGTGCCATTGCCAATGTATAAAAATCAAAACCAACACATTTAAGAATACAACACACGCAAAAAGAAAAGATACATAAAAGTGGATATACGTTGTTTCATCGGTTTGATCGCCGTCTCCGTCTCCATTGTCGTCGTCGTTGCCGTCGCTTGAAAACAAGAAGAGTGCGTGTGCACTAGTTGTTTCTTCTTCGTTATTTTATCTCACCTCATCTCGTCTCCCTCTTTCTTCTCCTTACTGCGATCCAATCCAAAGAGGGGAATCAAAAAAAAAACAAATTCAGTGTTCATAATTTTTCTCCTTTTGAATCTTGAATCTGAATCGGCAGCGGAGTCCGAGTATTGCGAGTCCTCTTTTGTCTAGTGTGAGTTGAGTGTGCCATCAAACTCACTTGCTGCTTTTTATGCATATATAGATAATCTTATATTTTACTCGTGTCGTTCATTGTCGTCGGCGGTATAATACAATACAAAAATACAACAAAAAGAAGTGTACAAAGGAAGAATCAAAGAAAGAAAGAAAAAAAAATATAAAGAAGAATCGAAATCGAATCCTCTGCAAGGGGTGTTGTTTGTGTGTTTTTCAATACCAAAGTGAATTGTTGAAAATTTGTGTCTATAAAGTCGTGGTGAATATTTATTTTATTTTTTCAACTTGAATATAAAGTGTGTTATTGGCTTTATATTTGTGTGGTGTGTTTTTTTTTTCTTACCCGCAATATGATGTGTTAAAAGAAAGAAAATAAAATTGTACCCGAATTTATATTTAAGAAAAAAAAAAGCTTTGGTATATTCAAAAAAAAATAGAAAAATAAAATAAAAATTTAAAGATCAAGTGTTATCGGGGTGCAAATGAAAAAATAAATGAATTAAAAAGAATAAAATTCACTCGAAAATGAAAATGAGGTGTGAATTATACCAACTATGACGCATCAAAATCACCAGACTAACGGCGCAAGTTTGGAGGATTGCCATACAAACTTCTTTGCCTTGGTAAATATATAGAGAATTTAATTTTTGTATCCCCCATTTTTTTTCTACTTCTTCTCAATATTGTTCGTCTGTCCGTCCGTCGTTTTATCGTCGGTATAAGTCGGTATATCAGAGTCCCAACAATATTTTGCACTAATACCACTATACCACTTGTACCTACATAAAATACTTACTCACGAAGAAATATAGAAAAAAAACCTCTCGCATACATTTTTAATTTTTATATCTATTGTATGTAACCTGAAAATCCATACCTCCCCATGATGGCCCATCTTCACCAGAACATAATTTCTTCATGGATTAGATATAAGAACGTATTCCTAGGTAGACCATTTTCTAACTTAAGATATGAATGACCATGGTATGATCGAAATAAGTTGTGAGGATGTCCTGACGTTTTGTTATTTTAGGAAAAATTATATTGACAGTTCGTGTGAAGGAGCCGTTAGTTAAATTTGTTTTCAATAGTTGGATACTTAAAGTTGTTGTGAAAACTTTATTTATTGTCCTTTTAAATAGATTACACCTTTCATAGAAAGAAAAATGGTGAATTTTCATTTCCTATCTAAGTTCTTATAATCTTAATTCCAACTATAATTTCCATATACATACATGCAAACCCACATTTCAAAAAATTTGACATTTCTTGTGTCAATTTGAATTTTGTATAAAGCGGTGTTAATATAGTTTTTGTAACTTATCTAGGTAGGTACTTGCCCTAAATCAATATTTTCTAATTCTCCCTTTAGACCAGGAAACTGTCAAATTTCGGAGTTACTCCTTTTTTCGTTTTGATTCCACTTTCATTTTATTACGCTGATGCAAAATACAACAAAAAAGTGATTATAATATAACAATTAATATATTTATCAACCACTTTTATACCTATTTAGTTCTAGGTCAAATAATGTGAGGGTTGAAATCAGCATGATTTAAGATCTAGTTCGAAAAATCGAAATAATAAACCAAAAAAGTAGTGTCATAAAAATGTATTAGATTTACATATTTGTGTGTCATAGTTTAACATTTAGGTATTTGTTTTTTATTGAGAGTTGTAAGTTAAGAAGAAATCAGCATAGAGAATTGAGGTGAAAAGTAGCGTATTTTGCAACAATTTGACATTCTAAACCAAATTTCACTTGAAAAACGAACATGGACACCAATCAAAATTTGGTTTCCTCACTTGCTAACAGATGAATAGAATAAATCCAAATAAGAGTTCTAGGACCAAGGATCCAAGACCCCAATTTTGATGGACTTCAAGGCCGTAAAGCAATTTTGAATGCCAAATCGCCATCAACAAAGAGTAGAAAGAAAGTGTCATAGGTACTTAAGACTTAGATTGATTATTTTAATGGCCATTGAATGAAAACAATGACAAATGTCAAAGAAATGTACAAAACTCAATAAATCCCCTTTGGCAACGCTAGTGACTGTTGTTATTTTTTATTATGAATATCATAAACCAGTGCTGCCTACTCTTTTTACTTGCTTACAATCATGTAGGAACTTGAATAGATGAAATATGTAGCACTACGGTAGAGTACATATACAAACATAGTTAGGTATAACAAAATAATATTGATTCACACCACAAAAAAGAGAATTGCGTTATGTGTACGAACACAGGCTTGCCATATTTAGCTATTCTTTCGGGAAATCGGTTTTTTTTTACAAAATTGTCTAGCAAACATTTATATAACAGCTAGATTATATTTGGGCTATAAAAGTAGCTCTAGCACTTTACAAAAATTTATTTGACAACTTATAATTGCACTGTAAATGTAGCTCAATAGTTTAT
This sequence comes from Eupeodes corollae, assembly GCF_945859685.1. NCBI lineage: Eukaryota > Metazoa > Arthropoda > Insecta > Diptera > Syrphidae > Eupeodes > Eupeodes corollae. Next base: position 146,622,977 of record NC_079148.1, read on the forward strand.
CAAAAATTCGATCTTTTTTCGAAATTTACTTATATAGTAAATTTAGTATGACATATCAAAGAATTTAGCTATAAGTAGCCCAATTTTTAAATTAAAATGTTAACGTTGGCAACGCTATGGTGGAACGACATTTTTCTTCCATGAACTCTTCAAACAAAAACCAAAAAATCGATTAATCACATAATCGTTTCCTACAACAGCTTTGCGTATAATAAGTCAAAACAATCGTTTTCATCCCCATTTGAAATGGTTATTTAAGCAAGAGATTTACCAATGTCAACATCATGAAGACTACGAGATTGAGCAAGCATTACCATATTTCCCATAATAATATCACAATTATAGACTGCTTTTTGACAGCTAAAACCGTTAGAGTTGTGTTAATATTGATACCTTATCTATTTTTATAAACACAAATTTTGTATTTTACTTACGGATTGGTTTCTTTTGATTACAAATAAATTGTAAGGTGAAATTGGTTTTGATTTTGGGCTCAGAATACATGGCAACCCTGTGTATTAAACCAACAAACAAAGTTTGGTTGGTGATATGATGATGATGATGTTGATGATGTCGTCATTGTTGGTATTGGTAGCATATCCAGCTGCTTAATATTGGTGTATGCGAATTTTAGATTGTTATAAGAAAAATTCAAAGAAAAACAAAAAAGAAACCCCAAAGAAGAACGAAGAAGAGTAAAACCATGTATAGAGGTATAAAAATGAGTGTTTTTTTGGTTGTTGTTGTTTGTGTGTTGTACCGAGTTACGTTGTCGTTGCGTTGCGTCGCCGCCACACGGCCTACCCCAGACAAGACAAGAAAATGCCGACGAATTCATTATGTCCGGTGGAAAGTTCCTGTTATTCACCTTACTTGCTAGTTCTACCTACCTATCTATGTACCTAGCTTCAAAAGCCTGTTTTTTTTTTTTCATTCTTCTGTTTCTCTATTTTGCCTCGAAACAGAAACAGAATTGATGTGTTGTTTTCTAAAAAATCATCATTCTTTTGTTTGGCTATTTTGGCTAAGAGGTTTTATATAGATTGTATTTTAAGTGTTACATCATATTTTGAATTGGGTATTGTTGTTTTTTGTTTTGTTTTGTACTTACCTACTTAGCCAGCAGCCACCTGTCAAAAAATATAATAATATTTGGTCAATGACGTTTGCTAAAGTGGGTCAGTAAATAAAAACAATTTTATTTTTATTTTTGCTGAAGCTTTTCTTCTAAACAATTTGCTATTTTATTTCCGTTTTTGTGTCATCGGCAAATATTTTTTATTTTGGTTTATGGATAAAAAAAATATTACTTGAGTTAGTAGGTACGGACCTTTAGGTAGGTTTACACATGTACGTTATTTAAAGTTTTTTTAATAACATTGATTTTGATTGTTATTTTTTAGATAAGATTTACATAAATATGCAAGAATCTTAGGACCGTTCAATTATGATTTAAAGTGCCTGTTTAAGGCTGAAATCTCTATGTGTAAATATACTACGTAGGAGTTGATTGATTGGTTTACACCAAGGGGAAATTTAAGAATCATAGACCGGTCGGGCTAACGCGTCAGCTTTCTTTTTAGTTTACTTTCTTTTTATTCAATGCGCCTAATTAAAGTTGGCACATAAGAACAGGATTGAATTTATCTATGTAAAAGTATGATAATTTTTTTAGTTTTATTTGAAGAAATTGCTATTTTAGGCTAAATCCATCTCTGGGCTCTTGTGTTCCATATAACTCATTTAAACCTCTTGGATTGGATTTTAAAATGATAGATGAGAATAAAATCATTCATTCATTTACATATGTTACTCGAACATCCGTGTGATGGTGCTTATGTCGACCTTTTTTAATGTCATTTTGACAGCTTAACCTTAATAATATTCGCGCTTCTAGAAGTGTATCTTTTAATTTTCCCTTGATCTGAACTTTTGCCATACTGTGAAGTACTAATATATTTAATTGGAATACCACTGTCTTCTCCGACGGCTCCTTTCTAACCTGCCTCTTTTTTTATTAATTTTCACACTGTGTCGGGCGTATTAAAGGTATGGAAACCCTTTAAGTGTTAGATAATCATAAAAAAAATGATTGATAGGATGACTGTCTCATCTGTCATCAAACAAATTTGTCCCAAATGTCTTTCAAGAGTGTGAACTTTTAATTTTGTGTGATAATATTGACAGAAATGTCATCCCCAGACAGAAATTTGAAACTGTGACCCAATATTGTTGGAAAATATAACACAAACTGTCAAAATTGTTATCTCCTAGAGAATCGGCAAAACATCTTTATATGATATTTTAAGGCCCACATTTACCTAACGTGTATACAAACAATTTGAAACTAGAAGGTTATTTCAATTGTCAGGTTATTGACAGCTCCTGTCAGATCACAACCGTCTGTACATATTTTAAGACTTCTTCATGACAAAATGGACACAGTTTTTTTTTTAACAAATTTAAAAGAAGCTTTGAAATTATCAACTAAACGCTTTTTAAAAATTGTATTAGTGTTGGTGCAAAGAGGTGTAGTTTGCTAAAAGGTCCAGATTTGCAGAACTAATCTTAAATCCAAAATACAGTGGACGTCCAGTATAACGAATGATATAATGTTCGAGGTCATTCTCTATATCGAGAGCGTTCGTTATATCGATCGACTTTTCCATTCAAAAAAATTTAAGTAAGTGGTTGATTTATTAATAATTTTGGCACACGGAATTTTATTGAAATTTCCTTAAGTGAAACGCCTTTGTTGCACTCATCAATAATTTTGACTTTGTCCTTTAATGAAAGCCGAGTACGTTGAGATTTTGTATTCATTTTAATATTTTGTACACAAAACTAAATCTACAAAATTATTACGGAGCGTTTCAACCAGACGAGACTTTAAACAAAAAAACACTATTTAACTGCTAACATTATCTTGCCGTCGTGTCATTGAATATGTGTGTGTATGACCGTACATAAAATTGAAAATTGCATAGCGATAGCCAAACCAAAAAATAAGAATTCTAACAAAAATGTCTTAGTAGGCGATGCGAAGACTAAACGAAAAACAGAAAGCTTGTTATAGTTTTGAACCTTTGGCGCACACACATACATATGTAGGAGAATAATCTTATGTGTTGACATAAAAATATATGCACAGATCACAATGGCAAGAAAAAAAATCATTTTAAGCCAATATATATATACGCGTTCGTTATATCGGATAGCAAATTTTTATCATCGTTCGTTATTTAGAGATGTTAATGTAAATTTCAAAAGCGTTCGTTATATCGCAAATTCGCTATATCGGGCATTCGTTATATTGGACGTCCACTGTAGATCAATTTATTTTGCCACTTGAATAAAAAAACAGAATAAATTGATTTATTTTACCCATGGAAAATAAATAGTAAATATTTACGAAAGTACCTTTAAATTACCATATACCTACTACTTAGTTCCCTTTTATCGGCTTCTGCTTTACTTATGACATTCCATAAAATATCCCCTTATGCTTAAAAAAAAAAGTCCCCTGTCAAAAAAAAACCTAAATTAAGTTATCAAGTTATTGATACCTACTAAAGCAGTAACCACCTACGGTGGTAAATACCTAATGTTCCTGCCTATCAGTTTGAGATAAGATACGTCTTCGCGGTAATGAAATTAATGTACCTAACTATAGGTAGGTACATACGAACGTATTTAGGCACCTAACATTGTACGTATGTAAATAAACAAAAACAAAACATACAACCAAAAAGGTATCAAAACTAAACGACTGACCTGACGTAATTAAATATTAATTTGAGAAATATTAAAAAAATAAATAAATACACTGATAACGTTATCTTCAAAAACTTGAAAAAAAATAAACATTCAAAATTTGGTGAGTGTGTATTTGTGTACTAGATAGGTATTTAGATTTTATACAGCAGAGTCATCTCATCATCACTTTATTTTTCCTTCTCGCTCTTTTACACGCTTCGCTCTCTTGAATCCTCAACAATGTACAGATATCATAAGTACTATACTAATACCTACCATACCTATAGATTTATTCAACTCACTAAAATTCAAATAGAGGGGAATTTACAAAACAGTGTTGCCACTGTCAATAGATATATTTGTGTGTGACGTTTGATTCAATGAAAACGTCATTTGAACACGGAAACTGTGTTATCTTGATTTTAAATGTTTCACGTAGGTTGGTATTTTGTATTTTGTATTCTTACTGATAACAAAAAAATAGGTAGGAATAGGTATACGAACTTAGATAGATATTTTGTACCTACTACTTATCTAAGTATAGGTACTTACAACTTATTGATTACTTAATTTTGCTAATTTATTTAGATTGTTCCCTCTTACTTGATTAAGGTGGGGGTATGGATATACCTCTATAATACAGTACATATGTAAGTATAACCATATTTTTTGACATTGGAATTTTCTGGTGGAAATTTCCCAAAGCAAGTGAGGGTGAAGCGGTTGTATATTTTCAATGCTTTTGCGCTTTATTACTAGAACTTATATTTTTGAAAAATAAAAGAACCGAGCAAAAACAAAACTACCTATAATTTCCATGAATAAGGGTTGTCGGTTAGATATTGCGTACCTAGGTTTGTTTGACATTTCAAGTTGAACTGTTTGTTTTATTCTGGATGATATTTTGGGATGACAGTTAATATGTTAAAATGAAGTTTACTAATGTAAAAACTTAGGCACTGATTACACTAAAATGTACCTCATTATCTTTTGTATGTATGCCATACGCATTCTGATTTGATCTACATAACTTAGAGTACATCCCTACACTCACTCATAGTCATATCCATAGGTGGGATTTTGTTTTCATTTTTTCTTTTTCGTTTTGTTTTTCTTAGCTGGGGTTGATATTTTGCATTTTATTTTATTTTGTTTTGTTTTCATTTCATAAGCATCGGAGGTATGTCGGTACATTAAATGAGAGAGAACGGAGGTGATGTTGATGTACAATGAACAAATATTATTTCTATTTATGTCTCTGCTACGTTTTTAGCATTTTTTTCTTTCCATCTTTATTTTTGTATTTTTTCTTTTCTTAGATTCGATTTTTCTCATTTCTGTTTGAAAACTTTTTATAGGTAGGTAGGGTTTTCTTGTGCTTTGTTAATAAAGGAAAAATCTAATAAAATAATGTACTTTCTATGATATTTTTACCTACGTACATACGTATGTATTATCTATGTACTAAAATTTCTATATGAATATGATATGTATAAAGTTACATATTGTACATGGGTCATATCATAGTTTCTTTTGTTTTAAAGATATACATACATAATGTATATATGTATGTATATATGTATAATAAGAAGTAAGCATATTCTTCTACTGGGAGAAATGTCATTTCACACTTTTGACATTTACCTATGAATACATGCGCGCATAGAAATGTTAATGTCAAGCTAAACTTTCATAAAACGGAGAAAATAGGCGTACATGTAATAGAAAAAGAATTGTTTGTCAGTTATATTTAGACTTTGATTTAACTTTTTATAAATATCACTTATAATTAGCGAACTTGACCTTCATAAAAATGTCGTCAGTTGGATTATTCTCATAATTTCTTATTAACCTGTTTAAAAATAAAAAATTTTAGTTGTTCTTTTGTTTGTATCTGGCGACAGAGCACTAAACGAAGCCAATGGAAATTAAACTAGCCCTTGTAGGGAAGTATGGCGGTTTTCTAAAACGTCATTTGACATTTGGTCTGTTGTCTTTTTCAATTAACTATTTTTGTTATGTCAAGTAACAACATTTCCAAATGTCGTTTTTTTCTATTTGTTGGAATTTGTTAGTATTTAGAAACAAACCTTTTTGATCTGTCAACTACCTGAATATATAAATTAAATAATTGTTTTTACAGCTTAAAATCACAAAGTGACGAAAGCCTTAATTTTTTTAAGTAACAAAACGAAGAAAAATCGATAGAAAAGCTAAAAAAGCAACTGAAAGTTCAACAATTTCAACTCATCTCTTAGTTGTGGATTATTACAAATCGTTACTATTTGACACTTCAACAATAAGTTTAGATCGGATCTCTAATTGTTAAGTTTGTACTGCTATTGCAAAGATCAAATCAAATCAATAGTATTTCCCAAATTTGTGATCTTTGTATGTAAAAGTAAAATAATGACTAATTTCTTTATCAACTACTTTAGAATAGCACTGTGGACACAGCCATTTTCTGAATGAAAACAAAAAATTCATGAATTTTTAAAGCTCTGAATACACCGAACAGATAAAAAAGACAATATTGATTTTGACAGTATGAAATATGTTCACAGAGATATAAAAACGAATCAATTTTGAATGAACAAATTAACAATTCTTAATAATTTTAATAAAAATAACAGACCAATGATGTTCTTAAATAATTTGGGGCGCAATTGCTTTAATAAAATTGTGTCAAGGTATGTTAAACTTTATTTTCGGTAAAGCAGTTTTCTGAAGTCCAATGTGTAAAAACGTCACTCTTGACGGAATTAACCAATACAAAAATCGAATTTTGACTTCAATGTCTTTAGTTCAAATGCGTTTTCATAAACATTGATTATACGAAGTTTTAAACAAGAAAATAGTTGTTAATAAATCACTATCATTTCAAGAAAAAAACACAAATAACTTATGTCAAATTTCATAAAATTTTTTTTAAAGTTTGGGAATTTTAAACTTAAACAAACAGAGCTTATTCTAAACAGGGTCTTTATTTGTGCGTTAATGTTCTGTTTTTATTGTATTTAAAGTTATTGTAAACATTCCGGTTTGTCGATTTAAAAATGTTGAAATTTATTGACGTTTTAAGGCCCCCAGAATCAAAATCAAAGATTTTTAGAAAGGTTTCTGAGTGTGTTCGAACGTTCGGGATACCTTGTTTTTTCATCATCAAAACTAAACAAAACAAAAATATGTGTCATCTCGAATATTTTCGCAACAAAAAATGATATTACCTACGTCCAGAAAATTTCATGCGACGTTTTTGGCATCCTCTAAAAATTTAAGAACCATCAAAGTAACTGTTTTTTACAAACAAATAAAAAAACTAAAAAACCCTACTAAAACTTGGCAAACATTTATTTTTAACTCCAATACCTTTTCAACAATTAAAAATTATTGTTTTTAATATTTATTGAAATTAACAAAAGATTTTTTTTAAAAACTTATGTTCGATTCGAATATTTTGACAATAGTTGAAGGAATTGTCTTCAACATTATTTCATTCTTGGTATTTTCTTATAAGAAATAATAACTTTCAAAAAATGATGCATGAAATTGATACAAATTGATTTTCGCCTTAAAATGGGAACAAAAACAGATATTGAAATTAAACTTATTGTATAATTGTGCAAAATATTGAGACTTACTTTTAGTTATTTTTTAAGTAAACTTCAATTGACAGCTTTTTTTTACAAAACACTAAAACCAAAAGAAAAAAAGAAATGATAAGAAATGGTTTTCGACTCAAGTACAAAGAAAGATACCTTTGAATGTTTTTCTATCTCTCAAAAAATATTATTGAAGTTTAAAAAAAAATCTACTGATGTGAAGTTATCATTGTGGGTTACTTCCCAAACTATTTTTTTATCATCCCAAACTATTTTTTTTTTCATTTCTTTTTGTCTTGTCAAAATTTTTCAATGACAAGTGCAAACTTGGCATTAGTACCTAGTTCACTAAAGTGTCATTGCTAGAAGTGTCAAATGGGAACTAAGTGTGCAAATGTATGAAAACACACTCTCTTTCTCTTTTCAATTTCTAACGTTAAAAATAACCTTTCTTTCGGTTGGATGCGTTATTCTTATGGAATTTATTTTATAAAACACTTTTGTTTGTTGTCAATTCATATTTTAAAATATATAGGTACATATATAAATTAAGAATAGGTACATGCCTACCTAACTATTCATGAGGAGATACTTACAAAAAGATATGCAACATTACACCCCTCCTCCCTCCCCTCCCCCCAAAAAAAAGCGCCTTCAGCAGCATCGGTACATCTCTTAAGGTTTGCTGACTTGCACTACAGAACAGATTCGATAAAAATATTCCACCTGAAAAAATATAGCGAACAAGTGCTTTGCTTTATATATTTTCCTCATACACTTTACCTATGTAGGTATAAATTATATTTTTTAATATTTTTCTTTTCTCTATCATATTCACATCATGTATAATATCTACATTATTTCGCTTGCCACTTGTTTCTTATATTATTATTTTCTTTTTTATTTTTCGTTTTTGTTGTTTTTTTTTTCATTTTTGTTGCTTTCAACATTCAACGTGAACTGACGACGCATGGCAAAAGTTGAAAAGCCTAACCATAACAGGAGGGCGCTGCTGTGATATGTGCATATAAATCTTTTTTCTTTTGTTTTTGTTTTATACATCATAGGTACATCAAATACATACATTACATACATACATAAATATAGGAAGGTATGTAGGTAGGTACCTATCCTTTATATACGTATAGATATAATTATAATGAAGATTATGAGATGAGGTCGTTGTCATTAGGTTTCCGTTTTCTTTAAAGCTTGCATCTCTTTCTCTCTCTGTTAATTTCTACAATTTGTATTCCCTCCCCCTTCCCTTCCTTAATCTAGGTTTATAAAATATTTTTTAACAAATTTGCGGAATTTCGTTCGTTCCGACTCGGAGCGAGTATAAACAACACAAAAACGAAAGAGGAAATACGTAAATAACGAAATAAACACCTCACTGCCGGCCAAAACAAAGAAAATTCGTTTTCTGTTTTTACCCATGTAGATTGTAGGTACCTACGTAACGTAAGTATCTCTTGGTGCTCTTGCTCTAGGCAGAGTAAGAAGATAGGGATAGGGTCCTAGGTAAACGTCAAAAGGAGCAAGCAAGAGCTAGAAGAAAAGAAGAAACCAAAAAAGCTCCCATCATCGCTACCAAAAAATACAAAAAAAAAAAAACATTGAGCCTGCAATGCATAGGAAAAGAAATCAAAGTAAACGAAGTGGAAATTTTGTTTTTCTCTTCTCTTCTCTACTCAACTCTCATATCGTTTTGTTGCATTTCAAGTTTTTCTTCATTGCATTGCAATATGATCATATATTCATCATGCTCTTGCTTCTTGCAATGAAACAAACAATAGTAGCAACAGCAAACGAAAACGACCAAGGAGGAGAAAGACACGTCAAGCTGCTGCTTCAGTGCTGCCTTCAAAATAATGTTGTTTTTGTTTTTCATTGTTGTTGTCTTTTTTGTGTTTAATTTTTCATTTTGTTGATGATGATGATGCTGCTGCTCCTTTCCTTACATTACAATGGCCAACTTGGAGAAGTTGCATTAAATTGTTGTTCTTTTCTTTTTTTGTTTCATGTACCTACATTACATTAAGAGATAAGAAAACGTCACAAAATGTTCATCATATCATCGAATCGGTGATGGTGGCTTTTGTACCAACTTTTGTTTTGTTGTTGCTTGTTTGTTTGTTTGTTTTATTAGTATTCGATTGGGTAATGATATGAAAGTTTTTTTTTTGTTGCGAATAAATTTGTAGATACTCATCTTTTATGCGTAGATAATAATATTTTCCGTGCGTTTTAAATCAAGTGCAATCGAGATTGTGATTGCGTTTTTGTTTTGTTTTCGTTTTCCTGAACCTACCTATATTTTCCTTTGTATAGACATGAAGCCGATTAGTAATGCAGAACGCAATATATTGCATTGTAGGCATTTAGACATACATACATATGTACATATGATTTTGAAATGTCATTGTTTGAGATAGGTACCTACATAGGTATGTAATAATGATGATTACCAAATGAAATGTCAGAATTGAAGTGTAATATAGCTGTCGTAATTCATTATAGAATTGTCATCAATTTAAAACGCATAAATGGCAATGCTGATTGATTTGTGTCAGCAGATGAATGTCAAGTTTGTTATGGTAGTGGATATCCGGAAGACGACTAGAGTTGATTTGAAATGTGTTATAGATTTGGTGTAAAGGAAGGAAATGTTTAGCACATTGTATACATTTTCTCACCTTTAAAGTTTTTGAAAATTGTGTATTTTCTATAGAGATGAAAGTATGACAGTTTTATGTATTTATTGAAATTGGCGAAATATGTATATGCTTATAAATAACACAGTATTGTACTTGAATACCTATGGAATATTTTGTAGCTTAAGAGAAACTAAAATTAGAAAAACATGCTTTTTATTTTATTTAAAAGATTTTGATTTTAAGTGTCAGAAATTGAGAAAGCAAACTAGTTATTTTTTTTTGCCTATTTGTTTATTTATTTTTGTGATTAAATAAAAATCAATTTTTTAAACGTTGAAACTAAAATGGAATGTACAAAATTCAGAAATTTATTTTATTTGAATATAATTAAAACTACAACTATTGTGTTACCTATTCAGTTTAAAAAAAGCGAAACAATAAAAAAAAACAAGAAATTAATCACAGGTGTCTTTTTAATTGTGTTTTCGACTCATCCCTCTAAAGTGGCCAGTATATGATTTTTCTGACTCAAACTAATTGTTAATTTTTTTTATTGAATGCAACAATTTTGTCAAGGCTAAAGCATCAAACTTACTCAAACTCTCGGGACATTTTTTTCCAAAAACGACTTCATTACTATCGATTATTCATCTTCGTCCTTCTTTAACAATATTGTAATAATTTATATCGTGGCAAGAGTCATTATCAAAAATCATTGGTTCTTTTATTGTATAGTAGTTATTTGGTTGTTATTTACATTACCCTCTTGTTTGTAATGAGAACCAGAATTTTCCCTAAAATTTTATTATTTTGCCCTGAGAACAAAGTAACCGCAAAAATGGATACAAATTTTATTTTGTTTTATTCATAAATTAATCAAATATTTTACTTGTAAATAAAATAGGTGGCGCAACAATCCTTTCAAAATTTTGACTTACAACTCTCCAACGTTCCTGTGTGCGAGTGTTGTTGCCAGGAATGGAGAGTGCCTACAGTTCCAAACCGATTCCGAACGACTAATTTGAGAAAGTACTTTTCATGACAAGAATTACTCTTGGAAGATTTGTCAATTCCTCGCAAGAGGCAGTACCCGTGAAAAAAAAACTTGGATGGCAGAGTTTGAACGCAAGACATATGGCATGACAGTCCAAAAATCTATTGACGTCCTTCCACGAACCAAATCTAAAAAAAACTCACATTTAAGTAGTTTCTGCAGTTTGCAATCGAATCTACTGTTTCTCACCAACAAATGACAGATTTTGCAAATAGTAGCAGATACTTATTTATGTGTATGTGTGTACACTACGGTTTCGATTCAGAAAACGTAACATGTCTGAACGTGAATCAAGAAACAAACTCTTTTCGTCAATGGTGCAAAGTTACCCCTGCTAGATCAAAGTAACCCCGGTTTACGGTACATACACTTTCGAAGTGATTTACCAACAAAACTGTTTCTAGCTGTCAGTTGAATTGATGTGATCTGTTCGATTTTAAAACATTATTGTAAAATGTATTTAAGAAACATTAGGTCCGTTCACGAACTTTCCTAAAACAGTCTAATTTTACGAAAAATTACGAAATTTAACTAAATCCTGTTCGCGAACTCAAAAGAGATTAAAATATTTCCGCAACCTACGAATTTTAGCCCAAGAAATTTCTTTGGACTGATTTGTGAAAAGTGTCAAATGTTTTCCCGTTCGCTTACTTTTTTGCAGATTTTAATTTTTGTGAGAGAATTTTACCCCCACTCTTAAAAATATCTCTTTTTACGAATTTTAGTACAGAAAAGAAAGTAAGCAAACGGACCTTATAGACGGACCTAGTAGTTTTATAAAATTTATTTGACAAGTGCAGGATGAAGTTAAATGTGTCATGTAATTCTCTTCTTCTAATTTCTATTTGAATTGACAGATGGAGTATAACATTTCGCCATTTTATATTTCTGAGATGTCAGAGATTTTTCGTATAAATTTCTCAAGAATTTATCTTTATTGTAATGATATGGTTTTGCAATTATGTGTTAACAATTATTTCGAGCAAAAGTGGCAGCCGCCGAAAGCTCATGACGCTAGATAATGCCCTTTTCTTTAATAATTTTAAAAGATTTCGTAAAAAGATTCATTATTTAAGCACGATTTGCAAATTTTTGTTCAAAAGTAATTCTATTCATTTATGAAATAGCAAACCAAACTGAGCATAAATCAAGTGACAGCTGTCAAAAAGACTTACTCCAAAAAATGTATTGTCAGATTGAGGTTTCTTCACAAATGGAACAACTTAAGCAATTTGTTATTTTTGCACTTAAATTAACGGCACTTGTATAGGGTTTTTCAATAAGGCACTTGTATAGGGTTTTTCAAACGGCGTTGTCTTCGGTCATGAATTCTGTGCTCCTGGGTCAGTTGTATCTTGAACGGGTGTACCAAGATCCGAAAAATTCGCCAAGTTGATGTCTGCGAAGAGCCGGTCGTCTCAAATTTGGCCACCAAACGTTGAAGAGTTGACTGGGAAGGGCCACAACGTCTGCCGTAAAATGGGCGCAATGCGCGCAACGTTTGTGTTAACGAACACTCATTTTGATAATTAAGTTTTATCATTTGAAAGTTCTGTTCAATCGTGTAACTTTCCATAATAAACTTGAATAATAAACAAAAGATTTGACAGATGTCACTAAAACCAAATGGCCGTCAGGGGGCGCCAAAATCTACCCGAACTAATTTAAAAACCATATTATAAACCATAATATTTTCATCAATAAGTTTTTTTTTTTAAGCACCACTGTGTTTGGCTTTGTCGATAATGGATGACATGTGAGTTCCAATCATGTGTTTTCCTGAACGCGGGAAGTTGTCAAAACGTGGTTGTTTTCGGGAATTCATTTAAAACGACAACTAGAATCAGTGAATTTGTTTTAAAATCATTTTTTTTATCGATGTGAGTTGATTGTTTTCATTATATTTTCATTATTTTTACAATATTATTTATAATACAGTGAAAAAATTGTTAAAAATAAGTCGTGCAGTCCAGAAGCTGATTGTGCAGTGTTACCAATATGACAATGAGTCAATAAACTCCATAGCTTAAAGATTTAGCTGTTCAAAAAAGATGGTATTTGGAGCCATACAAGTATTTAAAAGAACTGAAAGTTTTGAAACCCCTAAAAGAAAGCCAATTAAACGAAAAACGACGCCATAAGAAGACAGGCTTATATGCAGAATCAGCAAGGCCAATCTTCTTCTGGTAAGATAAAATATATTTTTACCCCCCAAATCGGCCGAGAACTGTCAGCTAGAACTATAAGGCGTCGCGTCGGTCGCCTCTTAGAACATGGTCTAAACGGACGTGTTGCACGGAGAAAACCACATGTGTCAAAAAAACCTTAAGGTACGATTGACTTTCGCTAGACTGCACTTAAATAAAACCTCACAATTTTGGAAAAAAAAAAATACTCTGGAGTGATGAATCTAAGTTTAATTTGTTTCAGTCAGGCGGTACAGTGTACGTTAGACGTCCTCAGAAAAAGAATTAGACCACAAATACACACAAATAATGGTTTGCGGTGCATTTTATATTTGATATTTTCTGGCTTTATTCTTGTATTAATTATTTTAATGTGTACTCTTATTCATGTTTTAAAATTAAACTTCTTTTTAACCTGAAGAAATTTCTTTTAAAAAAGTTATGCATTGTGTGGCCACCACTGTATGTACTTACATACCTATTAGAATATCAGAATAAATATTAAACTTCAAACAGAATAAATATTAAGAACCTTTTGAACAACCAATAAAGCTTTTCTTCTAATGTTCTTGAACTGTCAAACAAAACAACAACGAAAAAATTCAATTAAAAATACCAAAACAACGTACATACATATATGTAGGTAGGTACATATCTCTACTTATTTACTTATGTTTAAAGCAAATTGAAATTATCATCAAGGGTCACCAAGGTCAATGTATTCTCCTCGTATTCCTTTAAAACAAAAATTTACCTCAACCCTTAATCATCACATCTCTTGTTCGTGTTCACACAAATTCGTGCTAAAAAAATTTATGCAGAATCTATTCACCACAATAACCTACACACATATGAACACGGCCAACAACCATCAAATAAATAATGGAACATACCTAAAAAATTCATATCTGACTTACTCGTACTTAAATACTTCTTTAACACCTGTATTGTATGTGCTCTGTTTTATGTTACGTAGCGTTGTCGTCTTTGCTTTGCTTCGCTCGTTGTATACTTTCCTACGTTACGATTGCGGCTGGTGAAATCAAGTTTAGTGGTGCTTGTTCATCATAATAATATTCAATTGTGTCTTGTGTGCAATTTTGTGTATTTTTGTTATTTTATTTGCGCTTAAATCCAAAAACCAAAGCAAACCGAACTAAACGTCAAAGCAAAACCGAGATATTCTCGCCTTTGGTTTCGTTTCGTTCTCTCGACCACAAAAACATCGTCGTTGCCGCCGCGCCGCTTGCCATGTGTTCGCTGGGGTTTTCTTTTATTTTATATTTTGTTCTATTTACTTTAAGTCAAGTCAAGAACAGCTAAAGCAGCAAACAGAAACAGCAACAGCAACGGATCGGCGCGTCTTTTTCTCCATGTTTCGATGTTTCGTTGTTTCTGTCATCGCCGGCCGTGGCGTAGTCGTCGGTCGACGCGACTTTGTGTTTATTTGTTTCTATACTATTTTTTTTCCCAGATAAGGCACACAATTCGAAATCGGAAATTAACCTCATCCGAGTGTTTTCGAGTCAAGAGAATATCTACTACCTACCTACCTACATTCTGGGTAAGATGGTTGACCATGAATGTTTTTGTGGCTCGCGTATTGTGTGACTTGACAGATAATAATTCTGGGTTATATATTACCTACCTAAGGGAAAGGACGGTCAGGGTAAAGCAGGGAAGAGGTGGTATCTGCGCCACGACGCGACTACGACGACAATGGCGATATTTTGTTTTTATTTTGTTGCTTTTTTTTTAATTTTTTGTGGCGGAAGACCAGACCCAGACTAAACCAAACCAGCAGCGGCTACATTTATACATTTTTACATTTCTACATAAAATAAATAAGTAAAACCGTGGTAGATAGGGTATTCGCTATATGTACATATATATTTAAATAATAACAGAAAAACAACAGAAAAATAAAGTAATTATTGTTGCGGCTGGTTGACCGCCAATGTTCTACTTGGATTTAAGGTCATGCTACTATATTTCGTTGTTTGCATTTTAAGTTAAGTTTTTTTTTTGTTTTATTTTGTCTCTAAATGAGTTTAATGCATTTATATATATATATATTTTTAAAGTTTCTCTGTTTGGATGTAAATCACATTGAAATTAATAGAATAATTTGCTTCTAGTTTATGCTTACTTTGTCTGAGCAGAACTTACATACACATACATACATAGCACAGTTATGTTAAAAATTCTCTCCAGGGCTCTATCAGAAAGAGCAGTTATCAATGCCAATACCCCAGGATGTTTTTTGCTATGTACTTACAATGTAAAGTAACGGTAAACCAATTATGTACAAAGAATTTTATAAACAAAGCCAAATGTAAGTCAAATGGTACAGATGTGTAATCAAGCTAAGTCACACATTGTTTTCGTTGCAAATTAAGTACATTTTTCTGGCATATTCTTACTTTTTAAAAGGTAAGTGATAAAGTTCAGAATTTTTATATAAATTTGTTGATAGATTCTTCAATTTAAATTAGTATGGGACGTGGCAAACACTCAACAGAGGCCTTCAAGCTACGAGTTCTTGATTTTAAGAAAGAAGGACACAGACTCGGAGGTAGCGGGGAAATTAGAATGTTCAAGGAAGAGAAAAAGGTAGTGTTCAAAATAAAATTCGCAAGAAAAATCACCCCTCGAACGGATATTGCCACCGCCCGACTGAGCAAAGCTGATCCATTCATGACTGCTCCAAAAATAAAAAATGCAATTGAACAGGATCTTGGTATTATCGTTAACGTGTGAAAAAAATGTTTGGACGAATTGCGAGAAAAAAACCGCAATTTCTCTCGTCGACTGCAGTTTGCAAATGGCCATATTTCAAAAGATCCAAATTGGTGGAGAAATATCTTTTGGAGCTATGGCACCAAATTCAATCGCTTCGGGTCGGTCAATTGGTAAAAAATATGTGCGACGCGGAATCAACCAGGAATGTAACCCTAAATATATCATAAAGAGTGTTAAGCATGGTGGGGGTAGCTTGGCATGGTGTGGGCCACTTCATCGTATAGAGGGTATAATGGACCAGATTAAATACAAGGAAATCCTAAGGGATACAATGCTACCGTATGACGAGTAGGAAATGCCCTTGAAGTGGTGGACATTTCAACAGGATAACGATCCTAAACATACGGCTAAACCTGTTAAGCAATGGCTATCCGCCCAAAAAATCAGTGCTATAAAATGGCCAGCCCAGTCTCCAGATCTCAATCCAATTGAGAACTTATGGAGTGATGTGGAAAAAGCGATAAATAGATCTGATATTTTAAATTTGAACAAACTTTGGCTGGAAGTTCAACGAGCTTGGTACTCAGTACCTGTTGAACGATGCCGGAGACTCGTTTTATCTATGAACCGACGCACGGTGTGCTGCTGTGATTAAAAATAAAGGTTAACCAACCAAATACTAGGTATTTTCTTTTAATTGTGTGGAAATGCTTGTTATTTTGTTTCGTTATTTATGAAATGTGCTATTTATTTTGTCCTAGAAAATCTTGATCTGTATCAATGATTTTGATGTTATTTTTTTTTTTGTATGAATTCAATACACTTTTTTTTTAATAAATCAAATGTATCTTTGTTCTTACTTCCTCATTAATAAAAAAGTTGTTTGAAGTTAAGAAAGTGTGAAAAAGGTTCACTAAACAGATCTTAGTTTAAATGTGCTTTTTTTTGCCGCCACTGTATGTATTGAAGTATCTAGAAAGAATATTGACCTTGTTGTCAATGGTTGGGGACTTCCTAACTTCCAAAGTGATTTTTTTTTTACTTGTTTTCTTCATGAAAGTTGGTACATAGGCAATTTTGAAATGTGAACCTATTTTTAGGTTGATAAGCTTACCTTCCTTTACATCAATTAAAAACGCATTAAAATAAATTAAGTTCATATTTCGAACGCACAGGATGTTATTAAAAATTACAAACCCTTTTATTTCTATTTAATGTTTTAATTTTCCTAACTAATTACTCAAAAGTTAGAATATAGTGCCATAAGTTTTTGATTTAGACGCGATGATAAAATTAATTGGAAACCACAGCCCTAAATAAATACCCTTTATATTGAGAATGGCGATCAAGCTTAGTCCTGACATGAATTCTTTTTTGTATTCACTCTTTATAAAACTACAGGGGGGGGGGGGGGAGTTTTAGTTATGACTGACAATTTTTTTGCTCACTTTTCCCATTCTTCTGATTGATTTCTCAACAACAAAAAATACAAATGTATCTTAGTTTGACTCTCTCCACCAAAAAGATATATAGTATACTCGTAGTTATTTTTGTTTCACTTAGAGAATTATTTTACATCCTTAGAAACTTTGTAATAATTTAAAATAGTTAACTGGCGCCCAATGTGGGACATTAAAATTATTTTGTTGCGCTAAAAATGTACTTGAATGTTGTCTATTCATTGACAAAGCTGTTTGAAGCTCCTCTACTTACATTGATTTCTTTAAAAAATATATATATAAACCTAAAACAACCCCCCGCCCCCTCAAAAAAAATACAATTTAATTTTAGTTTGGCTCTCTTCACCAAAAAGATTAGTATGTTTGTATGTATGCATGTTTATTTAATTAAATTGCATAGTTTTTTTCTTACACTTCGAATTATTTTACATTGTTGAAAAGTTCGTAATAATTGAAAACAGTTAACTGGCGCCCAATGTGGAACCTTTAAATCGTTTTAAAAAATGTAATTGCAAGTTGTCGATTCTCCACTGAACAAGCTGTTTAAAATTCCTCTACTTCTATTGCTTTCTTTACAAATTGTATTTAAAAATTATTCATACATAAAAACCTAAAACACCCCCCCAACAAATTTTGTTGCGGTTAGCTTTATACGTAGACAACTATTTCATTGAGTATTGAGTTGTACAATCATTTTTTTCTACTTGCAATCA
Source organism: Eupeodes corollae (assembly GCF_945859685.1). Taxonomy (NCBI): domain Eukaryota; kingdom Metazoa; phylum Arthropoda; class Insecta; order Diptera; family Syrphidae; genus Eupeodes; species Eupeodes corollae. The sequence goes on from NC_079148.1 coordinate 146,641,150, forward strand.
TTTTTATTCCTTAGGGCGTTTTTTATAATTGCAATAGTTAACTGGCGCCCAACGTGGGGTTAGATAATAGTTTTATTGTGTTTACAATGTACTTAGAAGTTGTCTATTCTTCATTAATCAAGACGTTTGAAGCTCCTCTCTTTCTCTTGATTTCTTTAAAAAGTAAAAATTTATCAATAAAGCTCTCACGTCCCCCCTTCTCCTAAAAAACAAAAGGTATGCGGATAACTTTATACGTAGGCACCTATTTGATTGAATTATACAATAACTTTGTTCTATTTGCAATTATTTTGATTCCCTTGGGCGCAAGTTATAATTAAACTTAGTTAAGTGGCGCCCAACAAAGGATTTATTAATCGTTGAATCGCGCTGGCAATGTACTTGAAAGTTGTCTATTCTTTATTATACAAGTTGTTCAAAGAACATTTATCCCTCTCCCTCTCCTTTTCTCTTGATTTCTTTTAAACTCCCCCCCCCCCATCCATCATCTCCACCACCAAAATAATGTCTGCGGATAGCCTTATACCAAGGCACCTAAGTTGAACTATATAATAATTTTATTCTTATTATAATCATTTTAATTCCTTTAGTTACAACTAGAACTAGTTAAATGGCGCCCAACGCAGGACTAGTAAATCGCTTGATTGTATTTAAAATTTACTTGAAAGCTCTCTATTCTTTACTGACGAAGCTATTCAAAGAACATTTTTCACTCTCCTTCTCCTTTTCTCTTGATTTCTTTAACCCCCCGCCCCCCATCCTCTCCATCAACAAAATAATATCTGCAGATAGGATAGCCTTATACCCAGCACCTACATAAGTTCCGTATATAATACTTTTGTTCTTATTAGAATCATTTTAATTCCTCGCGACGTAAGTTACCACTAAAATAGGCTAAATGGCGCCCAACGTAGGATTAGTAAATCATTTGATTGTGCTTAAAATGTATTTGGAAGTTGTCTATTCTTTATTGAACAAGCTGTTCAAAGAACTTTTTTTCCCTCCTCCAATCTTTCTCTTGATTTCTTTAAAAAATAAATATTTATTTCTCCCCTCCCCTCCCCTCCCTTCACCAACAAAATAATATCTGCGGATAATTTTATATAATAAAATTTAATAATTTTGTTCAACTAAGAGCCATTTCCATTCCTTAGGGCGTTAGTTAAAATTAAAAATAGTTAAGTGGCGCCCAACGATGGATTTTATCTATCGATACAATCCATCGTAGTGCGCCATTTAATTATTTTACAACAATATTTGACATTCTCACTCTAAACGAAAAGTATAAACATACCCTTTCAGGGAAACAGTTGTGTTTCCTAAAAAAAAAACTAAATTAAATTAAATTTGTTTGTTAAAAATTGAAACGAAATTTCATTTATTTCAAAAAATAACCAAAACAAACTAACTAAGTAATATTCATAACTAGGGGTGGTAATATGTACATAAATATAATCCCTCCCCTAGAAGGTATCTTTCATAACTTAATTATTCTGGTCTGCTAAATATTTCCCTTATTAGTCAAGTTCAAATAACTCATGACTTGCTTCGTTTTTTTAATTAAGTAAAAAACTACCTTACCTACATACCTATTTACAACAAAATTCCAAAGCTTCTCTTCTCTGTGCCACCTTCAAATAAATACAATATTTAGTATTTGTCAATTTATGCGGCGAATTTTCATCGAAATATAGATCGGTATACGATACACCAACCTACATACCTTACCTACCCAATTGCAAAGGGGGATTCATTTTTGCTGGTAGATATTTCCTTCCAAAAAGTAATTCAATACTTTTAGCCACTTAGGGGCACTTTATGTTTTATAGGAATATTCAAAATACATTCTTCTTTCTTCTTCTCTGTTCGTACTTAAAAAAAAAACATATGTTCAATGTACTGTAAAATCTAAGCACATTCACCAATATACATGTGTAAAAAAAAAGCAATAGATAGCTCTGTCGGATAGAGATAGCAACAAAGTACCGTACCATCACGGCAAACAAATAAAACAAGATAAAACGAAAAAGCAACACAACAATATAAAAGAGTCTATCTGTCTGCTACACTCTATCGCATTTCAAAATATTTAGAACTCTTTTTCACCACACCACCGTTTTGCGTCTGCCGTCTCCGTCTCCGCTACTGTCAGTGTAGGTAAGGTAGGTTGGTAAAGTTGCTCCGATTGTCCGTCTCTGTGTCCGTATCCGGACGTTGCCGCATTTTTCCTCTCTCTGTTGCCGGTTCTCCTCTGTTTTAGCTACAAAAACACACACACTTTAGCAAATGTTTAAACAAATAAAATAAAAGTATCGGTGGACCAACGCTTTGGCGTTGTTTTCTTTTCAATTCACAGTCTAAAAAAAAAATAAGTTAAATAAACAGGGAAATACCTAATAGATATGTTTTTAAGAGCTTTTTGTAAAATATAATGAGAGTGAGAGAGGGTGGAAATGGAAATTGAAACTATCCGAGCCCGAGGGCTGCTTTATTCAATAAGTCACCCCATCATTTTTATTAAACGAAACGTTTGCCAACATACCTCCCGACTTATATGGATTAAATTGTTTAAATTCAAAACGTTAATATGCGGCTTAGGTCGGTTTGGTTTGGGTTTTTTTTTTTTTTAATGTAACGTAACGAAGGTACCTCAATTCTTATGAAGAGAAACCTGAAAGACAAGCTGAAGAAAAAACCTGCACTTCATGATTTTGTTTTCTTTTATACTTGTATTTCTTCCAATTTTGTTCACCCTCTTCTTCCGCACGTATGGGTTGGTAGATATCTTCGAACGTGTGTTTGTAGTGACGTACTCGGCCTGCCGGCTGAATGCTTGAGGTAAATTCGAATTGAAATCGAAATTATCGTCATATCAGATGGGATTGGATATTATTTGCGGTTAGGTAGGTCACTAACCGATTCAGGGGCAGTTAACTCAACTCATAACCGTCCCATACGTCTTATACCCATACCTGATGCCTATACCTAGGAAGTAATAATTTATGTACTGTTTGTTTTCTTTTTTGTGTTTTTATTTTTCGGTCGGTAAAATTATAATAAGCCAAGGGAACAATATTGCAAAAGTAATGTCATGATGGATTTTAATTAAATTTAAAAGTTTGAATACAAAAAAAACACCCTTTTTTATATTTTCTACTGACATTTTGTTTTAATAAATATTCTTTTTATTTTCAGACTGATTTGTGCGGCATTAAATGGCGCAAATTTGTAAATGGTGAACGACACAATGCATCGGCCGATCCACTTGACGATCCAATATTACGCTCATATTCGCGATGCATGCAAGCGGATATGTTATGCGTATGGCGTCGGGTTCAATCAACCAAACAAGATCAACCCGACCCGAATAATACGATGTCATATGATATTTGCACATCGAAAATACATCCACCATTATCATTTGCCGCTTCAAAAGAATTATGGATATTTTGGTATGGCGAAGAACCAGACTTAAATGGTTTAGTCGATACGGAATTATTAAGAGTTTCTGGTAAGATTTTTATATATTATAAATGTTTTTTTTTTTTACAGTAAAAAGGATATTTTTGAATGTAAATTTGCTAGTATACAAATTTAAAAAAAAAATGGCATTACAAATATGAATTTTGTTTTAAGAATTTATAGAGTCTACCGTAGGGTTTTTAATCAATATTTGTTGAAATTTTCACACCTCAAAAGTGTAAACAAAATGAAGATTATCAACACCGGATTTATTTTTTAACACTTAATTATGACAAGTAGGTGTAAAAATAGATTAAATGACATAAAGGGAAAATTAAACGGCTGGATTTCTCATTTGCATTAATTATCAATGCTTAAAGTTATAAAAAATGGCGCCCAACGGTAGCAATATCCGTTGGTGAATCCAAACACTACTGAAATGTTTATTCAATGATGATGAATGATAGAAAAGATGATAGCCCAAAGTCGAAAATAAACAATCTCTTTTTACAAATTTTTAATGACTGAATTGATGAAAAGTGGCGCCCAACGTTGGTTATACACATAAATAGCTTTAAAGCTGAAAATTTGAGCGCCATCATAATACCAACGTTTTGGAGATTACAAAAAAAATCAATGATGTCATCGTGTCTGATATTCACCTCCTAAAAAAGATGAGTAAATAAAGTCAAAAATGTCCAATGGATTTTTTTAAGATCGAAAATTAAGTTTCTAGGGAACTTTAGGCTCTAAAAATCGAGATTAGGAATTCGTGAATAAAATATCCCTTCGATTTTTTCTGATGACATTTATTGATTTTGGAAAATAATTTTTTTATTCACTTGGGGGCTAAAATTGAGATTAGAAAATTCATGAATAAAATGTCCCTTGTTATATTTTAAATGGGAATATGTCAAAATATCCCTGGAATACATTAGGTCTGGGAAATTAAGAATCTATGAAACTTAAGCCCTTAAAAAATTGTCCCAATGTCTAAAATCAAAGATTTTAATTAAGTCTTAAATATCCCGTGAGTGATTTTGAGAAATTAAGTTTCTAAAGAATTTTGGGCTCTAAACATCGAGATTACGAAATTGGTAAATAAAATGTCCCTTTGGTTTTTTCTCATGACATTTATTGGCTTTGGGAAATAATTTTTTTAATCACTTGGGGGGTAAAATTCACATTACAAAATTTATGAATAATATTTCCCTCTTTATTTTTTGAACGTGAAAAACTTCAAAAATATCCCATGGAATGCATTAGGTCTGGGAAATTAAGATTCTATTGAACTTTAGCCCTTAAAAATGTGTCCCATTGTCTAAAATCAATGATCTTAATAAAGTCTTAAATATCCCCTGAGTGATTTTGAGAAATTAAGTTTCTAGGGAACTTTAGACTCTAAAAAATCGATATTACGAAATTCGTGAATAAAATATCCCTCTGATTCTTTCTCATTTCATTTATTGATTTTGGGAAATTATTTGTTTATTAACTTAGCAAGTAAAATTGCGATTACGAAATTCGTGAGTAAAATTTCCCTCGGTATTTTTTGTTCGTGAATAGTGTCAAAAATATCTTATGGAATACATTAGTTCTGGGAATTTAAGATTCTGTGAAACTTAAGCTCTTAAAAATTTGTCCCATTGTTTAAAATTAAAGATTTTAATAAAGTCAAAAATATCCCGTGCATGATTTTGAGAAATGAAGTTTCTAAGAAAATTTAGACCATACAAATCGGTATTAAGAAATTCGTGGAAAAAATTTCCCTCGTGAAGTTTTCGAACCTTCGATAAAAGGGAAGTCGAAAATGAATAGTTTTAAAAATATTCATGGAATTTATTGATTTTAGGAAACTTAAGTTATTGGGAACAAAAAATTGAGATTACACAATTTATGAATAAAATTTCCCTTGTTATTTTTTGAACGTGAATGAGTGTCAAAAATATCCCATGGAATTCATTAGTTCTTCAAAATTAAGATTCTTTAGAACTGAAGCCCTTAAAAATGTGTGACATTATTTTGAATTAACGATTTTACTAAGGTCGAAAATATGCCGTGAATGATATAGAGAAATTAAGTTACTAGGAAACTTTGGGCTCTAAAAATCGGTGTTACGAAATTCGTGATCAAAATTTCCCTCTGACGTTTTTCATCCTTCAATAATAGGGAACATAAATGGTGTTGAAAATATTAATAGGATTTAATGATTTTGGGAAATTGAGATTACAAAATTCGTGAGAAAAATTTCCCTTGGCATGTTCCCACCTTCTTAAATAAAGACTGAGATCTTATGTTAACTAACTTAAGTTATTTAATTTATAGATCTTGTCTTACAAGACCTTAGGGTTAATTAAGCTCTTAAATTCGAAATTACAAAAATCGTTAATAAAATTTCCCTAGGAATTTTACTCATCTTCTAAAATTTGGAACTTCTATTGAAGTTTGGTTTCTATTGAAGTTTGACTTTTAAATTTGGGACCACAAAGTTTCGTGAATAAAATTTCACATTCAATGTACGGTATCGTCAATGTGACTAATGTCGAAAGCGTTCATGTAATTTATACATTTCAGGAAGTTAAATATCTTAAAAACTTAAAATTCTAAATCCAAAAGTTAGTAAAAGAAAAATTTCCCTCGAAATGTTACCACCTTTCAAAATAGGAAAATTAAAACATGTTAAAAATATCCCAAAAAATGGATTTTATTGTTGGAAATTAAGATTTTAGAAAACTTGATCTCCTGAGATTTCAAAACTAGTGAAAAAAATTTCCCCCTGAATGTTTTCCTCCTTCGAAAATAGGAAATATATAATAACTTCGAAAACATCACATGAATTTTATTGATTTGGAGAAATATAAATTTCTATGTAACTAACTTAAGCTCTTAAAATCGAGACAAAAAAATTCGTGAATGAAATTTCCCTTTGAATGTGTTTTACTTTCGAAAATAGTGATTATGGATAAATTCGAAAATATCTCATATTTCAATGATTTGGAGAATTTTACGCTTTTAAAATCGAAATGAAAAAATTCGTAAATAAAAACCACCCCCCTTCCCCCCTAAATGTTTTTCACGTTCGAGAATAGTGAATAAAGATAAAATCGAAAATATCTCCAGCCATAATGGCTGAATCACAAACACGCTTCATCTTCGGCTTCGTCTGCGTTACGGTGGGCCTGCTTCGAGGTTGCTTTGAATGACGTTTCTATTATTTCATCCCCCTCCACAGAGCAAATGTTTTGTTTATTGACATTTTTTTACAGCTGTTGAGCTGTCAGACAAAGCAAATGTTCAGATAATTGAACTAGAGCTTCCGTTTGGAGTCACGTTACGTTACATTACGTTCTTTTCCTTACGATTGTCAAACGAAATGTGAGGTCGTAGCTCCATTGTGATAGCATGCATTGGATTCCTATGGCTGAACTCGTAAACGTCAGGTGAAGCCGAATCTAAAGCGTGTTTGTGATTCAGCCATTAATAATTTGGAGAATTTTAAAATCGTGACTAAAAAATTCGTAAACAAAAACCACCCCCCTTCCCCCCTGAAAGTTATCCAAGTTCGAAAATAGGAAATATGTATAATCTCGAAAATGTTTCAAGTAATTAATGGATTTTTGAAAACAAAGTTTCTAAAGAACTTTCATTTTTAAATTCAGGTTATAAAATGTCTCGCTAAAATTTCCTTCCAAATTTTTCTAACCATCGACAATAGCGAACATGAATAACGATTTTTGGAAATAAAGTTTCCACGACCGTTCTTAATTTTGGGATTACAAAACTCGTGAGCAAAATTTCCTTCGGAATGATCCCCATTTTCCAAAATATAGACCATTTATTGGATTATGGGAAGTTAAGCTTTAAGGATCGCGAATAAAGTGGAAAATGTCCTGACTTTAAGGAGTTAAGCTTATAAAGATTTAAATATTCGTGACTTGTCTTGGGAATTTTGCTTACCTTCTGAAACAAAGAACGCGTAAAACGCAAAAAATTTCCAATTGAATTTATTGAATAGAAATTAAGTTTTTAGGAAATTTTAACTCCTCTTAAATTCGTGATAACAAGTAACCGTGTAAACATTTTAAGTTGACGGCGACGGGAAGAATTTGAAGGGAAATTTTATTCACGAATTTTTAAATTGAAAGCTTTTATCATGATGAATACATAACACATATTTAAAAATGGGGACGTCCTTTGTTTTGTATCTTCGTGCCTGATAGCGTACATTGCCAACGTTGGGCTCCATTTTCTTCACTCATTTCAGTCCTCAATAGTTTGTTCAAAAATGATAACTTCAAATAGTATAAAGACATTTCCAAAATCATGGATGCATTTTATACATTCAAATCACTGTTAACACTTTTAAGGCCTTCACTTTTCTCAACTTAAAGCAGAACTTAAAGCTTCCTCCTTCGATACCCTTTACTTACATACTTGAGAATTTTAAGATATTTATTACTTCTTGTGGGTGACGACGACAAGAGTGTTGGATAATCTCCAAAGGAAACATAATAAAAAGGACTTATGACTTTTTTTGAAGTACATATATGTTTGTTATATATAAGATGGGCAAAAAAAACAGAATTGTTAGAAATCTTACATACAACAAAAATTGTGTTAGAAGTCAATAGAAATAATGAGAAAACATACCCCTAATTAGGATCTACAAAAAGTTATTAGCTTTTATTTTATTTTTTATAAAGAAATATTGATTTTTATCTTTGTTCTTGGAAGCCCAGAACATAGAAGCAGTCAGCAGCTCACATTTTTTGTGCAAAGAGGGCTGTTTTTTTGTTCGTTTTGCGTTTGGAAGCAGTAGCAGCTATCCCAATGTATTCTGTACCCCGGCAACAGTAGATATGTAAAAGGCAATTCAATAGAACAAAATTTTCCACATTTGGTGTGTGTGTTTGAATCCGTGCCGTATCCGTAGCCGTACTACCCTTGTTCTCAGTGTTTCCACTGATGATGGCTTTTTTCCCAATATTCCAAGATGGGACACTGAATAGCATTTCATTTTAAAATTCGTGTTTCGTCGACGTCGTTGTCGTCCTCATCGTCCTCGTAGTATGCTAAGCTAAACTGAATTCATCCCTCTGTGATGTGATATTGGGGATGGAAAATAAGGAAAATAACTGCTATATGGGAGTGGAGTGGTATAGAGTACGAAAAAGGAAGGTATATTGTGAGGGCAGCAGTAGCAGCAGCAGCGGCGTTAGCGAAGAATTTTGTGCTGTAAATATAATCGATTGAGAAGTTGTCTTTTTTTTTTCTTCTGTTCGTTCATTCGTCCTTTTTCGGAACCCTCTCAATATTTCGAAATCTTTTTTATTCGTTCGTTTGTCGTTGTCTTCTTTTTTCTTTGATTTTTATACGGAGTAGGCTTTCTGCAAATAACAACCACTATAGACCGATCCTATGCAAAGTTTTTGAAAAAACCGCCGCTAGTGCCTACACTGGTGGTGGTGGTGGTAATGATGATGTTGATGTTGTTGATGATGATGATGGTGGTGAAATAAAAAAAAGGAGGAGGGTAGTTCTAGATTAAAAATTCTGTAGCTCCAAACGCCTACACTACTCGCATATATAGACTCCACTCCATCAGTAAAAAATACCCTGCGTACTCTGTGGGACTTTTAACGTCGATTTGGTCCTTGCCTCCGTCGTCGTTGTCTTCATCTCATCATCGTCGTTGTTGTCTTCGTCCTTTTTGGCAAAAGGAAGCAACAGCACGTGTAGGTATTATGTACAGTAAATTTACTCTATGTAATATACACACACTCCCCTGACTCCTCCACAACACCCCACCCCATCCACTGCTTCGTGATATTTCTCTCTTTTTGTATTCTCAGGAACTTTTTCCTTACCCGATTTTGCGCACTAATGACAATAGTTCAACGCGCCACTCATAGTTTCTGGTTTTGGTGATTTGGCGGTCCCAAAATATTTAGCAAAATAAAACAGGGGAAAAAATATTATAGCAGTCAATTTTTCACAGCAAATTTTCAAATTCTCGAAGGGGTTGTTATTTTTTATGCATATGTGTGTATGGAAATATGGGATATGCGTAATTAACACACAACAAACGAACACAAAAAAAGAAAGTTCCTTTTCCTTGTTCTTTATTATTCTGCAACAGGGAAGTGACGACAGAATTGTGTAGGTGATTTGTAGTGGTGAATTCTTTCAAAAAAAAAGTGGTGAGTTTGCTTTGTTTTTTTTGCTGTAATTCTAATGTCTGACGTTAGGCTGCAAATATTGGTGAATATGTAACATCCTTATTTTTCAATAATTGAATTCAATTTTTTTACTTCATGTTTAAAGAAAAACTTTTAAAACCAAAGTTCTGTCACATTTCTAAACAAAATTGAAAAAAACAATTATGACTTCAAGTCACAGAAATTCGGAAAAAAGAAAGAAACCCTTAAATTTAATTTCACGTTGTCTTGCAATTGTTTTTAAATAAGCAAAAAACTATGAAGTGGTAACTCAAATTTGAAACTATTATTCCAAAGCATTGGGGGTTTTTAAGGGGTTCGGTTCTTCTAGAATTTTCCAAAAATCGCCGAGTAAAACTTTTAAATTAATCGGTTTTTCAATTTAAGTATTAAAAGTATTGGTTTGTCCTTATTTTTTACTACTTTAAACACGTTTATCTTAATATAGTCCAGTTAATAATAGGCTTGCAGGCAATGAGCTATATCGTGGTCCAACGAGTTTCAGAAGTAAGAAGGGACATACAAATTTAATACTTCAGTTTTTTTTTGTGAACGATTACGAAAAATTCATACAATATTTTTTTTAGGAAATTTAATAAGCTTTCATTTCTTGTAAAAAAAAACACATGTTTTCCCTAAATGCCTATAGAGTTATTTAACAACTAAAACAAGCACCAACAAATTAATATCATATTTCTTTAGGATCTTAAATAAGCTTTACGACAAATAGTTTTTAAGATAAACCCGAAAAACCGTATGTTTCTCCTCACTGCCGCTAGAGTTATTTTATAAACTATTACAGATACGAAAAAAATGATTGAAAGCTTTTTTTATAAAATTTAATGAGCTTTAATTTTGTTGAACAAAATTTTTTGATACGACAAATGGTTTTCGAGATAAACCCGAAAAACCTAAAAACCGTATGTTTCTCTTCACTGCCGCTAGAGTTATTTTATAAACTATAATAGAAACGAAAAAAAATTATGAGACCTTTTTTTTTATAAAATTTAATGAGCTTTAATTTTGTTGAACAACATTTTTTGATACGACAAGTGGTTTTCGAGATAAACGTGAATAACTGAAACAATCTTAAGGTTTCTCTTAATTGTCGCTAGCGCTCACGTCAGATTCTTGGGGATTTTTTTTGGGTCATCACCAGACATCCCTTATTAAGCGTGCGAAGTTTCAAATCGATTTTTTTTTTTTGAGGTGAAGTCAATTTTTTCGTTCATTGACTGAACTAAAACTGCAGTTTTTTAGTTGGCTGGATTCAAAACTTAGACAATTTTCAAAAGATATTCTTTATAAATTGCAAAAGGTCCAGCTTTCGATGGCTTTGGCCCATAAGTCAAGCAGAATTTTTGGTTTGCGGCTTATTCGCATAAGTCTGCTCGACTTGAGAAAGTCAAAGAAAATAGTTAGAAGGGAAATCACACGATATTAGTGGTCAATTTACGTTCTCCTCGGCACTCGAAAACGATGGCATGAAACCGCTTTTGCAGAATATTGATTGTGTTTTGAGCTGTGTGGCATGCAGTGCCGTCTTATTGAAAGCATATGCCTTCGTTGTTTATATCATCCAATTGAGACAACAAAAAGTTGGCGATCATCGAACTTTAGCAATCGCTGTTAACCGGGAGGTCTTGGCAAGCAGAATTTTATGTGCGGACCGATGACCCCTCAGGCAAAAACCACTCCAAACAGTAACTTTACTTGGATGCATTGGCAACTCGTGAATATTGTGTCGATTGGTGGTGTAGTTTCAAAACTGGGCATTTCGGTCATTTCACGTATCCATTCATCCAAAAATGGGCTTGTCGCTAAAGATGATTTTTCGACCAAAACTGAGAACAACTTCCAACTTACTGAGCCGTTGAATAATCGACTTTTAAAGGAAGACCATGTACCCCTTAAAAACAGGACGCAACGCTCGCATCGATTTTTTTTATTTTAAAGTTTCATTATTTTCACGTTTTGCAGAACTCTGTAACTTATCACACTGATTTGTCTTTAGTGACTGATTAAAAGAAGATTTTTGACAGAAAGTGAAAGAAACAATATGGCTGCCACGAAGTGTCACAATCAAACCGTCTCAGAATTTCGGTAGAAAATTGGTTCACATGTTGATTTTACTAAACCAATTGACAATGACAGTTGGATGATCAGTGAAAGGGTGTGTTTACAAATTAAATTTGAAGTTGTCGAGTCCCTGTAAAACAAACCCAAAAATTCTTCTAAAAAGCTTATGTACCTAGTCCAGTCATAAGTTCTGTTACATTTTAAGACCGCAATACAAAAAATCTAGTACATTTTATGTCATTGCATTTAGTTGTAAAATTAGTTCACAATATTAGTTTTAAGAAAATAAAGTTTTACTCAAAAAAGCCGCCATTAGCCTTAATGCAGGTTTTCAAACGTTGTGGCCATTGGTCTATAGCGGCACGAACTGTGTCGATGGGTATCGATGACGCTGCTGTTAACAAAGCAGCTTTTAGGCTAACCATATGGGGCGTCTTACGGCCATGTTCTCCAGTCCAGGTATACATAATCAAAAAAAAATTAGACCAAATTAAAATAGCAGAAAAATAGACTCTTAAAAAAAAGCCATTGGCTCACCCGCCATTTTGATTTAATCGTAATCCCAATTTATTTTGTAGTAGTTTTGAATAAAAACCACAAAATCCTCCCTAAAAGCCACTTTTATATGAATTGACAGCCATCAGAATGTGTGTCCAGAAACTTTCATGAGCAAATTTCCACCATTTTCTTATTTGACATAAAGCTACTTTTATATCCTCTTCTGGGGTCTGTTTGTTTCGATTATCTGTCAACTGACCACACCGGTACTTTTCAAATGTTTACTGGAAAAAAATGAGTAATCCATTATCTCTCAATTTTTCATTCAAAATTCACCTGACAAATAATGACAATTCATTTTAATATTTTGTGTGTCATTTTTGCCGGCTAAAAACAAAAGAGAGAACGTCAGAATTTATTTTAAATCCCAATTCCAGCCGATTACGAAAACTTAGTTTTATAAGTATTTCTCGCTTTAAAAAAAATGGTATTTTTTTTACTGAAAAATGTATCTATAACCTGTCCCATAATTTCGGAAAATCAAAAAAAATACAAAACAAAATTAAAATAGCTCACTTGCCATTTTGATTAAATCGTAATTCCTATTAATTATTTTCCAATAAATTTGAATAAAAACCACTAAAAACCGTCTCTAAAATTCGCTTTCATTTGAATTGACAGCTATCAGAATGCGTGTTCAGAAACTTGCTAAGTACATTTCCAGCATATTTTTATTTGACGTAAAGCTACTGTTATATGTTCCTCTGGGATCTGTTTGTTTCGATTATCTGTCAAGTGACCACTCCGGTACTTATCAAATATGTACTGAAAAAAAAAATGAGTAATCGATTCTCTCCCGAAATTCAAAATTCACCTGACAAGTAGTGACAATATTTTGTGTGTCATTTTTGCCGGCGACAAACAAAAAAGAGAGAACGTCAGAATTTATTTTAAACCCCAATTCCAACCGATTCCGAAAACTCAATTTTATGAGTATTTTTCGCTTTAAAAAAATAGTACTTTTTTTCTGAAAAATGTATCTATAACCTGTCAAATAATAATCAAAAAAATACAAAATAAAGTTAAAATAGATCACTTGCCATTTTGATTAAATCGTAATCCCTATTTATTTTTATGTAATTTTGAATAAAAACCACTAAAAATTGTGCCTATTATTCGCTTTTATATAAATTGACAGCCACCAGAATGCATGTTCAGAAACTTGCTAAGTAGGTATATTTCCAGCATTTTTTTATTTTACATAAAGCTGCTGTTATATCCTCCTCTGGGATCTGTTTGTTTCGATTATCTGTCAAGTGACCACACCGGTACTTATCAAATGTTTACTGAAAAAAATTGAGTAATTCTCTCTCGAAATTCAAAATTCGCCTGACAAGTAGTGACAATTCCTTTGAATATTTTGTGTGTCATTTTTGCCGGCGATAAACAAAAAAAGAGAGAACGTTTATTTTACACACCATTTCCAGCCGATTCCGAAAACTTAGTTTTAAAAAAATACTATTTTTTTTTGTAGTCAGGAGATTACTGAAAAATGTATCTATAGCCTGTCCCATAATTTCGGAATATGATTTCATCAAATCGAATCCATCTGGAATGATAATGACGAAACGTTATTGTTTGGATAAAAATTTATATAGCTAGCGTAGATACATATGTACGTATACAAACATTACTCGTATATTGACCAAGTTATTTGTTAAGTGGTCATAAGCTTTAATTGACCAATAAAATCAACAAGTGGATTTTATGTGTTTATGTTTATTAAACCTCCATAATCATCATCATCATCATAGACGCGACGTTGGAAGAAGTTGAAGTTGAGTACCTAGATACATATTATTTTTTTGAATGACTGGATTTGAGAATTTGTCATACATAAGGTTGGGTACACACCGCGATAATGCTATAGGAAGATTTTGTAATGTGTCGCAGAAGCGAAACAAAGACAGATATCTATGTATCTTATAAATTAAGGTGGAGATAAAACGTATTTATAAAAAAAGTATCTAGCGTAATTTTATACATACCAACCTACCTTTCAAGTTTTCATTGTTGTTTTTTTTTTAGTTTTTAAGCAATCTATCTATCTACCTAGTTAGCTAGTTTTTATTTTTAAAACAAGTTACACATTATACGGCGTAAACTAATTATTCTTTATAACGCAGTTAAATTGCAAATATAAATTAGTTGATGGTCAGTGGCAACAACAAATAAAAATATTGCTTGTTGAAGCAAAAAGACTAAACATACACAAACACATATGTAATTACAAGAAGAAGAAAAAAAGCTACTAACATGTGTGGAGGTTAGATAAACCCAACCACATACCTATCTAGTATAAAAAGCTATAAAAGCACACACAAGACCTACCTAGAGCTCTAGCCAGCAGCAGCAGGGTTGCCAATTTGTCTTGTACTAGTTAGAGAGTCCAGTTTAATAAAAATATTTGTAGCTCAATATTAGAGAAGATAAAGTTGCCAAAAGTAGCCCAAAACCGGAGCCGAGAAAGTAGCCCAAAAAGTGGCTTAGTATTGAAGTTAAAGTAGCCAAAATTAGCCCAAAACTAGAGTCGAAAAAGTAGCGTAAAAATAGCTTTGTATTGAAGTCCAACATCAGCGAAGATAAAGTAGCCTTAAACGGAGGCGAAAAAGTAGCTTAGAATTCAAGTCCAACATCACAGAAGATAAGTAGCCCAAAAACATTGTCGAAAAAGTAGCCCAAAAAGTAGCTTAGTATTAAAGTCCACCATTAGAAAAGATAAAGTAGCCAAAAATAGCTCAAAACCAGAGTCGAAAAAGTATCCCAAAAATTAGTTTGCAGTGAAGTTCAACATTAGAGAAGATAATGTAGCCAAAAGTAGCCCAAAACCAGAGTTAAAAAAGTAGCTTAGTATTGAAGTCTAACATTAAAGAAGGTAAATCAGCCAAAAGTAGCTTAAAGACAGAGTCGAAAACGTAGGCCAAAAATAAGGTTGTAGTGAAGCTCAACATTAGAGAAGATAAGGGAGCCAAAATTAGCCCAAAACCAAAATTGAAAAAGTAGCTCAAAAAGTAGCGTAGTATTGAAGTCCAACATTAAAGAAGGTAAAGTAGCGATAAGTAGCCCAAAACCACACTCGAAAACGTAGGCAAAAAGAAGTTTGTAGTGAAGCTCCAAATAAAGAGAAAAAAAAAGTAGCCCAAAACCGGAGTCCAAAAAGTAGCGCAAAAAGAATACCAATACTAATATAAAAAAATCAGAAAACTTCAATGTTAATCAATTATTTTTGTTTAATAAAAACAACAGAATACAAAATAAATGTTGTTTTTTTATTTTTAAATCGAAAAATCGCCCAATATTGCATTTGGGCTACTTTTAGTCCCATTATGATTCAGCTGTCAAACATTTTTGTAGGGAATTTAAGTAAAAGATATGTAGCCTAATCTGGCAACCCTGGGCAATAGCGAAACAGCGTCTTATAGCTTGTTTTTGTTTGGTAGAATAATGTTTTCCCCTCTTTTTGTTGCTGCTGTTGTTGTTATTGTTGTTTTTTGTCTGATTTGACAGCTATGCTACACGCATGACGATTGTTGTTTTCTCCTATTTTTTGTTTTTGGTGTGGTGAATTAAATGAGAGTTACTCTTGTTTTAACCATACTTGATATATTTTTCGTTATATAGGTAAATTATTTGTTAAAAAAAGGAGCTTTCTACTTTTATTCTTTCGTTTATATTCTAGAATAAAATATTTTATACCTACCTCGATTTATTTAAATTTTTATATTGTTCTTGAAGAAATTAAAGAGTTCATTTTGAAGCCGCCTCAAACGTACCTTGTTTTGCTTAAAACACTTCAATGAGGTCAACGAAAGTATACTTCAATATATATACATAATTTCAAAGACAGAAGTTGCGGATGTAACTGAAAAGCACAAACCTCAACCGGCTGTAAGAAAGAAATATATACAAAAAGTGGGTCGATTAAGTATTATTTGTAGCTTCTAGTTTTGCATGTTTAGATATAAATATGTTGGTATCTATGTGAGAGGATCGTAGGTAGGTATAGATATTTTTTTTAGGAAGATAAGTAGTCATAGGAATATAGAGTTTTCAGAAATAATTTAGCTTTGTACCTTTGTCTTCATAATTATTTTACAGTTTTACTGTAGTCTGGCAATTACCTATTCATTCTTTAGTTTTAATGTTGATGACGGTTCTTGAATCTTGAACATGGTAAAAGTTATCTGCATAACCGCTTAACCATATCGCCGGTCTATAAGAAAATTGCAGAAGTCAATAGGAAAGTAGAGGCACGCATACATACAATTATTTTGAACTTATGAACAAATTTCATCACAACAACTCGAATTTTACTTTGACAGTGATATGTAGTTTTGACATTTTAATATGTTTTTAGAGTTTCTCGCAATTTCAGTTAGCTTAGGGTAGAAACTGGAAAATATGATAAATTTAAGTTTTGTCTAGGTAAATGTATTTAAAAGTGGGAATGTCTGTTTTCCATGGAAATTCAACTTGGCATCATTGATATTTGACACATGTCGTTTTAAGTGTCATAATTTTAGTTGAATGTTTGACATTTATTGTGAATCTTTTGACAATGAATTGAAACTATTAAAACTTACTACAAAAGTGGTAATTCAAACGTCACTGACATTTGACAAATGTCAAACTCAGCTGTTATTGAAAGTGTCAACATTTTAGTTGAATATTTGGCATTTATCGTTAATATTACAAAGAATTTAAATTATTAAAACTTACTGCAAAAAAGGTGATTCAAGTGTCATTGCCATTTGGCACATGTAGAACTCAGCCGTTCTTTAAAGTGTCAAAATTTTAGTTGAGTATTTGGCACTTATCCTTAATCTAACAACGAATTAAAATTATTAAAACTTACTACAAAGTGGTGATTCAAACGTCAATGACATTTGGCACATGTTAAACTCAGCTATTATTGAAAGTGTCAAAATTTTAGATCAATATTTGGCATTTATTGTTAATCTTACAACGAATTTAAATTATTAAAACTTACTACAAAAAAGTGGTAATTCAAACATCACTGACATTTGACAAATGTCAAACTCAGCTGTTATTTAAATTATCACATTTTAGATGAATGTTTGGCATTTATCGTTAATCTAACAACAAATTTAAATTATTAAAACTTACTGAAAAAAAGGTGATTCCTATGTCACTGACATTTGACACATGTCAAACTCAGCCGTTATTTAAAGGATCAAAATTTTAGTTGAATGTTTGGCATTTACAATATTGTCACACAAAATTTAAGAAAATGAAGCGTTATGGATGTCGTTATAACTGTGAATCATTCGTTTACACGCTCAGTAAAAATGTTACTGCTGAAAGTGGAAGCTTTGTTGATGAAATTCACATAATCTACTAATGGGACAAGGAAAAACTATAATAAAAACTTCATATCAATGAAGAATATCAAATTTTGAATCTTAAAAGTATATAATATAAACATTCTTTGTGAATTTTGTCATTTAGAAGTTAAAAAATTTAATATTTTCAAAATTGTATTCTTTTCTTTTTTATATTTTACATATAATAGGGAAAAATACCTCGAAAGAATGAAAACTGACCGTACTTTGTGACTTCTACTTTAAGTGTGTCCGTCGTTATTTAATTTTTGTTTAAATAAATTAGAACGAGCTATCCTATTGGGAGACAGAACGAGCGATCTCATTGGTTGAATAGCTCGGGTTCTGTTTGACAGTTCGAAATGAAAAATAATAGAACATTTACATTTTATATGAGTCAATTTTCATCATTCAAATATTAAAATTTGGAATTCTGATGAAATTATTGATTTGTAGAATTTTTCAAATCGGACCAGTAGTTTCTGAGATTAGTGTGTTCAAACAAACAAACAAGCAAACAAACAAACAAACCAACTGTTTTGCTTTAAAATATAAGAATCGTTTAATATTTCAAAAATGTTTGGTCCTTTAAGGATTTTTCACATGACAGAAAGAAACTAAGAAATGTCATTTTTATGTTTTACCTACCGGGTTTTTTACTTAAACTAATCCCACCTAAATTTAATCGAAGTTTCAATCAAACAGCGCAGCGTCTATTTATAGAGAGACATTCAACTTTAAAAGTCTGATTACACGATCATTCAATAGACTTTTCACCATTGATTTGGCCAAATTATAAATAACTGCCTTAAACACGTTCACGCGGATTTTATTTTCCTTTATAAATGTAATTGGTGTCTTTGCTACATATTCTTGCGTTCAAAGCAAAATGACTACATTTAAAAACTAAAAAAGATCTTCTGGCAACGTTGTCACAATGGAATTTCCTTTTTTGGTCCAATAAAATAGCTCAATGCACTCTTTCTTACAACTTAAGTGCATTATTAAAAAGAGAAATAAACACAATGATAACAACAAAACATTTTCGATATTATTTTTATTATAACTGTCATAAGCGCATCTCACAAACAAATCAAAACAACATGAAATCAAAAAGGTAAACATGGATGCATAACAAAACAATATTCAGTCTATTTGTATACTCTGTAAACATTAAATATATCATGAAATTTTTTAAGTAGGTATGAATAGGTAACTCCAGGGCTGCCCAATTTCCTGAATGAACTACCTCGATTAGATAATTCAAAACTATGTGTAGCCTAAATTCATTTCCGAAAAAGTAGCCCAAAAAGTAGCCCAATTTCAATAAAACAAAATTACTAGTAGCTTTAATTAGAATTTATTTCTGTGTGTTTAATAACCTCATAAGAAAATGTTCTATGTATTTATATTGTTTATTTTGGGCTATTTATAGCAAAATTATGATTGAGCTACTTATAGCCCAATTATGACTGTCAACTGTCATACTAAATTTTTTTGTCCGCAATTTTGGTAGAAAATAGATCAAAATCCAATTAATTGCTCAATCTGGCAAGCCTGCCTCCTATCTGTATTTACCTACGACTCCGTCGTTCGTCGTTCTGGTATATATAAATTTCTCATGCAAACACAATCATAATGCATCGCTCGCGAAACGGATGGAACACAAATATACCTACGAACGATGAGAGGCAACAGTAGGTAGGTAGGTACAGACACATCGGAATCGGATACAAAAAGATACAATCTCTGTCTCTCTGCTGACTAGGCAGGCAGATCTGCAGAGGCACATACAGTACCGAGCAAAAAAAATGCAACCGAAAAAGTATGGTACAATCTTTAGCAAGAACTAAGATATTTTAAATTATAATACTTTGAAATTTAGCATAAAATGTTCAAATTAATTTTTTTCTTTAAATAGATTTGAATTTTACCCAATCTTACTCCATGAAAATAGTTATTGTAAAAAATGTTCCTAAACTTTGATCTTAAGCCAAGCAAAAAAAATGCAAATTCGTGGAAAATTTTAAAAATAACCTATTTATTCATCTTATTTGAAGAAATTTTGTACTTAAATATTTTAATATTTTGTTGCGAAACCTTTATTGGCAATAACGGCGCGTAACCTTTTAGGCATTGAGTCAATCAACGACACCAAATAGCTCGCAGGTATTTGTTCCCATTCAGTCCTTATTTGTTCCATCAACTCGGTACCATTTGAATGATTTCGCTTTCTTATCTCCCGATCTACATGATCCCATAAATTCTCTATGGGATTGAGGTCGGGAGATTGTGCTGGCCAGTTCAAAACATGAACCCTCTTCTCTTCTAAGAAGTTTCTTACCAAACGGCTGGTGTGTTTTGGGTCGTTGTCGTGTTGAAATAAGCTGTTTTCAGGCATATTCGTCCGCAAATGTGGAAGCATATGGTCTTCCAAAATGCCCTTATACATTTGGGCATTCATCCGGCAGCTTATTTCACAAATCGGGCCCACGCCTTGACGAGAAAATGAGCCTTTGAAAAAGCCCAACTACAAATTTGATTTCATAAATATTTAAAATTGCTTACCCCACACCATTACTGACCCTACCCCATGTTTAATTGTCGGAACTTGATATCTAGGGCTGTACCTTTGTCCCGGGGGCCTCCGCACGTACCTAATGCCATCTGACGAGAACAAGTTGAACTTGCTCTCATCACTCCATAAAACTCTTGTCCATTGCTCACTTGTCCAATGCATATGGCGCTTTGCAAAATCTAGCCGTTTCTTCCTATTGATGGAACTGATGTATGGTTTTTTAGCTGGTCGTCTTGCATACAGTTTTGACTCCACTAATCGTCGCCTAACTGTGTGTACCCCTACGTTAACATCAAAATGTTCATTTATGTCCTGAGTAACTTCCACTGCAGTTTTAAAGGGATTAACTTTAACCTGCCTTATGATCTCACGATCTAATCTGGAAGTTGTTTTGCGTGGACGGCCACTTCCCACTTTGCGATTGATGTCCCCTTGTTCCCGATATCGGGATATAATACGCGATATTGTTGATGTTGCTACACAAAACTCCAAAGCGATATCCTGCATCTATCTTCCGTTGTTAGCAGCGTTAATTATTGCTTTTTTGCATCCAATCGATAGTTGCTTCTATTAATTGAATATTCTAATTAATTGAAACCAAAGAATAAATTTTATGTACCTACCTTCCTAGTCATATTTGCCATTTGCATTTTTTTTGCTCTCAGTAAAATTATGTTTTTCCAACTAAATGTAAATTTGCAAACACTAGAGAGAGACCAATTACATATTGCTATTATAAACAGAATGCCTACACAATGAGTACACATATCCGAAACGGAAAAACTAAATTTTACCGTTACGAAAGATAAAGCAATAATAATTGATTTTGGTGTGACTGTTTGCATTTTTTTTGCTCGCTACTGTACGTCGATGACATCTGGTGTGGTAAATTCATGTTTGGTATGGTGAATTCGCTTTGAATTTATGTAGTGGTAGTTTGTGAAAATGATGTACAAATCGCAATACTAGTAAACATTTTCTTATGATTGTAGAGGTTTTATTTTTAGAGTAAGCATATAAAATGTTAATTTTTGTTGTTTTTTTTTGTAAAGAAGTGTGCGTCTGTCATGCTCATGACTATATATTGAATCGATGCGTTTCGGAATGTAATTTTTACAATGACCTTGAAGATGTATTTTCATAATTTCATTTATATACGGTTTTTGATTTTTTTTTTGTTGTAAGTAGGTAGGTATGATTGTTTTTTTCTTTTTCACCACACTCAATGCAATGAGTTAAGGAGAAGAGTACAATTATAATTGAGGATTGAAATAAAATTTATAAAAATTAATTGCAAAAACGTTAGAAAAAGAAAGAAGGTGAAGTAGGTATCCCAAACACCAACTGTCAGTGGTAGACAGGGGTAAAAGTAGACAAAGTTAGGATTCGAAGTTAGGACATTAACACCACTTTAAGAAAAACATTAGTACGGATATGATATGCCTATGTGTATATTAGGGTATATGTCTCTTTTCTTATATTGTTATTTATTCAGTTAGGTATTTTAAAAGCGGAATCATTTACCTAATGTCAAAAAGTCGTTGCCGTTAGAGTTGGCCGTATACCTATATGTGTATACAAACACACACTTATACTTTCAACAAAACACTAAAATGGTAACTTTCAGAGTTGCCGTTTCATATCGTTTTTTTTATTCCCTTTTGTCAAGACTAAAAATGAGTAGATAAAGCTGGGTTGGGGTTCGATAGACCTACCTATCTAAATATATAACATATCAACATTGCTATTTGTCGGTTGTAGGTATATTTGTTTTATTTCTGTATATAAATATTTTATTTATTCTATTTTCTTGCTTTATTTCGGCTTTGTTTTGGTGTTCTTTCTTTTTTGTAGGTAGGTATGAGGGAAGAAAAATAAGATTTGATTGCACTCGGATTTAGGGTGTAGGTAGGTATATTGTTTTGGAAAAAAAGGCAGATGAATAGTAAAGAGACAAGGGGATGTTTAAATGGGTATAAAGTGGGTGCGATTCGTTGTTTTCTGTAATAGATATGAATGAATGGATATATAGATGTGAATAATTGTCTAGATACATTACAAAATTAGCTAGGTTGGTTATAGTATTGTGAAAATAAAGTTTTGTACATTTTAACTTTAACAAAAATTAGAATTTTCCGCAAACGTTTTAAATACCTACTACTTAGTAGCTAGATAGGTACGTACCTACGTAGCCTACTCTGTTTATTTTTACAGTTGTTTTGTAAAGGGTGAAACATAAATCTTGCGAAATGTAATTTTACAGAATACTTAGGTCCTTTACGTTGATTCAGATTGCACAACGGCCGGCAATGCCTTGGCACGCATGTGGATTCTGTTTTATTCACATTTTCTGTGCATTTTCGCTCGTTTTCCTACTACTTTGCATTTCATTTTTACTTAACCCGAACTGCCAGCTGTCAATTTGTTATAAAGCTGTCATACATTTTTTGACATCTTTAACTTTCTGTCAAAATATCTTCTTTTAATAAATCACTAAGATACGGCACATGAAAGTTGATCCCAATTATGATTCTAAAATAATTTTAGCGATTCGGCTTATTTTAAGATGAATGGGTACGTGAACAAGCAAAACTGCCGGTCTTGAGACGACACTAATTCACGTAAGATTCAATAGTGGTGTGGGTTTTGGGCTGTAGGAATATGATGCACTACTTGAAAAATGATACTGGCTGAGCCATCGCTATCAATGGCGATCGTGGTTCTTTCGAATGCGACCACCAAGCAAAGCCGCGGTGGACATTTTAATTTTATGTCATTGATAGGGGTCTTAAATATACATATGTTGATTAAACCTTATTGACACATCATATACAATTCATTCTATTTAATTGAAAATTTACCCGCCTTTAATGGGCAACCCTATATTTTCTGTCACTTTGCTAAATTTTTGTCGTTGGTAGCACTGCACTTTTACATGTTGAATTATGGAACCCCCTTTATAAACTTTTATTCGAAATCGGCTAAATCGGGTAGATATGCAATCGGATAACAGGTAGTCACTCTTGTTGGAAAATGACATGTGTCATGTGGGATATCTGACATTTTGCTTATGTCAAATATGTTAATATGTAGCATGTTTTTTTAAATGTCATAATGACGGTTCTTATTTTAAAATATGGAGGAACTAATTCCAAACAGGGAAGCTTCGAAGCTTCAAAATTAAAGAAATTGAAATCCGTTGCTTTTTTGCAAATCTATTATCACCTTAAGCATTCTTTTTTTATTCCATTCTTATTTATTCAAAATATTTAAACTAGGTTAGGTTTTTTTTTTTTTATTATTTAAGTACCTATCCTATAATAATAATATTTGTGTATATGCGAATTTTTATACAAACAAACAAATTTCGTACTAAAAAATAATAACACAACTCTACTATACAAGAAATGAGAAATTGTGTCAAGCTTTTGAAAGTGAATTTCTTTCCCGCGGCGGCGGCAGCAGTGACGTTGAAGTTTGCTCCGTCAAAACTCGAAACACGAGACGTGTGAATACGATTTAAACCAATATTTATGGATAGATATGATGTAGTGTAGGTACATATGTGTGAATGTATATTTTTGTATTTAAATACTGTTATATTGATAAATACATTTTGTTTCAGAGTTGCCATGTTTTGAATTAGTTGAAGAAACCAATTTAAAAAAAATCGGGGCCCAAAAAAGAACCAAAAAAGAAGCCCGAATAGTAGCCTAATATAATAAAAACCACCAATGTGACAAATAAGAATAAAATATTTCATCTAAATCGCCCAAGATTTAATATGAGCTATTTATAGCCCAATTATCATTGGGCTATCAAACTGAAGAAACTAAAAGGAAAGCCCGATTTATAGTAAATAACCATATGTGACATTTTTGTAGACAATTTGGAAAAGGATAGCCCAATGTATGATAAATAGCCCAGTCTGACATTTGTGTGGAGCATTTAAAAAAGATAGTCCAATTTATGATAAATAGCCCAATCTAACATTTTCTGCAGAATTTAGATATAGATAACCCAATTTATAGTAAATAGCCATATCTGACATTTTTTATTAGAGTTCTAAAAAAAGATAGCCCAGTTTGTAATAAGGACATCTGACATTTTTGTGGAATTTTTTTTTAAAGATAGCTCAATTTCTGATAAACATCCCAATCTGACATTTTTGTAAACAATTTGGAAAAGGATAGCCCAATTTATAAAAAAATAGCCGAATCTGACAGTTTTGTGATTTTTTTTTTATAGATAGCCCAATTTCTGATAAATAGCTCAATCTAACATTTTCTGCAAAATTTAGAAAAAAAGCCAATTAATAGTTAATAGCCATATGACATTTTTGTTTAGAATTCTAAAAAAAGATAGCCCAGTTTATAATAAAGAGCCTCATCTGACATTTTTGTGGAATTTTATTTTTTTAAGATAGTCCAATTTCTGATAAACAGCCCAATCTGACAATTTTGTAGAGAATTTGGAAAATAATAGCCGAATTTATGATAAATAGCCCAGTCTGACATTTTTGTGAAGCATATAAAAAAGATAGCCCAATTTATGATAAATAGCCCAATAGCCCAATGTAACATTGTTATGGAGAATTTTGGAAAAGTTAGCCCAATTCCAAATAAATATCCCAATCTGGCAAGCCTGCTTTTATTTGATAGCAGTGAATGGTGTTTAAACATTGATGGCGAATTGGTTATGCAAAATATGCTGAGTATGTTTTTTTCTGTATTTGTTTTTATTGCTCTTGAGATTGAAAGGGGAGAGAGTGATAGAAAGAATACTTCATCAGGAAGATAAGAATGCGAGAAGTATTAATGAGTAATGACAATTAGGCCGTGTACGTTCGGTTCTAGCGGATGGATGGTGAAATACGCGATCTCACCATGAATTAGATCTCGCCAAATAGTTAGACTTAATGTAGGTTGCTTTGATGTTATTATATGCATATTTTTGTTTGTATTTTACTTTTTATTGCGACACAGCTAAACCGCTGATACCCCATTCACTAAAACAGCAATGCATCCGTTCGCTCCACCAACCTCTCGCTCCGAACCGCCTAACAAATGGTGAACCGAGTCGAATGGCAGAGTAAAGTGGTGACTGGTGATGGTGAGCGAACGTGCTGTGTTCGCGCCACAGAGCACTGAGCAAAGGCGGCAGGCGAGGCAGGTTCCCAGTTCCCAGAGAGAAGCGATGATGTTGATGGTGATGATGGTTTGTTTCCACCGCGGTCATCTACCTCCTCCTCTTTCTTTTTGTCTTTCGCGTACGTAGCGTAGCGTTGGGTTGTTGATTGTTATATTTTACTGCTTACTGTTTTGCTTGTGCTTGACTTCTATTTTTACATCTCTTGGAATCTACTTTACGTAGAATTACGTATACACTTATATTTTTTTTTGTTTTTGTAATTTTATATTCGAAGATTAAACAATTTTTTTCTTATTCCAATGTTGCATTTATCGAATTTATTTTGTTGTTGTTTTCAGATCTATTTTATTTCTCTTCTTAAGTGTAGGCTAGGCACCTATGTTAGCGTTATGTTATGTAGGACTTTTATAGAGCTACATTTTTATAGAGAAACAAAATCTCATACAGCGCATAATAATTGAATATGTTCCCTCGACGTCTTATTTTCAAGCAGAGAAACACAACAATAATAATTATTATTTGTGTGATGTTCAAGATTTGAATTTGTGAATTGATTTTTTTACATTATTCCAGAAAATGCATTATGCACGTACATATGTACGTAGACTTATATATCCGCTCTTTCACGTTCTCCGTTTTTTTCCTATACGTTGACCAGTGTTGTCGTATATATAACTACATTATGTTCATATGATTACTCCCAGTGCTGTTTGGTAATGTTTTTGTTTTTATGTTGGTCGTGGTTTGGATGAGCGGTAGATATTTTGTAATAAAGCGTAAATAATTTAGTTTTATGAGAAATCATTGATTAATTTTTGCAAATCTTATTGATATCGAGATTATTATATTTTCTTCGTCTATACTAGCTAACGTAATACATGTTTTGAAATAAATTGACATTTTAATTACAACTTTGTGGAAAATTCTCATTTTGCACGTTTTTGACGTTTAGTAGTCGTGAATATCTGTCATGCTTAAATATCTTTAGATCTGTTATAAAATCGGACACAATCTTGTCTATTCACAGTGAGTTAAATCTTTCGATAGAGATTTTTTATTTTGAATGAAGTGGTAACAAAATAAAAGCTTTAAATCCCTTTCAAAAACTTTGAATTTATTCAAACAATTTTTAACTTCCTATTGGAAGTTATTGTAATCGGTACTATTTGTAGAATTAAAAATGTTGACATTTCTCGACGTTTCAAATTCCCTTGAATCTAAATCAGAGATTTTTAGAGAAATGTCTATGTATGTGGTTATTTGTACGTACGTTCGGGTTACCATTTTTCGTCGTCCATATCTCAAGAGTCGGTAGAAATATCGACTTAAAACAAATTTAGTTTTACAAATAGTAACTACAGAAGTTTAAAGAAAAAGTAAACATTTGAGACCAAATAGTATAATTTTGAAACACAAAACAAAAAATATTTCCCACCTCGACTATTTTGGGAACAAAAAAATGATTATACTCCGAGAATAAATTAATAAAAAATAAGATTTTGCACTTCTGATTAATTTTTTAGAAAAATCGTAATGATATCTTTGTTTACAAAAAATGTAAATCCAAAAATATGCTGCTAAAAGTTGGTAAAATTAATTTTTGGACTCAAATATCTTTGCAACAATTTAAGAAATTTCCTTCAAACGAATTTGATCTTATACAAAATATTGTTTTTAACATTTAGTGACATTTTTAGAAAAATGTGTCAGTTTTTGATAAAAATTAAAATCTACCAAAATTGTTCGATTCGTTTTCGGAAACTGATGAATTATTGAATTCGAAATTATTTCATCCTATGCTTAAAGTTGTTGATAACGTAAAAAATGTTGGTAGACAAATCCAATCCAAAAAAAGAGAAATATTGAAATCAAACTTAACTTTGAGTGAGTGTTAGAAAAATTCAATGGACATTTTTTTTTACAAAACACGAAAACTTACAGAAACAATATACAAAATTGTTAAAAAACTATTTTCGACTCAAGTTTTATGAGAAAAAAGAGACTGAATATTGTTATTTTTTTTATTTAACCTTTAGAAAAATTGACAGAGTCTGGATCACATCGTAGCCTCTTTTTTTATTTAGTTTTATCATTCTGAAGGGTGTCACACTCAAAGTGTAAATTAAAAAGAAACAAATTAAATTCTGAACGGAAAAACGTCAAACTACACGATTAGAACAATTAGAAAATAAATCATGCAGTAGTTGAATTGTTTCCTTGACTTTGCTTGACGGTTAGAGATTGAAACCACATGTAAGACACGTCAATATCATGTAATTATCAATTTTTTTACCTCTAAACAGTCATCTGTCAATTGGTTATATTTTCTTTCCGTTGGCAACACTGTTTTAACTGACGTATTTTAAAGATTGACTGATATTGATCATAAGCCTTGTTTTGGTATGACGTTTAACTTA
Source organism: Eupeodes corollae (assembly GCF_945859685.1). Lineage (NCBI taxonomy): Eukaryota > Metazoa > Arthropoda > Insecta > Diptera > Syrphidae > Eupeodes > Eupeodes corollae. Next base: position 146,668,955 of record NC_079148.1, read on the forward strand.
AAAAAAAACTAATAATATGTATTTGACAATAATTTTTGCTTGTCAAAAAATCATGCTTCATGAAAAACAAGTCTTTACTGTCAAATTGGAAATGAAAAAATTGATAAGTGTGAAAATAAAAAAATACAAATTCGTAATATTTATTTCAATTCAGAAATAAAATGTATGTATGCACCGAAACAAGTATGTATTTTTTGTATATTATTTTTGAATAATTGTTTTCATGTTATTAATTCTTACATCTAAAAAGTAAGTGACCTTAACTAAGTGTCCCAACTTTGGTAGAGTCATAACTTATAATTTAGGTTCTTTAATGGCTGAATCACAAACACGCTTTAGCTTCGACTTAGCCTGACGTTTACGAGTTCAGCCATAGGAATCCAATGCATGCTTTCACCATGGAGCTTCAACCTCACGTTTCGTTTGACAATCGTAAGTAAAAGAACGTAATGTGACTCCAAACGGAAGCTCTAGTTCAATTATTTGAACATTTGCTTTGTCTGATAGCAGTAAAAAAATAGTCAACAAACAAAATATTTGCTCTTTGAAGGGATTAAATGATAGAAATGTCATTCAAAGCAACCTCGAAGCAGGCCCACCGTAACGTAGACGAAGCCGAAGCTAAAGCGTGTTTGTGATTCAGCTATAAAACTCAAGTAAGATTAAAAACCGATACTAAAAAAATAAATAGGTGAACGCTTTCATTTTTTCTGTTCTGTTTTCTTGGCCTCCTTTTCACATGTTCAATGTCAAAATGACATTTGAATTTCTGACCATGTCCAGGCTATTCCAAACGTTACTATCTTCAATATTGTATTTAATAGAATTTATATAGGTATCTGAAATTTTCTTCACTCATGTTAACTTCACTTTTTTGACGTTTTTTCACCTAAGCGGGATTCGTTTAAATAAAAAAAGGCAGTGGCATTTTGACGTTTCTCTTAACCGGATTTTACTGCAAGAGGTTATGAAAGTATGAAACGAAGAACAAAAAAAAGTTACCATAAATTGAGAATATCAATTTAAAATCTATTAGATTTAAAATCAGTTTAAAATTTAATAGATGTTTTAAATTTCATAATCTAACCAAAAACTTTGGTGTCAAAAATTCACTGATATTCTTGGTCTTGAACTTCAACAAAATAAAAACGAGAACTATCAAATTTTATCCAACTCAATTCACAGTTGCTAATATATATCCATATCCATAAGACTTCAAACCAAAAAGCAACTGAAATTTAAAACGTTTCCAACCTTGTAAATAGCTCAAAAACATAAACATTGTGTGTGCGGCACCTAAAGAGCGGAAGTGTTGATTGTCGGATCCCGCTACTAAAGCAAACATAAGGCATTGCCTTTTAACATCCCTCGAGATTAGAATATTCTTTCTTTTCATTCACACATCATTCACCTGCGAAACAAAAACAAAAAAATTAGAATAGATACTTTCTGCTCCTGTCTCTTATTCTCTTTTTATTTCTCTTTATTTTTGTTTTTTTTCTTTTACCTACCTACCTATTTGTATGTCAAGTCTTCTAAATGGATTTAACTACATACAAACATGTATTACGTTGGTATGTACACATTCCTACCTTATGATATATTTAATGGTATATTGCTCTCAAATGAGGTGAATAACATCTTCCTTTCATCCGGTGGTGGTCTGTGTCGCCTGTTTAAACAAATTCTTTATCATTCTCATTGGTGAAGGCGATGTTGACTTTTTTATGAGATCTTTCAAATGAAGCTATTAACAAGGATCCGTACCTACTCATTCTTTAAACAGCAGCGGTGAAATACAGTGAATTATGAAACCATAGATTTACCAAAAGAAAAAAATATGCGAGCGTCTGTAAAAGTATAGCTATAAGATTTTGGTTTCAATAAACCGAAAGGTGTAGAAAAACAGCCTCCTACCTACGTAGAAACACCGCACAAGGATTTGAATATACCTACCAACCTACCTATTTATCGGAAGGAACAAGGAAAATCTGCGCATGCGAATACCTAACTAACATTATAATCTCTAGATAGGTAAAGTAGGAAGCAAAAAAGGTGAATATACACACTTGAGATGCGAAAATTGGGAAAGTGTCTTTCACTCTACATATTTGTCTACACTTTGGGGGGGAATCACTCAACAAACCTAGGTGGAAGGCGGTACCTATAGATGGGTAGGAAGATATAACTACCTAACTTAGTTAATTGCAAGGAGAGAGCTTTAAATTTGTTTTACCTACCCAGGGCTAAAAAATATTTGCAAATCTTATCATTTTCACGAAATTTTGGTGAATTTCTTATTATCCACCACAAATCATGATTATGTTTATTATTTGTTGATATATTAAATAGGTAAAGGTACCTATACACCACAGTACGTATGAATGTGTGATAACCTGATTTCCTAGACGTTACGTTTGCCGATGAAGATGAAATCTGGCACCGCCGCATAAATTCATTTTACAATAATAATTAGACCAGACGTCATTACCCTTTGTTGGTGTGTTGTTTAGTTGGAGAAAATTTTGACTCTGTGTGAGTGTGTGTTTGTGAAATGGAAAAACAATACAAAAGAGAACACATGAAAAACGGCAACTTTACTCTTACGTTATATTCGTTGTATGCGTGACAACGACTCTGACGGAGCTGGTGGAGATATAGATTTCCCCTCATTTTATCCATCCCCATACATAAAAACATGCATCTTGCTGGTGTAAAAATACCTTTCTTCCAAATCGTGTACTGGGATTTTTTTTTCTTTTTATCGGATCAGAGTGTGGCTCAATACTGTTGCTTTAATTCTTTACGTTACGTTCACATTTCTGATAAAGTTATTTCATTGAACAGAGGCGCAGGTTCAGATTCAGATTTTGCTTTGTATTTCTTTTCCTTATTTTTCTTTATTTCACCGTTAAAAAAATGTGTGGTGGTGTTGTCGTTGTAGATGGTGCTGCTGGTGTCGGAGGAAGGCGACGGCGAAGAAGAAGAAGAGAATGGCAACGATTTTGTAAGATATTTTGCGGAGAATTAAATTGCGCAAATAGGGATGATATGGATATGAATATCTCTTCCTATACCTTCCCTTCCTTTATCCACCTTCACACCATACATACCTACCTAACTATTTTTGTTTGATTTTTGTAATGTAACGTATACACATAAACGATTACGATCAATATCAACAAAGCAAAATTGGAAAAAAAAGAAAGAAAGAAATAATAAAACACCGAAAGATGCATTGTCAGTTGGTTTTTGGCAAAACGACCTCGATTTTTGTAGGGAATTTAAATATGGGTGCCTAGTGCGCCTAGGTATGCCTTAGTTATCTTAGGTACGTCGTAATTTACCTAAAAATCCAAGGTATGGATACCTTGATAGGTGTATCGATTTTGTTCGTTTTTTTTTTTGTGAATTATGATTCCTTGTGAAATCAGGTTTAAAGTATGCTTGTCTCTAAATTCCTATATTCATCTTTTTATTATTTTCTTACAACTACGAGAGAGATTTTTATAGGTAGGTATAAAACAAAAAAAAAAGAAATTGGGATTATCCATCCACCTACTTACCTACCTACTTCACAGTTGGATGCTCTGTTTAACCGGTTTTTTGTTTTCGATGAAGAGTAAAAGAGTTTAAGGCATTGCCAGATACTTGCAAATAAAAATTGAGTTTGAAAAAGGTTTTCTCTTTCATAATCTGATGAACCCAAATGAGATCCAACGGAACAAAACGTCAAGTGACCAACTTTTGACATTTTCATTTAATTTTGTGCATCTATCAAAATGGCAAATCCACTGCACTATACATGACATATTATGAACCTGTTTTGTTTTTCTATAACTGTCACTGTCAACACTTTAAACATTTCTGATATTTTATATCCAGTGTCCTTACGCTACATGACATTATGCACATAAGTACCTATAATATTTTGAACCGGTTTTGTTTTTTTTTGTTCAGTTGTCAGCTTCGAATCACTTAAAAGTAGCCATTCATAATTGTTGACTTTTCTGACAACCAACGCCATTAGGTGAATAATTTTGACGTCCCTTAATTGTATCCACTTGATGTTAAAAACAAAACTTGAATGAGTGGGATCGAGATAAAGTGTCAAAATTAGTACAATGAAACGTCAAAATGAGTCGTTCATACCAGCGTAATGCATCTACCGTCTATAAAAAAAAAGGTTGACATTTGTAATAAATACTATTGTTTAAATAAATGTCAATAGAAGTCTATCTTTTCCTCGAATTTTTAGCTAACAATAAACATTTTAATAGACACATTTACTGTTTTTAACCTGTTTTGTCTTTGTTCTGCTGTCAGCTTGGCAGCCAATTATTATTTCTGACGTTATGAATTTTGACAGCAAGCGTCATTAGGTGCATAATTTTGACGTTTCCGATCTGTATCCAATTGTTGGTGAAAATGATTCATGAAAGTGATGCACAGGTCGTGTTTTATTTTTATAAATTAGTAGGATCCAAATGAAGTGTAAAAATGAGTACAATGAAACATCGAAATGATTCGATACGAGACTGAAACTTTGACATTTGTAAAAAATATTATTGTAAAAATTCATTTCAATAGAAGTTCACCTTATCTTAACTAGATACCTATATCTATAAACTACCTATAAAGTACAGTAGTATTCTAAAGATAAGCTGAAAAGTTAGTAAACACCTATGTACCTAGGAAGGTATATTACAATAGTAGTACCTATATAATCTGCCAATTTAGGTTGGTTTCTACCTACGACCTTCCTATGTACAAACGTTCCTGTGTGGCACGTGTCTTCATGTAATTTCCATGACAAAACTAATGCTAATATAAACATATGTAACCTACCCATGTCCATATTGGTTGGTATTTATGTACATCTCCCTATCTACCTATACTTATGCATATTTGTATAGGTTAGGTACCTACATATATTAATTTAGTAAAAGATACAGGCTTGATTTTATGTGTATAAAAATAATTATCTATCTAAATTTGCTTGCTTCCATTATATTAACCTAGCTCTAATCATTTGTTAACAACCCTGACTTTGATATGATAAAATGAAGGTTCGATTTATTAGGCGAGGTGGGTACCTACCATAATGACATTTCCAAATTATGACTGAATATCTTTGTTGTTGTTGCTTCAATTAGCAGAGAAAACAACTTTCCTGTCTTTCTTTGAAATGGAGAGTTATGAGTTGTTTGCACTCAATGAAGATGTTTCTCCTCTCAATAACACAAAATTTTATGACTTCTCATTAAAAAATTCAAAATGTAACACCCCCCTTAACCATTTAATTTGACAGTTCTCTTTGCAAGTCAAACAAAAGTACTATATAAAAAAGTGATACCATATTTGTCCATGCAAACAGAATTAACTCATGCAACCGAAAGTCGGATATAAAAATACGAATTAAAATATATATGTCACAACTACTTATGTCAAAATGTTATAAGATACACACTTCTGCATTCACAATAAAAACAAGAAACACACGCACACACACTATAATGCGATTTGACCTCGTCAAGAGATTGACACTCGTTTGTTTGTGTTTGAGAGAGAGAGAGAGATTTGCCGAATTTTGAATGTGTATTTGGTTTAATGTTCACCGATAAGGAAAAGGAGAAATTCCTCTTTGTTTTGTTGTTTTATTTCTATTTGCTATTCCCCTTTTTTCTGGTTTGTATGTAGCAACATGTGCTGCACGACTACACGTGCTTTTGAGGTTTTTATTTTCATGTTTTTTTTTTGTTTTTTGGTGTGTTGTGTTTTTTCTTTTTGTTTTGTGCAAAAGTTAATTGTAATCACCACACTACAGGATTGCCAGATTAGGCTATTTTATTAAAAAATGGGCTATCTTGTTTGACGGTCCAATAAAAAGTAGACCAAATCTAATTTTGCAGTTTTCATCTTTCAAGAACTGTTCAAAAAAAACCAATAAATCGATTATTGAAATTTGGCTATTTGGGCTACTTTTTTCAGCTCCGATTTTGGGCTATAAATATTATGCAACTAGTTTAGGATATGGCAACTCTGACACACTATTCGCCGCTGTCAAGGGAAGGTAAAATACAGTTGAGCTCAAATAAGGAGAAAAATAATAATATACATACACTAATCAGAAATATGCATTAAATCAGGAAAGTTTTTTGGGTGCAATTTGTTGTTGTGGGATTCAATTGTGTGGAGTGGACTGTGTGAAGAATGAAAAAAATTTTACAAAAAGATCTATAAAACAAAGAAAAAGAAGAAAAAACAAACTTAACGAAGAGTGCAAAAGTATATACCTACCTACATATTTCCATTCGCATGCCATAAGGTTTGTGTCCGTAGAAATAGAAGAAATAATACGATTACAGGGGGAAGCTGGTAAATATGTTTTTGATAAAGCTGATGGATGAGCTTGATGAAAATTAGATGCCTCCTGGGGACGTTTAGGAACCTCTCTACCCATATTCTGTTTCAAGTTGGCAACCAACCTATGTTCCTAACTAACTGGGTGTATTACTTACCTAGTTCATTTACAGCGGTCTTTATCAGTTAGGTAGTGGGTACCTACATACCTATTTGGTGGTTGTTAGCAGGGCCTAATAGCTTCTACCTATCTATAGCTAACCTACCTTAGTGACTTATCAAAGTTCGAAATTAATCAATATATTGCCTTGGTAGGTAGGAACCTATTATAAATTATTAATGGTTGATAGGAAGGTGCAGATATTTGCAAATGGGGTGAAATAAATTCACACGGATGCCAATTGAAAAGAAATTCACAATGACTTAAAAATTACAAAAAAAAGGCAATTTTGTTCCCTAGTGGACACTCTCCAATATAAACTTACAAGTTTTTTAGTAAGAAAGTCTTGCTTAGTGTGCAAAAATCCGCACTACAAAATCTGTACTAATGAAGCTGAAGAGCTTGTTTGTTTGTTTGTTAGATTGCTTGTTTGCTTGTGCGCGCTTATCTCAAGAACTACTGGTTCAATTTTAAAAATCTGTCCATCTAAGGTAGCCGATTTATTGAGGAAGGCTATATGTTATTTAACACCTCGTTAAGACTAATACGAGCGGAACACTAATAAAGAATGATTCAAATTCTACGATTTTTGGTAGCTTCCACTTCGTGCGTTGCGGAAACTTAAGTTTTGCTTAAAGAATGTATAACAGAATCTTCCCACCTTAATAGTTTTCAAAAACAAAAAAAAACATTTGAAGTCGGTTCACTATAACCACAGATAATAAATATACAGATGTCTCACCCTTATGGCGAGAAATGATATATGAAACTGAAATCAACCAAAAAAAGAGCTTTTTCAAAAAGTTCAACACATTCACTAAATGAATACACGAAAGCTATGTTGCTCGTCTTCTTTCCTATGAATGAAAATTAAGGCAAAGAAAAATCTGAAATCATTTTTGTATGTTCTTTTCCTCTCATAATCCTAATGCACAGTAACACATAATACACGAAGATCATTCTTCACAAATGAAAACATAACTGTTTTATTTTGATTTTTTGTGGTGTGGTGTGGCTGGTGGTGATGCGTTGAAAATAGGCGCAGGAGAGTTGAACGCTTGTCGACGACGAGAAAAAAAAAAATATTTACAGTTGTCTTTGGAAATAGAAACAAAGCTAGGGCAAGGTTGTCTTTATAGCTCGAGTTCTTATAATCGGGTATGTAAATGCTAGTTGCGTGCATTCATGTGGATTTTTATATAAATTCATCTTTTTCTTCAATTTTGTAAAATCTCCACAAATATATTTTTCTGTTTTACATGTTTATAAACGTAATGAAGTGTTGTTGACTGGTGTCAATTGGATGATGAGGTACGTACATATGTCAAATGTACATGTATGTACCTCATTGTACATAATATGTCAACAATTAAAATAATATTTTTTTTCTAGTTTAAAAAGAACTGATCTTATTTTTTTATTCAAAAAGATAACTTCCTCAAAAATTTACAAGTAGATTTTGTGCAGCAAAAAATGAAATATGTACTGTTTTCTGTTTAAATAAGGGTCTTCCTGTAGTTTTGTATTATCTGATTTGTATGTCTCCTTGACATAACTGTATAAAAAAACGTGTTATTGTAATGGGTCCGATTTGTCGAATTGAAAATTTTGACATTTCTCGACGTTTTAAGGTCCCTATAGTGGAAATAAAAGCATTTTGGGAAGATGTCTGTGCGTGTGTACCTACGTTTGTACGTTCGCGACGTTTGTTTGCTGTCCATAGCTCTAGAACCAGTATTTTTTTACAATAGCAGTTAAAACAAAAGGTGAACATTTTGGTTAACCCTAAATATCTCACGAACCAATAAAGCTAGAGACTTCAATTAAATTTTTTAGGTGTTATATATTGTAACGTCTATGTAAGGAAGATGGATGGAGCAAGTGTAATCCAAGTTGATCTCTGAGAAAGTTGAAACCGCAGGACGAACGTTTGCGATAAAATAAGTTTCGCAAAAGTCGACTAATTATCTGTAACATGTTTATTTTATATTTTTGATTTGTCATATTTTTGTATTTCTCCAGAAAAGAATAGTTATTTTGTTTTAAGTTTTCTCTAGAACTACGTTGTTTCATTTTGATTTAATATTGAAGTATGTCATTGTGTACAATAATATCAATGATTTAACAATACGCAAGGCATAAAAGACAACACAAGAAGATTCATGTTAAAATTACATTGCTTTATATAGAATTGACATTCAACAATGTTAAAATGAAATGTTCAATACAGAAGTTCTATAATAAAATTGTTTATTGTTAAAATAAAAGTTTTTGAACTTAAAAACATCTTGAATATCGTAAGTGAAAGCTAATTGAAATAACAATTTTAGATTGGGTCGTGTTGAAACAATTCGAAACGCTTGCACAAAATAAGTTTATTTTACGAAAATAACATATTAAATCAACATGAAACATCTATGAAGCAAAATCTAGTTTTGTTAAATAGATTTTTAGTCGAAAACAATTTTTTATCAAACGAAACGAACACCAATTGTTACCAAATTTGCGTACTATTTCTTGCAGATTTTATTTTTTTATGAAAAACGGACTGTTAGATTTTAATAAAAAAAACTGCTAATTATCGAAATTATCTCTCAAAATTTGTCAGAATGTTGAAAACAATATTCCTTATAAATTAAAATTGGTTGGAAACCATGATCTCAAATTTTTGAAACGATGTTTGTGTCGAAAATCAATTTTACCAACTTTTATTGAGTTGTCTTTTAATTTTTTATTTTTTGTAAAAAAAACTGTCAGTTCGATTTTTCATAAAAATTTTACTGAATGTTGACAACAATATTTTTTAAAATTAAAAAGTAGTTCAAAGCAAATATCTCAAAGTTTTGAAAAGATATTTGAGTCGAAATTCAATTTTTAAAAACTTTGAGTAATGTTTTCTTAGGTTTTTATTTTTTATAAAAAAAACTGTCAATTAGATTTTTTCTCAACATTTTACCAGATGTTAAAACTTTATTTTTCGTTGCACAAAATTAGTTTGGAGATAAAATAATTTGGTATTCGTAAAATTTTCGGTGACAAATTTTTGTTAAGTTTTTTTTGAGCTATGGACGACGAGAAAAACGTCGCGAACGTACGATCGTACGAACGTAAAACACAGAAACCAAATCATCTGCACATTCACTTGCCCCTTCTTGCCCACACAATATTTTCATATAGCAATACACAAGCAACTTCTTCTATTCTCCTTACCGGACACCTAACAATCGACATTCATAAAAAAATAAACAAAAAAAAGATCCAACATTATCACCCCTTTCTTCTTTTACGCACCAAAACGCGCATAAAAAAAAGATATACATTTGTTTGCAACGAACCAAACTTTGTTTTTGTATTCGTTGGCAAACAAAATGACAAATGAGAAGAGAAAAGTTTCTAAAACGAAAAAAAAATATGCAAGGCAAAAAGAGCTTTCTCAGCTTTATTTTTAAAAGCTCTTGTCTGTTAAGGCTTGTCTGTTAAGAGAAAAAAATGTTTCATTTTTTCCTGCTGGGATGAGACATCTGTATAAATTTATTATCTGTGCTATAACCTTTCTTAGGCTAACCAAGTATGTTCTAAAATAAAGCAAAAATAGAAAATGTTCTCTTTCTTTTACTTCATCCACTAAACTGTAAAATGGGTGCGTTTAAAAGTACCTTATTCAAAACTAAATGATCATTAAGGGAATTTTATAAACAAAAATGTGACTTAATGTCATTAAAAGTCATCTAACTTTTTATAACACTTGACCAATTAGAGCCTTTAAAAATTCAAGTATCGCAAGATCAGTGCTCAGATTTTATGTGCCAAACGCATGGATTAAATGAAATGAATGCATTCAGGGTATGTGCATTTAATGTAACCAGAGCTTTAACCTTAATGCACAGTTTGTAGAGTACGACAAGTTAAGCACTAGAAGTAAGCACTTACTTTTTGAGAATAAATTAAGTAAAGTAAAAAAAGTAATGCCAAAATTTAGTTCAAAATCAATATTGAAATTTTTGATTTTAAGCTGTGGCTGACATCGCAAATTGTATAGTGTAGATGCATTAAAATATTTAGTTTAATGATATTTATCTTATGGCTGAATCACAAACACGCTTCAGCTTCGGGGTCGTCTGCGTTACGGTGGGCCTGCTTCTAGGTTGCTTTGAATGAGATCAAAAATTGCCGACTTTTGCCCCTCTGGGACGCATATTAAGCGAGATATTCGCATTTAAAGTTTGAACATGGATTTTTGCCCATAACTTTTTGTAAAATTGGTCTTGTTCAAAGATAGGCACAGCAATGGAAAGGAAATGATTCCTAGATCACAATCTTAATTTCAGCCCTCTAGGTGGCCTAGATCGAGATATAATGGAGATCAAAAATTGCCGACTTTTGCCCCTCTGGGACGCATATTAAGCTATTATTTCAGTCCTCCAAAGAGCAAATATCGTCGTCGTTCTATGAAAACTCCCTAATAGGCTTTTCACACCAACCCCAAAACCCGGTTTTCGAGAAATTATCGGTTTTCGCCGAAAACCTACATCGAAAACTCAAGTTTTCCCATACATTTTTGTAAACGACAAGGTTTCGTAAACAACATGTTTTATATAAAACCTCTCGAAAACTAGTTGGAATTCGAAGTTGAACAAAACAAACAAACCTTTCGGAACATTCAGCGATCAAATAAATGTAAACAAAACAGGCTGCTGTCAAAACAAATATTTTATTTTGAAATTTTGTTCAAAACAATTATACATATATTCAAACAATCAAAACAATTTGGCCGTGGTAAGTAATATTATTTATACAATTTATCTTTACAAAATAAGAATTATTGCTTTTTGTTTTTTTATTTACAGAATATGGAAGAAAAAAAAAATAAAAAAAGGAAACTGTGGGGGAGCCAGGATGAGGAGTACCTGCTCGAACTCTGGGGTGAAAAGGAGTCTGAGCTGCGGGGCAACCTCATCCCAGTACGAAGAAAATGTAGAAACTCCGTCGGCCGAGTCTGCATCTAGTTCATCGCGGGCTACTCCGTCAAGGCTCCGGGCTGCAAAGAAAAGAAAAAAAACTTTAACTCTAATTTTTTTAAATTGTTCCAAAAATAAAGTTTTTAAAATAAATGTTTGTTTAGTGTTTTTTTAGTATATTGAAAATGTTATATGTACATATGTATGTATGTACATACAAGAAGTATTTTGCGCGATGGGAGAAGACGGTGGAGTGTGAGCTATACAAAAGCACCACTTCACCATGCGTCGCGACGTTGCGTTCGTCGATATGTTGCGTATTGTAGATATGTAATGTGTATATACTTAAGTATGTGCAGTATGTGTACATTTGTTGTACAGGTATTTTGTGATCTTACCTAATTGCATTTTGATGGCATTTCGGATAATGGAAGGTGTATTTCTTGCATCATCTACCTGTGTTGATTGTTCCGGTTGCTCTCTATGCGAATTATTGTTTGCATTTTGCAAGCATTGGATGTTGATTTTATCAAGTCCCTTTCCGATTGTCCTAAATCTTGATTTAAGGTGTCCGAAACAGTTTTCAACAACTCTTCGACATTTCGAAAGTGCGTAGTTGAAGTTCTTTTCTTCCTCGGAAGCTGTGGTACTGAAAGGAAATGGTTTCATCAAAGAAAAGAACACGCTTAACTTCCTGACAAAATGTTGTCACAATAATGCATACTGTGGATATTCCTACCCCAAAGATAGCTGAAACTGTCCTGTATTCAGCGGATGATCCCAGTGTATATATTGCAATGGCTATTCTTTTTTGTAATGGTATACACTTCCTAAAGTTTGAATCTTGCATTTCCAGATCCTTTAGTTCATTGCAGAGTATATTGAAAGTTCTGCGGCTCATTCTGAAATATTGTTTGAAATACTCATCATCGTTTTCTAACATTTCATGTTTCCAAAAAGTGCTGGTGCGTACCTGCATCAAATATTTAAATATATACATAGCTTCCTATTAATTGAATTGTTATAACAAGCTTACCTTTGTCCAAATCTTCATATTTTGTTCATCTTTCTTTTTATATATTAAAAATAATTTCAATTTTTCAGAATTCATTTAAAATTTAAACGTCAAATGAAAACGTGTAAATGTTCGGTGTGAACGATTTTCGTGTTTTCGAAAACTTTTTGCCGAAAACCGGGTTTTGGGTTTGGTGTGAAAAGCCTATAAGTCCATTTTCCGCAAAAATGAAATAAATACAGTTCATGCAAATGACAAATCTTAAAACAAAGGGAGTTTTAATAGAACGACGTCGATATTTTGTTTGTTGACATATATTTTATTTATTTGAGCTGTCAGACAAAGCAAATGTTCAAATAATTGAACTAGAGCTTCCGTTTGGAGTCACATTACGTTACATTACGTTCTTTTCTTTACGATTGTCAAACGAAACGTGAGGTCGAAGCTCCATTGTGATAGCCAAAAACACTCTATATAAAGATATAAATCCCCGGTAGACATCTTGGTTTGCCTACAAGCTAAACCGGAAATCAGCCTCATAAACTTTTTCATAGTATGCGTGTAATTTCTCCTCTAATTTATTAAATTTCCCCAAAAACCTCAGTAAGTGTGTCTATGTATGCGTGAAAACACGTCAATTTTTCTCGTTGAATTCGTCCACATTACAAATACAACAATGTAAACAAATGGGTTTTGAAGGGTGATACGTACGAAGGATTTATATCTTCACTAGAGTGTTTTTGGTGATAGCATGCATTGAATTCCTATGGCTGAACTCTTAAACGTCAGGTGAAGCCGAAGCGTGTTTGTGATTCAGCCATTAAGAACACAACGACTTCCGGTGTATTCAAAGACTTGCACGAAGTGTCAATTGATTGCAATCAATTGATGAAGTGGTTGGATAAAAAATGATAGCAGTCTCTTTAAGATCAAATGTTTTCCAATCTTTATTTGACATAAATGAATGCAATCCTTAACTTTAATTCAATAATTGATTTATAATGACTCCCAATAATGTTTTACAAGCATACAAATTGGCAACCATGTCTAATGTAGAGGTCGATATCTATACTGACCTAGTGTTGGGTATTTATTGATTCAAAAACTAAATCGTATGAAAAACAAATGTGAGTTTAATTGAGTAAATCTCTTACGTACGTAGGATAAATCAGTAGAATAAACAAAAGTCAAAGACGTAACTACGAAATCGTAACAAATGTCAAAAACGCTTAAATACAACAAAAAAAGTTAATACCTATTTACATTCCACAAGGTAAAAGTCAAGGTAGCTCACTCTTTTTTATGTTTAATGACGTACTTAAAGGTAGATAGGTATTTAAGTGCATTGCAACATGATTTTAAAACATTCTTTGTTGTTGCTCCACTTGTATTCATTTTAGCGATATATTCTTTTGCCTATAGACTTCCTCAATAAAGTAGTTCCCGAGTTTAGTGCGTTCAAACAAAAAAACAAGCTAACAAACTCTTTACCTATTATTATTATAAATTTTGAAAATCCAAGAAAGTTCTTTGTTTTAAGTTATGTATCCGTACAACATTCCATTGAAAAAAGACACAATTCTTTTATTCTGACTAACTTATGTGTACGCAAGTTTTCAAATACCTATGAGTGTTTTTGTTACCTTAAGTATCCGTAACGTACTTAAGCACTAAGTATGTACTTCCGTACGTAATTAAAAAGCCTTCCTATCTCATGTAACGTAACCGTATCTACGGATAAATTCGTTAAAAGGAATAAGGAAGAGTTCATTTTGTGTGTCCCTACATTTTTTCTAACACAATCTAAGAGAGGTAGGTACGCCAAGATTTCATTATCTCTAATTTTATTCTTCTCTGACGTCAAGCTGCTAGCTGCTATGATGAGCAATAAAATTCTAATTTTACTAGGCCAGTGTCGTCGCGTCGTCGTCCAACAGTTAGTCACCGAATAGAAAAATAAAAATATACTTAACTTAACAAAAAAGAAAAATAACTACATAGTTATAATTATGTATAGATACTTCTTCTACTTCATCCCAAACAACACGCCAACCGCCAACATACCTCAAAACAAAAAGAAAATGCTATTTTTCTACGTAGTTAAAAGATTTTTGCCCCTTCTTCTTCTTCGATTTTCTTTTATTGCATGCTTCCTATTCCTTTAACAATACAATAAACAATCATAGGAAGGGAGAAGCCACACAAATGTATGTTTTTCTTGTTTTCCATATCGGAATGTTGTGTTCCTTTGGTGTGGTGGTGGTGGCCGTGGCGGTGTGGTGAGTGGTGACATATCGATAGGGAGAGAGAGAGAGGAGCCAAGAGCGAAATCGAAAAGTGTGTTTAATTCTCCGCCAATTTACCTCAAACCACTTACAACAATATATTAGAACAACTCCACTATATATATTTTCCATCAGTTGCCCAACACTCTATTTCACTCATTCAAAATATCTGTTCTCTTGCACAAACCCACACAAAGATAACACTCACACCTAAGCCATACAAGAATACAAATTCCACACATTGATGAATATTTTAGCGAACGAAAGAGACAAACAGTAGGATTGAGTGAGTGAGTTTGGAAAATGCAACAACATGCATTATTTTATTATTTATTTCATTTCAACATTCATGAGCGCGCATCTAATAATATCGCTATCGTCATTTTGTTGTTTTTGGAAAATATAAAGTTTTGTTTTCAAGTTTGTTTACGTGCTGGCTGGCGGTGCTGTTGTTTTACCTTTACGTAACGTGTTTATCGGTGTGTCTCTGTTTTTGCTTTTTTGGGCAAGTTTGTTTTGTTGCTGCTGTTTTGTTACACTTTCGCCCAGATTTGGTAATGTTTACGTTGAGTAGTTGGCCCTGTGTGTTTTGTTTTTGTTGTTTTTAATAAATTGGCACTGATTTGATTACGTATTTGTTTTTTTTTTTTTTTTAATATTTTGTTTGTTGGGTTTTGTTATTATTGCAAGCAGGTGGATTAAATTGTAGAAGGGTAAAAAGGAAAGGGGTTGGCATTGGTATAGTCATAGAAGTGCTAATTTGTGCACAATATAGGAAAGCACCTACATACCGACGTATCTAAGAGGCATATACTCGTACAGCTGTTGCCAAGATAAAAGGAACATTTCTCTATTTTAAGTTTAACTTTTTATTTTATTAGAAGAAAATTATCATATAAAAGGTTCATTAATACGGATGTGTTTATTTTGACAGCTCCTGGTAGCCATTTTGTTTCTTTTACTTTCTGTCCAAATAGGAAGTACCTAATTCATTTATTTAGGTATCATGGCGTCAAACAAAACCTGCAAATGATACAATTTTATTATCCAAATATGTACATATGTATGTATGTAGTTGTTCTCTAGTAGCAACGTCTTATTAAAATAAGTATTCTGACAAAAAGTAAACGAAACAATATGGCCGCCACGAGCTGTCAAAATCAACCATTTCTTATGAGAAAACCCTTTATTATTTTAACCATGATGATTTAAAAGCGTAATGCAACTTTAAAGTTTTGAAAGAAGGATTCATTTATTTTGAATGGATTTAAAAGGCTTGTTCGTTTCATAAAGAGAAGGGTTCAAACCCAAGCTCATAAAACCCCAATTTCAATCTTGGAGATGACTGCAAAGTAATGTAATTGGTTTTCATCGTTTAATCGCAACATTCGAATTTTCTTGATAGATTATTCAAATCATTGAATTGAAAATTCCTGTCATTCAAAAAATATTCTGACTTGAGACAAGATTCGCCCTTTGTTGTTTGAAACTGATCGATTCCAACTATAGCTTAACTGGCCTATTAGAAGTCACATCTTTTGAATAAGCTGTTTTTAATTTTTGGAATAGATGGAATAGGTTTTAAAAAATGGTACATGTTGACTTAGGTGGGGTTTTCAGCAAAATAAGGATCTCAAGTAAACTGCAATGATTTCAATTGTAAAATGTATGCTTTTCATTGGTAGTCTCAAAAAATGAGCCGTTTCACTTGAGGAAAGATTAAAGAGAGCCGACTCAAGCCTTCTGAAAAAATAAATCTTTGAAGGATTTGTTAGTTATATGTATGTGGAATTTAACTCCATAAGAAAAATGCCTACCCAAAATTGTATTTTTCAATTAAATCTATTCTTATATTATAAAGTTGAAACAATTTTTGTTTGCTTGTTTGTTTGTTTGAACGCTCTTATCTCAGGAACTACTGGTCCGATTTAAAAAATTTTGTCAGTTTTAGATGGCCCATTTGTTGAAGAAGGTTATATATTGTAAACACACAGCTAAGCCTTAATCGAACTGAGCATCAATATTTGTTCCTTTTATTTTGGCCATAGCTGTTAGTTTGTTTTGCATTGTCTTGAACGTCCTCCCTACCTTAGGCTATTTTTATACAAATTTAAAAAAATAATACCTAATTGTTCTACAAATAGACATGCATATATATATTATGCTGGTTGCAGTTGTAGCAATATAAAAATATTGGAATAGGTATGCGTAGGAATGGATACAGGCATTTCTGAGCACACCTGGTACCTGCCCATTATTTCCATTTGTTGGGAACTAAGATCAATAACTTTCTATTAATACAATAAGGCACCTACCTATCTACTTACTAGGCAAGACTGATTTTCTTTTAATAAATTGCTACACTTTAAATTTAGAATGATAGTCTCGAAATGTTCATATACAACAAGAACAATATGTGTGACTTTCGCTATTGATTCACTTTCAAAAATATCCTTCTTACCAAATTAACTTAGAGCACTAGAATTACATTAATTTGACCACCAAACTTATATTCAATATTCTTCTTTTTCTAGCAAACCAATTAAATTGGAACGGAACCTGGGAAAATGGACTCACCTACGAATGCCGATCTTTGCTTTTCAAAGCTCTGCACAATCTTATGGAAAGGTAATACCAAAAATAAAACATAATTAATTCATGATCCTAACATTTTTTTTTACAATTTTGTTTTAGATTTGTTTTAACAAAGGATATTGTACGGTTTGGAAAATGGTTCGTCCAACCGTGTACAACAAATGATCGAATTTTCGGAAAAAGGTAAATTAATATAAGTTCAAAAATAAAGAGTTTTTTATTTTCATCTTTCTAATGGAACTGAACTTCTTCATGCTTTTGATGAAAGTTTTTCATTGCGTTTTATTTCAATTCCAAGAATAAGCCTACAGGATCTCTGTGATCATTTATCGAGATATATTTATGATCATCGTTCTCCATGTTACAAATAAATCCCTTCCATCCATCTTTTCTGCTGATGGGAAATAATTTTGAATATTGATAGATTTTAAAAAATTTCATTAAATTTTTCTCTTTTTTTACTTATGTTTAGTTCCCAACATCTCTCATTTTCTTTCACATTTTTTGTGCATGGCGATACGGTGTGTGCTTCGATTGATCTGCGCGAGCACCCTGCCGTTCGACAGCTCACTGCTGAGCATTTGGCTGAAGCGGCAGCAGCTTCAGCTGCTGCACAGTCTGGCCAGCAAGACATACGGCAGCGTAGTGTTATATTAGCGCCATTCGGGATGGCAGCAACACTCACTGGAAACAGTTACAAGACTACAGATCCCCTCGCCGAGAAGATACTCGAAGATTGGGCATCATTTTTTCCATTGTGCAATAAGGAAAATTCAGATCTTCCACCTGTGGTTGAAGTTGTGTCGGGTAAGACAATTTTTGTTATCTCTTTTTACTATGAACTTTATGGCTAACTTATAATATCAACTGCACAGGTGGCCACAAAATGTATCATCCCTCGATGTACGTACTAGTCACAGATCTAGACGAAATGGAAAATGTGCTCGAGGAAACATCTACAGATCAATCACAGAGTATACTAGCTGGCATAGGATTGGGATTATCTACATCGGCATCGGCTACAACAGCAGCAGCCGCCTCATCATCATTAGTCAATCCGAACGCAACACCAATAAATCACATCTCTCCTCCGACACCCTCGGCGTGTGGCCTGATTCCAGTTTCGAAGGCAACACCAACTGCTGGTGTTACGTCAACACTACCATCACCATCGCCTGGTGGTGGCGGTGGTGCTGGTGCTGGAACAACAACGGCAACAACACCAACAACAGCATCAACCACAACAGGTGGTGTATCACAACAAAACGATACTGAAAAATTGAGCTTGAAAAAGTTCGAAACAAAATCGCAACCATTTTATGCGACTTCCAGAAACAATACTCACGCACCGCCACAGGCTTCCACCGAAATGCCCGAAAGGGTGTGGCAAGACTGCATCACCAATCCAATTTCCAGTCTCAGTTTGAATTCAAATTTAAATTCAAATTCATGTGATGGCATTAAGATGGAAGTGCCCGATGTTGCTAGTGGTGATGTTTCTTCTATGAACAACAACAACACTAACTCAACGTTGTCGTCGTCGTCATCGGACACAAAACTGATGTGGAACTTTGTTGATCCATCGCAAAAAGCCCAATGCACTTGTACAAGGTAAAATAGACGCATATATATAAATTTAGAGTTATAAGATGTAGTAAATTCTTTTTGCATTTATTGTTTTTATTTATTTGTCAAATTTCTTATAAACAAAACAAAAAATATTTTTTATTTTCCCTCCCAAAAAACAAGAAAAACAAAAAAACAGTTTCTTAGTTTCTTCTTTATTAGAAAACAAAAAAATGGCATGTGTATGCATTTGTATCGTAAATATATATTTATGTATTATTATTTTCTTTATAAACAAAAGATTAAAGTTTGCAATTTTATAAAACAAAAAAAAACTACCTTACATACTTCATAACACACTTTGAATGGTGCGCTTGCAAATCTTAATAAAACAAATAGAAATAGAAAAACAAAATCAAAAATGTACTTTGCATCCTAATTAGTGAAAACTTAACTTTATATTTATTTTGTCTCTTGACTTGCTGTGGCTTTGTTGCTTCTTGTAGAAATAAGTCTTTTGAATTTGATTTTTTAACTGGCTTTTTAAAGAAAAAAATGAAAAGGAAAAATGCTAAAGATCCTATGTAACTTTTTATTTTTCTATTTTTATATCCAAGGTTGAATATTGTATTCATTTATGACACCACCTACCTGCTTTCTTCAGTTTAGGGTTGAAAGACAAAAAATAATCACAATCTTTTCCTAACAGACTGCAACGACTCAAATCATTGGCAGCGAGTTTTGTATGTGTTAAATGTCTTTGAAATAAGATTTACACTGGTCAGTAAGGTTTTTCTTCTGGGAATCAAATTGCATAATTCCAAAAATTGTTTTTTATGACCTCGATTCAAATCCGATTCAAAAATCACTGTGTCCAGACGTGAGGTTTCTGCCCCTGCAGAATATCGATTGTGTCTTGAGAAGTGTGGCACGTAACGTCAACCTGTTTAAAAAAACATAAAACTTCAGCGTCCATATCATCCCACTCAGGTCACAAGAAGTTGGTGATCATCGACCTATAGTATCGACCGATGACGCCTTTAGCCCACATCCACACTTAACCAACTTCTGTGGATTGTGGTTGTCCCAGGTCCGGCAAATTTTGCTTATATAGGTATCCATTTATCCAAAAAATGAACTTAATTATTAAAGACGATTATTCGGCCAAGACTACCAACTGCTTTGAAATCCAATTAGAGAACACACGATGCTGCGTATGGTCGTTTTGAAAGCATTTATTCTAATGTAATTAATCAGTCTTTTAAATAAAGATTTTAATGAATCTTTTCTTTGTTGAACTAGAAACTACTTTTGTAAGTGTTTATATTAAAGATCGTATTGGTTGGTTTCAAGTCAGAAATTGGTTAAACAAATGCTGGTGTTCAACAGAGCTCCGTTTTGTCTCGCGACTTTTTTTCTTTTATTCATAAAACTGTTTTGCTGGTAACAGTATACAAAGCTTTTTTTGATATTCCTTTCGTGATTTACACACTCGACATTATTGTCAAATAGGGACTTATTAATCGTGTAGAATTTTTGTCACAGAATTTGAATGCTTTCTCCTGTCGTCAAAGCATAATCCACCCTCAATGCCGCATCGAGGAAACTAATAGACTTGCCGTACTCCGTACATAGATAACCTCTTATACTAAAAATCCAACTAGGTGCTTAGGATTTCTGCGAGAGTACAAGAAATTCTGACCTGGCTGTTTATTTGCAAAGCCTTCATTCGTCTAAAACTTGAATATATGTAACGCGCAGATTTGGGCCAGTGCCCTTCAAACAAGTTTAAATCCTTTAGAGAAAATACAAAATTATAGAACTACAAACGAAGCTTTGTTCAGTTCTGTTAAATTCTTTATAACCAAGCAAACCATTACTTAGTCAGGAACTTGTCGCAAAAGCTTAAATGAACTTAGCAGTTAGCAGTTTTGCTAGACTTTAGAAGTAGAAAACAAAATCCGTTGGAGATCCGTTAAGACAGATCAAAACCTAAAATGCAATTTAATGACTTATGAACTCTCAACCCTCCCACCTCCTCTAAAAAACTCTTACATTAATACTTCCAGTTGTGCGCATCAGTTTAATATTGAGTGCAATTTTTGACGTCTGTCAAGTAAAGAGATTCATTTTTCAACCGCACGTCAAGAATGTGGAATGCTTAACCCAACTCAGTCTGTTGACATACATTTTGATATTAAAAAACTAACGCTCGTACTGTTTTTAAACTTTAAACATGTTAAGGATAGTAATAACTTGACTAGTGTTTTGAAAAATTGAGCCAATACTTAAAATTTGAAGTTCCGATATGAAATCAGCACTAAAAACCAATTCCATTAGTTTCAAGACTTCTTAAAACTTTTCATTTAGTCGAATGGAGACTCTCATAACTAATAAGAATCTCTAAAAACTAAATAAGATAATAAAATGATTTAAACTGTGTCTAAAAGTTGTTCTAAATTAGTCTTAAAGAACACCGTTTTTTTAGTTTCTTTTAACATTGTTAAATCGGCATTTTTTAACAACCTAATGTGATAGAAAAGTCATAAGGCCAGATTCAAATGCAGGACAATCTTCCAATCGTTTAAAACGTTATTAATTTTCCCGACCAGTGTAATAATCTTTGAAATTTCCAACTAACAACTACAAAATCAATAACAATTAAGTATTAGTAATTTATTTCACCTTCAAAGTGTCCCATTAAAAAATGAGAAAATTACGTCTGCTTAACCCCAAATTATGTGTGTCACATATTTTTCCCAAAATAATCGTAAAACGTATATTTAATTTATAATATTTGCAAGCCACCATCCCGCGAATGATAATAAAATAAACAATAAAATTATAGCAGGATTCGATTATTATGGTCACAATTTTTAATAAGATTTAAAATTTAATAACACTTTAAGTTGTGTGTTATCTTAATTAATTGTCATATTTTAAAATATAGGATAAAATATTGAATTAACAATTTAAAATACACACAAAAAAATAGTAAATATTAAGATTTAAAATCGAGTACATTATAACGAAACAAAAAAATCAAAACCCGTTTTATACAGGTGTAAAAAAACGACTAGTGGAAGTCGTTCAACTTGTCCATCGTCTACGTCGTCTTCATCTACGTCTATGTCTACGTCGTCGTCATCAGCCTTATCTTCTACCGCAGCTATTAAACTGACTGGCAGTAGTGGTGGTGGTGGTGGTAGTGGCAGCAGCAGTGCCCGTTCCGATAAATCGACACGTTTCACTCGTATACCGTTTCATAAAAGGCACACCACCGATTATTCTGGTTTTGGTGGTTCAACAACAACTGTCCTCACAGCTGTTGGTACTTCTTCTAATTCTTTATTTACCACCTCCTCCTCCTCAACCTCCTCTTCATTATTGTTGGCGGCGGCGGCGGCTGGTGGTAAAAAACCAAAGAATCTTAGCATTGAACAGTGTGAAGTGGATCTGTCCAAAAGCGACCGCGATGTCGTCCTCGACACCATACCAAATCAAAGGTTTGTGTCATCACTTGCACTTAATGCTATAAAATTTTAAAAATAAATAATTGAATAGAAAAACAATTAAACAAATTGGTGGCACAATTCACTCACACTTTCTACTTCTTCATCCCACTATCTCGAGTTTTTTTCTTTTTTTTTTTTGAATGGAGAGAGGCTAAAAAAGAATTAAACAAAAATATAAATCACCTAACTCTCTTGCTTTATTTTTAATAATTAATAATTTTGTAAATATACATATATATTTTTTTTAATTGAGGTTTTGTGATTTTTTAAAAAAAGTTCCATTATTTTGTTTTTGAACATTTTGTTTGCGCATTTGTAAATATAATTTTTTTTTTTATAATATGGTTTGGAGTTTTGTTTGGCGTGACATTTGGTGTGTTTTTGAGTTAAGGGTAATATCGAAGTCACTGTAAAAAATTAAAAAATTTAGGGTTGAAAACGACAAACTCATTCGATTTGTAAACATTCATCAGACGTTTATCAAAGGTTTATTAATCGATCGCTAACAAATTAACGACTAAAATAACAACAATGTATAAAACTTAGGTATAAGCAATTTTCACTTGGAATTGAAATTCAATTGTAGAAGATTTTCATTTCAAGATGGATTTGAGATTTAGTTGACTGACCATGTAAAAATAAGTATATACAGCTATGGCCAATATAATAGGAACAAATCTAAAATTTAACCAACATTTTCTCAATTTGTGTTTAAAAAAAGTAATATTCGTTTTTAAGAATTTAGAGTCCTTTTTCTGAAAGTTTTAGGGTAACTACAATTATAGGGATTTCCGTTCGAAGCACTAGAGAAAGGGTGGATGTTAACCCGCTTACCAACAATTTTAAAGTAAACATACTACACTTTTGAGAGATCTTTCTTGGAGAATAATAACTTCTTCATAAATAGATCAAAAGCTAATATTGGCATACTAATCGCTACGTGTAGCCTTTTGCTAAAACAAGACGCTATAAAAAAACATCAGGTGTTATAACATCTCCACCTGTCAGGCCACAAAAAGTATCTGGCCTACCCTAGATTTAAAGCACTCAAGGTACTTGATATCTCTAAGCATCTCGATGATTGTTGTCATAACCGGAAATTTAAATGACTTGCAGAAGCTGTATGGACGGGAAAGAAATAGTTCTTCAAAAATGTAAAGCGTAAGACGTATTTATGAGAATTCTTCTATAACTATCTAAATATCTTAAACTCACGTAACACAATTAGTTTTTCACGTTTTGTAAGGAACTTAAATTAATTTCATTAAGCTCAGAAGAAGGATTCATGATTTATGTGGCTTTACATTGGTCAACAAATTACCTAAGTGTGTCCTACTCCGGACACGGGACAACTACTTTAACCTAAATTAACCTAACCCTTTCCATGATATGAAGATTCAAGGACCTTTTGATTTTTACGATTTAAAGGTGGGCGTCGATTTGAAAGTAAACGTGCGAGAGTTGACTAATTACTTTCGACATTCGATCTTATTGAAAGTCACTCGCAAGTGGACAAATATATATATATATATATATATATATCGTATTTTGCGAGGAGCTGTAGAGAGTAAACATGGCCAAGCAATGGACATTGGGGGAAACCAATAAACTTATTGAAAAATTGTGGAGAACTACGGATAAATCTTTTCGCGATAGAGATAAAAAAAAAGTGTAATATTAACCGAATTTGCGAAAAAGTTCTCCTGTTCTGAAGCGATTCATATGCTCACCGGATGCTAAAAATCTAGTGTTACCAGTATACGCTCAAGTACTGGTATGGCTTACCTTAATTGGGTATCTTTTTTAAAAATTATGGGTCCAACGTTTTGTATCAAAAATTCAATTTCACAACTGACAAAGGGCAACCATTTCGAAACTGTTGAGGAACCTCAATTTGAAGCTCTCTTGAAAGAGCAGAGCCCGCACCGAATTGGTTACGACGATCTAACCAGGGTTTGATCAAGCATTTTTTATTTTATTCTTTTTTAAGAACAGTGCCAATAATTAAATTAACTGCAACACTTAGCTTACAAGAATACATGGCCAACTTATAATATGCTAGCAGAAGAAATCTATCAAGTGGACACGATTATTAGAGTACCCTCAGCAAGAGGGTAGCAGCAGAGGGCTCGCGATTCCAAAATTTCTAAAATTTGGTTCTCAAATGGACAGTCTCCCGAGAGTTAACTAGCAGAAGTACTCTCAAATGGACACGCACGTTAACAGCCTTGTCTCACAAGCAAAAAAAAAACTTGCAGTAATTTATTGAAATACCAGAAGAATCATCATTGAGACGTTCCCAAACATAAACTAGTAGCTTGAAGGCAGACTTACTAAACTTTGTTTGAGGAAAGCATTTTGAAGTTTTATGAAAAAATTGTAAAAGACTCTAGAAAGTATTTTTAGTCCATAATCAAACAAATTATCGAACCAAACTATTAAGAGAAAGTGAAGCAAAAGAAACAAGTTTTTTGGACTTGACAGAAGTTATATGAGAATCAAATTTAAATCGTGTTTATCTATTTTTTCTTGAAATTGACTAGATTGGACTCGAATTGTTCTTCCTTGATTTTACACAAAATTTTATAATTCATACCTTTAGTTCAACTTATTTTGACTTTAATGTTTTTTCCATTCCACACAGCAGGAATCAAAAATTTCATCACAGAGAATAAATTGCACAACTCAAGTTTAGTTATTATTCGTAAGGAACTATGAAGCTCTTAAGTGAAGGTTTTTTTAAAATGTTTGTTGAGTTTAGTTGTTTTGGCCTTTTCTGGGACCCAAAACTAAGTTGAGTTAAAAAAGTCAATAACGTCCATATTATTGGGGTTCTTCAATTACTGCTTTAGTTTTCGCTCACCGAATCTTGAAAATGGTAATTCGATTATAAGCCGACAGTTTTCCCTTGTTTTAATTTGATGATGTAAAATTTTATTCTATTTTTCAAAGAACCAATCAGGAATTGACATATTTTTTGACGAGTTTGGTACCCCTTTTCTGAGACAATTCTTCAAAGATTCGTTTTGTAAGAAGGCTTTTCTTTCTACTCTCATTTATCTTGCATTCAATGGAATGGTTCCCAATGAGATTCTGGTATTAAAAACACCACTCAAAAACATAAATGTTGTTCC
Source organism: Eupeodes corollae (assembly GCF_945859685.1). NCBI lineage: Eukaryota > Metazoa > Arthropoda > Insecta > Diptera > Syrphidae > Eupeodes > Eupeodes corollae. Next base: position 146,694,546 of record NC_079148.1, read on the forward strand.
TTTAAAATCAGAAACTTCGTTAATTTCGCTGACAACACTCCTAAAGTTTAAACTTTATTTTTATGGCCTTCGGATTGGAGGTTTGGGCTACGGTCAAACATTTTTGAATAGAATCCAAAGAAATTAATAATTGTTTAAACACTTTAAAAAGTTCATTCCTTTAGGCCTCAAAAACATCATTATATGAGGTTGAGCGATAAGGTTGGCCTCCTGCAAGATGCGGAGAACCTTTGTAGAGCCTGGCTTTCGTTTCAAGATGTCGCCACTGGCCTTGCATAAATCTAAAGTCTATTATATTTCCTAATTTCTCTGTTATTTTAAGTCAATTTTGTTGCGTTGAGTAACATTGTTTCAAAATTTAGGTCTACTTCCGCAATCCCATGATGTGTATGACTCAAATCTTTTGTGTTCTTTAAAAATCCTTAATTAAATACTTAATAAAAAAAGAGAGAAATGTTTTCATTATTTTGGCCATAGCTGTACATAATTTTCGGAATATAAATTTAAATTAAATTTATGGATGTTGGTTTTCGGTAGATCTACAATCTGATGAATTTGAATTCTAAAATAATCTTGAAATGATTCAGATCAAAGTTGGAAATATCACGGTAACATTTATCATTTCGAAATCAAACGACTTTAAACGATTCATGGGTAAAATTGGTAATTAAAAAAAAAAACATAATTTAAGGTTTACATTTTTTATTTAATTAAACATGAGAACATTTATATATTTATTTTGATGAGCATGATGCAAGCTTAATTATAAACTTTAAGTTTGGTTTGGTTTTGCAGTATAAAACATTTTTAGTATTAGTAAAAGTTTCAAAAAGCTGGATTTAAGTTTTGCTTTGAGTCTAATTTTTATTTTTTTTTTTCAAAATGGCAAAGGGTTTTGCATTTTCATAAAACTTTACACATTGGGTGGTTTTTTTTTCTGAAACATAATCTAAACCTATCACAAAATATAATAAAATGTTTAATTTATTTGTTTTTGATTTTCTTTTCTTAGATCAAATACAACTCCAGGCACTCCGCATGGTGGAGGGTCATCCTATTCAAGAAACTCAATTGGTGATTCTATGCCTGTACCTTCGGTGGGATCACCAGGCAGTGCAGCACCATCACCTCATCCAAATTCCACATTATCACAGCCAACTTCTGTCCCGCCTTCGGATCAGGTAAATTCATAACTGCCAAAGGCAACACTAATAAGAAATAATTTTATTTAATTGATTTTTTTTTAAATTTCTAGTTGATGTCTGTGATATCACCACGACCTCCGACATCGGTGCCGCCCTTGCAGCAACCAGCGACCCCGATTGATCATTTGCTTGATAAGAATACACCTGCACCAACGCCAACGGACCAGCATGACAACAAGAGCATCACTGCATCGCCGTATGTTCAGCCAACGCCTAGTGTGGAGCCTCCACCATCGGCGGAAGGCATGCAATGTACTAACCCAGGAAGTGTCCCGCCACCACCAAGTGTCGAGCGTTGCACCCCAAATCTTCAGTGTGGAACGATATCGGTGAAAAAGTTCGAAACCTCTGGCGGCAATGGTGGGAATAGTGTTGGCAGTGAGACTGTTGTCGGTGGAGCTGGTGGCAGTAATACACCACCAGCGAGCATTCCAGGTGCAGATTCTCAGTTGGGCGGCAGCAATAATAATCGATGCAATAATAATCTGGCATCGTCAGCGGCCACAACAGCATACTTTAATCTTTATAAACGTCCAAAACTGATAGCTAAAGAAATCGAGGGACTCGGAAATGATGAGCTATTTACTTCAGACATGTTGCATGACTTTTCGCTCACTGAAGCATGGTAAGTTCGAATTCATGTTCTCTCATGCCATTCCATAGAGTATTCGAGGGGCATTTGCTTTAAGTTCATAAGCCTTTGTCATCTTTGACTCTTAGAACAAGTTTTTAAGTTCCTTGTTTATAAATTTGTTTGCCTTTTAAGCATCAAGGTAACTGAGAAGAAGGTCTTAATAACAATTTCTTTCCCAATTTGTTTAAGGAAAAGTCATAAACATATATTTTTTCTCTTTCTTTATTTCATAGGTTAAACCATCCTGTGAAGCGTTTCAAAGCCAATGAAGCACCGAAACCACATGGCATGTTGCGTCACACAAATCTCTACGATAGTCACACGCATATGAAACCTCTGATGCCAACCCCTGGCTCTATTTACGATACGCATCTCATGAAACAGGAACTTTCATCTACAACAGCATTTGAAGGCGGCCTTACAAACAACAGTTTATCCAACTCTAATATTCTCCAAGAGCACGAAATCAAAAAGGAACAACACTCTGGCTCTGATCTCAAAGAGAAAGGTCCTAAGGGACGTAATCTTTTTACAGCCGAAGGCTTGAATCCATCCTACAATGATCTGGATCAAATATTCGATAATCCAGACGACGAGGCGGCTATGCAAATTCACACTCCACCAGATTCAAATAAATCCTCGAATGGATGCACCAATAACATTGACGACTTGAAACGCTCAACGAACAATACGAACAACACGTCGTTGATAAATAATAATAGTGCGACGTGTAACAGTAACAACAACAACAACAATAACAATGCGAACATGATTCAAGCGGAAGACTTGACCAAGATGTTTCCAACTCCGCCAAGTCATGAACAGCATCATCCCAATTCGAGTCCCTGCGCTATTGACATCTCAATGACGGATCTAAATGAGTCGGTGAAATTCAAGCAGGAATACTCAGCCGAGTTGGGCAGTCCGGTGGAGGAGAAGATCGACGATTGGTCTTATGTGTATATGCCTCAGCAGATGTGCAAGTTTGTGGGTTCAACCAAATATGCACCGCTGACCAATTTGCCAAGTCAAACTTTGCCACCGCTTATCATTCCTTCAAATTGTGTTTATAAGCCTTCGTGGCAGCAACCTCCGCCCCAACGTCAGCAACAGCAGCAGCAGCAACAACAGCAGCAGCAACAACAACAGCAACAGCAGCAGCAAAAACAGCAACAACAACAGCAGCAGCAACAACATCAACAGCAACAACAGCAAATGCTGCAGCAACACCATCAAGAACTTATGTCAAGTACAAATCCCAATAGTCTGCACCCTCTGCAAATGCATCAACAGCTCCACCAGCCTCCACCGCCACCTCCTACATCGACAGGCTCAAATCTCTTGCTCAATCAGCTGAATTGTCCTCAAGCAGCTGTGACAAACACGAGCAATCCAATGATGCAGCAAATGCTGCGAGCTGGTCTCTCCCCAATATCACCAGCTCCAGGGGTAATCCCACCACCACCAGGTGCAGCGGCAGCCATCTTTCCACCCAGTCCAATGATGAACCGCAGGACACCTTTGCACCCGCCTCCACCTTACGAAGTTGCCACTTCTAGTCCATCTAACTCAACATCATCCTATCTGAACAAGCAGTTTCACTCACAGGAACCACCACAGACGCCCTCGGCGCCCGGCTCCAATGCATCTTGCTGTATTCGCCTGCCTGAGGTTAGTTCACTGATGGTCAACATTTTGCTCTATGACACAGCGCTGAACGTGTTCCGAGATCACAACTTTGACAGTTGCACGCTTTGTGTGTGCAATGCCGATTCAGCGAAGTGTGTCGGCAACATCCGAGGCGCTGACTCAGGTGTCTACGTCGCTCTCTCCGGAACGAGTTTCAATCCAGCGAATAGTATAAGCGGGGCGGGAGCGGCCGCAGCTGGAGGAGGAAACAATTTATCACAGCACCACGGGAATAATATGCGAATGCTTAGTGCCTTCGGTGGACTCGGTTCGCCGGCATTGATGGGTGGAGCGATAGGCGGAGCCAGCGGTCAAGGCGGCGCAAACAACCACATAACTGGATACCTCGACGATGATCCACTTTCGTGCTCGTGCGGCTTCAGTGCTGTGGTAAATCGCCGACTGGCCTACAAATCTGGACTCTTCTACGAGGACGAAATGGAAATCACTGGAATCGCAGAAGACCCTGCCAAATATAAGAAGAAGTCTCTGCTCGCTCTGCTATCCAGCCTTGCGTCGTCATCAGCGAATGGCCGGAGTCAATCGACCTCGTTGGCTCTGATGCCAGCAAATGGTGATGCATTCAATAGCGAACAGCACATAATCCTCGACCTGCTGATGGATCAGTGTACTATGATTCAAACTTCAACCAGTTCCATTCACAGAGCGATGAGTCGTCACCGAAGAAAAAAGACCAAAATTGCCCCCATAACCCTAATAGCTAACGTCCTAGAGTACACAGATGCCAATGACATCATCTGCCTTGCTTTGGAACAAGCGCGTCTGGCATTCAACCGTATGGAGCTTGCGACAAACCGGAGCAATAGTCCACCACCATCGTCAGCAGTGAGTGTTCACAAATGGCCATACATCCCCGCGGGCTATACTCGAAACAACAAAGACATAATGCACATCATGAACTCAATGCAACCCCTTCTCCAAAACGCCTTCCACATAAAGTCCAGTCCGGGACAAAAAGATGCCACGTATACGGTAAGTGGGCCATTGACATGGAGACAATTTCATCGGCTGGCCGGTCGAGCCTCTGGACAATGTGAACCACAGCCAATTCCCTCGGTCACAGTGGGTTATGATAAGGAGCTGATATCAGTTGCTCCCTTTGCTATACATTACTGGGACAAACTTCTCCTCGAACCGTACTCGTATCATAGGGACATTGTGTATTTGATCATTTGTCCAGACAATGATTACGTAATCAGCAAAACGAAGACTTACTTTAAGGAACTCAGCACAACCTACGAGATGTGCAAACTGGGTCGACACACGCCCATGAAGGGCTGGGACGGCATGCTTACGGTTGGGCCAAAGATGGAGGGTTGCGGCAGTGCAACGACAAACTTGGACGATTGGCTGCGCACTATCGAAGAGGTTCCTCTGGCAGAGAAGATCCGAATGTACGCGAATGCTTTTCAAAACCTTCTTGCTCCGTATCTCACTCGTGTGCCGAATGACAAGACTCTCCTCGATCCTCCAGAAAGCACTTCATCAGGAAACTGCGCTACCCGCCCAATGGCCAGTCCGATGCCAAACTCTCAAGACCCTACTGGCATGCACAACAACATAGACAAGCCACCCAGCACACCGCCCAAACCCGACACTTCCACCACCTCCTCCTCATCCGCCTCCGCAGAACAGGAGAATCGTGATGCCTTGAATAGTTCAGCAACTCTTACAAATTCTCCACTTGTGGATCTTTTGGGCGGCTCTGACGATGACATCAATCCACCCATCATTGTGTTGTACGTGGTTGAGCCATTTACCTATGGATGTGACTCCCCCGAGCTGGAGCGAATCGCGTGCATCTCCTTGCTGCGAATCTACTCCGAACTTCTTAAATCTATTCCAGAATCTGTGCGAACCAACATAAATCTTCAGATTCTATCTCTGGAGTCCATTCTTGAGCTGGGTCACAATAGGAATCGCAAACGCCTCAGCGATGAGATCAAGTGCCTGGCTCTGAATATCTTTTCGCAGTGTCGTCGGTATCTGTCGCACGCCAGCAGTGTCAAGAGTCTCACGGGCTTCGGCACAGCAGCCAATATGGAAGTGTTCTTAAAATCTAAAGACGAACAGAACCGACAGCCTCACAAAATATACACGCCTCCGTACATTTTGGCACCCACACATGAGAAGGCCGACAAAACGGACTTCTCCCGCACTCGCAATGGCTTCGATCAGCAGCAGTTCTCCGTCATGTATTGCAACTATTGCATGAGTGAGGACCAGTCATGGCTGTTGGCGACAGTGACCGATGACCGTGGAGAGTTGCTGGAGAAAATCATCATCAACATTGACATCCCGAATAGGACACGTCGAAGAAAGGCACCTGCACGCCGAGTAGGCTTGCAGAAGCTAATGGACTTCATCATGGGACTGATATCCCAAACGGATCAGCCATGGAGATTGGTGATAGGTCGAATCGGACGCATCGGTCATGGTGAGCTGAAATCATGGAGCTGGCTGCTGAGCAAGCAGAATCTGCAGAAGGCCACAAAACAACTGAAGGACATTTGCAAGCAGTGCTCGCTTATGTATCCACCGAGTATATTGAGTGCATGCCTTGTCACACTGGAGCCGGACTCCAAGTTGCGTGTTATGCCAGATCAGTTTACTCCGGACGAACGATTTAGCCAAATTTCAATGCAAAATCCTCTCTCAACACCACAGGATGTAACGTGCACGCATATCTTGGTCTTTCCTACCAGTGCAGTTTGTCAGGTAAAAATTAAAAGAAGAAAGTTAATGTTTAATTAGAAACTAATTATTTATTTGTTTTCTCTTTGCATTTTACAGTCTTTCCAAAAAACATTCAATGAACTCAACGAGACGCAAGTAGATATCGATAATGATTTTATGTTTGATCTTGACGAAGATCCTGAAAATCCAATGAGTGATGTCAACATGGATCTATTCTGGGATCGTGAGTCACTAAATAATGAAAGGATTTAAATTTGGAAGTGCTAAATATTATTTTATTATTTTTAACAGCAGCTATGGTCCAAACAGGAATGGAAAGAAATTCAAATCATGGCAGCCCAGATCGCATGGAGGACAATCGCAGTTGGCAAAGTTCTAGTGGAAACAATTTCAATTCATCGCGCATGCAACATGATGCTCAGGATATTGAAGAGGTAAGTTTTTTTAAATGTCCACATTACACCACAAACAAAGCAGTCTTCACAACAAAGAACCTATGGCCTCTGACCCATACAAAAATGTATTCACTTAGTGTATTGCCGTATCAAAGCACACCTGACCATAGTGTCATATCTTCTAATTTCTCGTATCAAACAAATCCAGTTAGACAAAGGGCTCCTTAGGGAACCTTCTCAATTTTTGTTTCAAGATCCTTAACCGGTGACATGTGACTAAGGTGCAGATATAATGATTTTTTTGGGAATGAAAAATTTTATCAGGGTCATGGAGGTTATTAATCAGAAAGAGGTGAGCTGATTTCTAAGTCTGAAGAAAACTGAAGAGTTTTTAAACAAGCCAGGAAGACTTTCAACGCCCCTTAAAAATTGCGGCAAAAATACTACAGTGTCCCAGGTTGGTCATTCGTAAAAAAAACATGAGAAATTCTTCCTCTTCCTCGGTCTTTACGCTTGTTGTCGTCAATGACACTTCTTAAGTTAACTACATTGAAGAAGCTAACTTGTATTCATCTTTCATTTGTACTCGTACTGTGGAAACAGTCCTTAAAGTTCTTAACATGCATATGACCTCTAATTCGGATGGTATTCCCCTTTTTTCTGGGCTCGTTCCGAATAGTTGAAAACCGGCATATCAACCAATTCCTCAAAAAAAGGCGATTCTTTTTCTGCACTAAATTATCAGCCGTTTTAACAAACGTTAGTTTTTTCAAAGGTCATGGAAACGGTGAAAAATTACTATCGGCTTAGGAAATATCTTGAGGAACGAAAGCTCCTTAATGACCGGCAGAATACATTTCTTAGCAATAGATTTACTGGTGGGTTTAGAAATTCTGCGTTGGATAAGAAATTTTCTTTGGATTGTTTCAAATCTAAAAAACACAAAATGAGTGTTGGTGTGCCTCAGGGGTCTGTTCTGTCGCCGACACTTTTTTTCATTTTTATAAATGCCTGCCTGCAATTTAAAATTCAGATAATTGTTTCTCTGGCGATAGCACTCTTAGCTTTTCATATTTGTTAAAAGACTCATATCCCTCCTTTTCGGAACGATCATGCCGCAAGATGTTTGAGTTTTCTGAGACGATGAAAGATTTGTTTTTCCTTATAATCTGGCTACATTCTACGAAATCTTAAGTATAACTGTCACTTCTTTAAACTTACTTAAGCCTTTTGGACAATATTCAAAGAAGAGCTATTAAGATGATTGGTGACTAAAACATCATTTAAGTCACTCAAATATCGTCGTAAATTTTCTTGGCTCAGACTTTTATTTATAGTTTTTTTTTTAAGGCTATATGCTTTAGAAAACATGACCGCTTGCATTCCTCCCCTTAAACGTTTTCAACGAACTACTCGCGCTTCCGGGAATGCCCATTACTTTACCCTTTTAAGGGTCTATGATTTAGTAAACTTGACCGCTTGCATTCCTACCCTTAAACGTTTTTAACGAAATGCTAGCGCTTCCAGCAATGCCAGTTAGTTTACCCTACAGAGATTCGTTCTGTAGCCGTACTTCACGAATGTGGAATGTCCAGTCTATCGTTATCATTACAATGTTGCAAAATTCAAAACTCCTCCCTAATTTTCATAGTTCTGCTTACACTTCGTCTTACAAGGTATACAAGACACTTTTTAAAAAAACATCATTTATTTAACTGCAATGAACTTAAAAAAAACTAAAAAATTTCTTTTTATTATTCTCTTAATAGGTCGGTTCAGTACTTCAACAACCACTTGCTGTGGGTTATTTTGTATCAACAGCGCCTACAGGTCGCATGCCTGCATGGTTTTGGTCAGCTTGCCCTCACCTCGAGGACGTTTGTCCAGTGTTTCTTAAAACTGCTCTACACTTGCATGTGCCAAACATTCAAAACACCGATGACATCCTCAATTCCAATAGCCATTCAACAGCAAACGATCATCCTCTGGACTCCAATCTAACCGCCGATGTCCTTCGTTACGTTCTGGAAGGCTACAATGCCTTATCGTGGCTAGCTTTGGACTCGAATACACACGATCGATTGTCATGTCTTCCAATTAACGTCCAAACGTTAATGGATCTCTATCATCTGACGGCTGCCATCGTCTAAAAATAAACAGGTGTAAACTCTTTTTTTTTTGCTATTACTATTCTTTTATTTTTTGTTTTTAACTTTGTACATTATTTTACATATTTTTATCTTTTACTTTGTTTGAAATATTTGTGTTGAGGACTTAACAACAAAAAATTGTAAGAAACTGTAGGGAAAACATAAAAAGAAAATTATTAAAACAACAAAAAAAAAAACAAAATGAAAATCTGTGATATTAGATTTTATATGGTTAGCGAAAACAAAAAACATAACAACATAATTATCAAACTTGTAAGGATATACTTATATTATACATATATACAAAAGTTAAAAAACAAAAACAAAATTGATACACTCATATACATCCCGAGCTCATAATAAATAATATACATTATATATTAGGTTGTTGAAAAAAAAATAGAAAAATAGAAATAGAACAACTTCAACAAGACGACAGATACAAAATTTTGTAAATTATTTTTCTTCTAATCTTTTTTTTTTAATATTTATTTCTCATTTTTAAGGCAAAATCAAATCAAAAAGTGGAGAATAAATTATTAAACAACAAAATAATAATTTATTTCCTTATTTTCAAAACGATAAACTAACAGCAACATTTAAAGATTGGTGATTGAGACGATTTTGAGACATTAAACAATGTTGCAATAATAATATTTTTAGTTGACCAATTGACTACAAAATGGTTTCATATTTTTCTGGGGTTTGGGGCTATAAGTTGTTACCCATATGTAAAAAAAGGACTTGTTTTTTAATTTTTAATTAAATTAAGTGCCTAATTCAATTTGAAATTTGACTTTGTTTTATTTTGTTTGTTAAATATTTATTATGTGCCTTTAATAATATATTTTTGTGTCGTGTTCTTTTTTGTTTTTATAATTTAAAACAGTCTTAACCACCACAATACGTACATAGAAAATATTTAAAAAAATAACATAATTAATTCATAAATAGTTACAAACAACAATAAAATCTATAACAAAATCGATTTGATATTTTAAAAAAAAAAATATTATAAATCAACATCAAATTCAACTAAGATTTTAACACCGTTAAATTGTTGCTCTAAATATGACTTCTTGGGCTCCTTTATTGGGCTTTAACTAACGAAGGAAAAGTATGGCAATAATTTATCAGTATTTTTTTTAAATGAAACAGCTTTTAAACGACTATTTCGAGTAAATAAAAATATTGATATAAGATCAAAACCAGGCACTGGTAAAATTAACTTGATTTTAACGCTCCAATGCAATTAGATTATGGAGAATTAAGCTAAATCAATTAATTCGATTCCGAAATCAAGGTCATTACGAATTTCTCTTCTTTTAAGAACATGGCTTTCTGATTCAATGGAAATGCCAAAAAATAAATATTCATAACTTAACAGCTTATATTTTTCAATTCTAAGAATAAATGGCATAACTCTTTAATAGTCTAGTAAAATAAGATGAAAAAAAAGAGTTCTGAAAATGTAGGTAGAAAGTAAGGTGGAAAAAGGTGTTCCAAACTTTTCTTAGATTTATTGATTGACGAGAACAGAGGAATAAAATATAAACAAGTTGTACATTTCATTTAACAATCAAATTAGCTTTGTTTTTCTTTATAGAGAATTGTTGAGAAATCCAATCACGAAAATTCTCAGATTTCTGACAACAAAAGTGAGAAATTTGGTAGGTTCAGACATCATAAGGGACTTCATTGCAGTAAACTGCATTTTTTGAATGTACGATTTAACCAAAGCAACTACTATTCAGTTTTTCAAGTGTCATACATTTCAAAGTCGAAACTCTACTCTAAATTGATACTGAAAAAACTACAAAAACATTATTCTTTACAAAAAAAACTGCTTAAATAAGCTACAAGTTCATCACGACTTGTATTTTGTATAATATTTTTAAACTTCAGAGTAATAATTTGAGCTTTCAATCAACTGAAAAAAACATGATAAGTTGTCATTTAGACATCATTGGACTTGACTTGATAGTTGAGGAGATTTTTCTTGGTTAACTTTTGCAGTCGACTTTTTAAAAAAGTTGCCTTAATTGGAAGGCATTTTTTTGACGGCTAGCAAAAAAGATACTAGAAACTTGCTTGCCTCGCTTTAAAGTCCCTTAAGTCGTCTGAACCTCCTCGTTTATATGAGACATATTGTTGATGTTCAAGAGAATATAGAACTCTCTGATGTCTTGGAAAAATAAACTGGCTAATTGTATAAAAAGTCTCATAATATCTGTGTCATAAGTTACAAATCGTCAAACTTTGCGAAAAGTCTGTTTGTATAGCTCCAACGGTGTGAACGTCTTTACCAATATTGTGGAGTATACAATTTGCTACACTTTTCCGTCGCAAACATTTTCTTATACGCTTAACCGTTTCACAGAAAGAAGGTAGAAAGAAAAAGTAAAACATCTCATCATTTAAAACAGAAATGTTAGGACATGATTTAAAGCCCTAGAAATATAGCTGAGTGCTCCAAAAAGAATTCCTAAATACCTTATATGAATTTCAATCAATTTTTACTCCAATAGTTTATATCATATCTATTCTTAAAAAATTACTTAACATCAATTGAAGTCTTTCAGCATTATCCTTGTCACTTGATAAGATAAGAAAACTAGAAAAGGTTACTTTGGCTTTGATTTTATTTGACCTCGCACTTCTGCTTTTTCTAGCGTATGAAAAATGGTGCTATTATCAATATAAGATATTTGAAAGGCAAATAATCACGAAAAAAGCATTGTTCGCGACGCTGACATGAGATTTTTTAAGACTTTTTACATAATGTTCAAGTTATAAACAAAATTACCAACTTACTATCTTTCATTCCGAGGTGAAAACCTTATTTTACTAGACTATGAAGTTTTGCCTCATTGTACAATTTGTCCAAATCAGAATTAAATACTTTTAGGAAATTTTTCCAGTCGTCTTCATTATCGTTTAAATCAAGACATTGAAGAAATTCATCGAAGAAGGTGTGTGTTTCTATCGCGTATCATCTTCCAAAATTAGGAATTTGAATAATGGTAAAACTTGCTTTTACAAATCCTTATATCAATATTTCAGTTTCAGGAGTACGTGGGCTTTCACTTTAATGTGGTACATCTGAGCTCACAGAGATAAAAGAAAAATTAACGGCATTTCCAAATTTTATCTATGGGGAATATTTGGTAGGATATTTTATCCCAAAACTATATATCCATCATTAAAGCTAACCACTAAATTTAACCACTTATCCCTTTTTTTGGAATCTGTGTCGGAAATTATTTTAACACCCTCGAAGCTCTTGAAGCAAAATTTGTTGCTCAAATGAAATATAACCTTTCTTGACCCATCTTCTTTTCATTGTGCAGAAAATAGTTTTACTGAACAGTCAATTATGGCCCAAGGCGTTGTCGAATTTTTCAGTCAACATTATTAAATGAACAGATTGACGAAAACCTCTAATTTGTTCTTTATAATCCAAATTTCCTGCCGCTTATTTGTTTGTATATGACTCATTTTAAAAAAATCGATTTTGTTATAGATTTTCTAACAACAAAAAATTAAAAAAATATCCAATATTAAAAAAGAAAACAAGAAAATAGAAAAATAAATAGCCCCAACATGAATCCCCTGTTAACTTATGTCCATTCTTTCCTCAACAAAAATTCAACACCAATCTATCACAATCTATTTTTATTTGACCACAACAACAACAAAAACAAAAACTTTTAAAATTAAAACAGTTTTCGGAAACAAGACTTGCTGAAAACTCAATTGTGACTCAATTATTTTTATAGTAAAGAAGAAAAAGAGAGAAAAAAAAAACAAAAATAGCATTAATCTTACTCTACACAATATTTAAAAAAAAAAGTCCTCATCCTTTTAAACAAAATAATTAAAACAAAAAATAGACATTAATTTTAAAAACCAAACCGATACCGATGCCACAACGCATAAAAATACGTTGTTCAAAAATAAAAGAATCAAGTAAACAGATCCCAAATTACAACAAAACAAATAAAACAAAAAATCAAACTTATATTTTGTACATTACTACTAATTGTTAAGTATATATATAAAAAGTAAACAAAACAAAATTCTTAAATTAAATTTTCATTTCTACTTTTAAGATGAAATTATGATATAATTAATTGTCTGTAAATAAATTGCTTTATAAAAACAACAAAACCATAAAATTAAAACAGAAAATAATTAAATAAAAACACCGACAAAAACGATCAAGTAAACATAAACCTAAGCTAAATATTGAGATTTTGTACATAGACACAAAAAGCAAGGTAACCCCCCCCCCCCCCAACACATTTTATACAAAGTTTTAAATTTAAATTAAAAACAAAAAAAATCTAGTTCATAAAAACATAAATATAGTATATAAATATATTAAAAAAAGGACACAAGTTAAAATTATTCTAATGATAGTTTAAATTGTAAATATAAATAAAAATAAGAAAGAAAAATAATTATTATATTATAATCTAGTTAAAAATTAAATATAAAAACAAAACAAAAAAACCATGCAAAATGTTTTAATTTAATTAAAAACAAAAAAATAAATGTGTAGTTTAAACAAAATAAAAATTAGCTACAATATGTAAATATATAAAAAATCATTTGATAATTTATATAAGAATTTATTTTATAAGTAAAAACAAAAACATGTGTATAATAAAATATTATATAAAAACAAAAACTATGTATTTAACATTGCACTATGTTATTGAGATGTGTTTTATAAAGTATTTTTATTTAATTTGTTTCATGGCAGAAAAACAGAAAAAACAAAAAGCAACAACAATAAAATTGAAGCAATCACGACTAATTATGTATTATGATAAAATATTTACTAGAATTATTATTTTTATATTAATTAATTTAAAACAATTTAATCGAACAAACAAAATAATGAGAAAAGTTCCCTTTCATCATAGTCACTGTGAGGACAACAGCAACAACAAAAAGATAAAGATTAAAAAAGAAAAATATTATTATTAGAATAAAACAATCAAACTAAAAGACAACGACGTTGTTTTTCGTTAGAAAATTTAATTTTTATTTTTATTTTATTATTCAATTGTATACCCTACACATTTATGTATATGTATATTTCATCATATTGTATTTTTTTGTTTTGTGTAAAACTAATTATTTATTTAAATTTTTAAAAAAATCTATATTTTAAGAAATAAAATTTAAACAAAAACAAAAATGAGAGGATAAAAACTTAATGTAGATTTTTATTTAATCACACAAAATCCCACACGCATCTACACACACTTAATGCACATATTTTTGTTGTTTTTTATTTGTTTTCTTAAGACAAACAAAACATTTAAACAAAATAAAAAAAACTCACACAAAACATTATTATTATTATAATTTTTATTTGTTTTTAAATATATTATAATGTACAAAATGAGCATTATTGTAAAATAAAAAAAAAGTAAAGAAAAACGAAAATTTAAACATAAAATAAACGAAATTATTGAGTAAATATTAAGTTAAATTTTATTATTATAATTATTACATTACAGACAACCACACATAAAAAAATAATATATATATATTTAGATAAAATTGTATTTTTAATTTTACTTTTTAACTTTATAAATATATACATAAATTTATAATATGCATAAAGCACCCCCAAAAAACAACAAAACAAAAGAACACACAATCGACAAAAACAAAACAACAACACTATAATTGTAAATTTAGTTTAAACAAAAAAAATTAAATTATTAATCATTTATAATTTTTGTCGTTTTTTTTATTTTTTAATTTAATTTAATTTTGCATTATAAATTATATTATATAATAGATTTGCAACAACAAAAAAAAAGAGAAAATAGTTTAATTTTTTATTTTAATTATAAAATATTGTTTCATTTTTATTTTCTTTTTTCAATTATAACATTACAAAAAAAATAAAGAACAATTTAAAAAAAAAACAAATTTTATTTATTCTTTGATTTTATTTTTATTAAATTATGGTTTTTATGTTTTTTTTTAACAATAAATCGAGGAAAGCGGCCCCCACATAGATGACTCAAATAAGTTACGATATAGAAAAGGGCGTTTAGGTAGAGCATAACTTCGAAAGGTAGATAGTTTATTTTCCTTAGACGATAGTTTGGGCGTAGGACTGCCATGCCTGTGCCACCTTAAAGTTTTTCTCACTGGCATTGCCTCTTGCGAGGAATTGAAAAACCCTGCAGAGTAATTGTTGTCATGAAAAGTGCTTGCTCAAATTAGCCGTTTGGATTCGACATACAAATTGTAGGTCCCCTCCTATTGACTACATAAGAATAGCCTCACCGTATTTAATAAAACAGTAATTTTATATTTTTTGTGTTTATTTACATAAGTCAATTGTTTTATTAATTTGTAAAGTATCTATTATTTGAATAACCTCAAAAAATGCAATCATTTAGGGAATCGTCCAGGTCAATCATGCCTATTACCGATGTCGTCTCGTTGTTTCGACGACTCTCGTTTTCTCTGTCGTGTTGTTTTTTAACTGGCATTCCATAAGTTCTTCGACGCGACGAATTTGTTGCAGATTTTTAAACGATGCAAAAGTAACACACATCTATCAAAATGAAATTAAAGTCTAAATACAAATTATTGTTTAATGTTTAACAAATGCGGTTTTATTTAATTTTTGGTAAATAACTATGTAATTAAAATGATAAGTGTAGAAATGTATTACAACACGAGTAGCAATAGTGATGATGATGAAGAAAGTGGAGTGAAAAGTTTTGAAAAAACGCAATTAATTATAAAAAGAAAGCAGGCTCCAATTCGACAGAATCATCTTCCATGTTTTAAACTCCTTCTAAACAGGGAAGAGAGGCGTCTGTGTCTGCATCTACATCTGTAGCCTAAGTTCGTGTTGATGTATGTCCGGATGTAGTCGTCAAAGTATTTGGAAGTAAATTGAGCTGGGATACACCAATTGGATTTCCGTTTGGGTTTAATCACTGTTTGTACTTAAGCGAATTTGCTACAGTATCTCCAGCGGAGATAAAATTTGTAATTGGTTTGGACCTCTTCAAGTTTGCCTTTGGAATTGTTTTTTTATTTTCTTCTTCACTTTCAACTTAAAATCGGCCCAAACCTAATTAAAGAAAACATTAAAATAGTTTTTACATCAATAAAATAGGCGATTCAAACCTTTTGCCAACCATCTCTTCCTGGAGGACTCTTGCTGTTCAGCTGCTCAGCTATGAAAGTCCATTTCCTTTTTGTGTCAGTTTAGTTGATTCCTTTCAAATATCCCCTGCTCTTTGCTATCCATCAGCTCGATGTGGGGCTGGAATTGATTTTGATTTGTTAATTTCAACTGTAAATGTGAACAAATATTTTGTTTTTATTTATCGCAAATAAAGTACTAATAAATTCCATAAAATAAATTATTTAACGAGGAAACTTACAGTTTTGCGAACTTCCATTTCTTCGTGTCGTGAGCAAATTTTCAAACGAAAGATACCGTCGTTTTTTTTTATGTCGCCGTTTCCTTTCGTCTTACAGAATGCTGAGTGGAAGCGTCCAACACACATGACGTTTACACACGACATCAAAACTAGTGACAAAAGTTGAAAACGACTTACGGAATGCAAATTGTGTCGGGTCGTACATTTTGATATAATTTACGACATCGGTAATAGGGGTGAATTTCGTACCATTTAATAAGCTCCTCTTTACTTCTGTAATGGTTCCCATTCCCTTTTTCATAAACCTTGCGCGTCAGTCATCCCCATACATTCTCGATTATATTTAAATCGGGAGAGTTAAACTGCATATCGAGAGCTGTAAAAATATATCGTAGAACTGAGGTAAACCTGTTGCCAAAAAAGTTTTGTAGTAGACTGCTGTCATTTTACAGTTTACAAAAACTTAATCAATGGGCATGTTAAGACAATATAAGGGACCTGAAAGTTAGGCAACTTTCTAGTATCTAATTGGCCAGCTGCCAACAAATTACCTTCCAATTAAGGCAAATTTAATGGAAAGTTAGTCAAGAAAAATCTCCCTAACTATCAAAGTCTACTTCTATTAAAATGACAGTTGATAATGTCTTTTCATTCAACTGAAAGCTGAACTTTATTACTCTAAGATTTATTTATTTCCTGCACAACTTTATTTAATGCTTGCTGTCAAAGGCTTCCTTGTCAATTTGGAAAAGAAATAACTAATATTTCTTTACAATATAAAATACAAATCGTGGTGGACTTGTAGCTTACCTGAGGAGAGTTTTGAAGACACTTTTCTTGGTACTTTTTGTACTATGAACTTAAAGTAGAGATTTGCGAATTCATGACGCTTGAAAAACTAACTAGTTGCCTTGGTCAAAATTTACGTTCAAAGAATGAAGTTGACTGCAAATGAAGTCCCTTATGTTGGCTGAACCTGCCCCATTTATAAGAAACTCATACAAATGATATAGCACTCATACCATAATTCCTACCTTCCAGCCATGATGTGCTATAGGAGCAACTGTTTTTTCTAAAATAATAGAAGCCAGATAACTACTTTTCTCCAATCGCTTGCTAAGATGCTACCATCATTTTACGCTCATTTTTTGAGTTTTTTTTTTGCAGCTTTAGTCGGTTCCAGGTAACTAACTCCACTCTAACTCGCTGAACTCCGAATCTAGTTTTATGTGTGACTTCATTCAGAGTTTGTGGATTTGGAGGCTTTGATTTTAAAGATGATATGACATGATACTTGAAAAAATGGTGAAAGTTATTAACAGCCTTTGAGTTTCTGTTAATTTTCCGAGCAATGATTTTCTTGGATCCATTTTAACTATACAAAAATAAGCTTTTCGAAGCTTAAACTAAAAGGTTTCGCTTTTGCGTAAATAATCTTTTTTGTGCATCTAAACGAAATAAGCTTTACAAAGTCTGTTAACTTTAAGAAATTCTATAAAGTTTTCTTTATTTCGGGATGCGTTTTATTACCTTGCCTTTCCTTATGTACAATTCAAAGAAGTATCAAAAATATTTAAAGTTTAAAGTAAGGCTATACAAATGTGTCAGATTGTAAGTTAGAAGTAAGGATATAGAAAAAACGTCAAGACACGCCAAAACTTCGTAAGATGGAAAATATTTCCTTCAAACGGTTGTATAATTTTTGAAACAAAAATCAACTTACCCAATGGTTTTAACAAAAGACTCAAACTAACTTTAGTTTTTTTTTTCAGTCTACTTAAACTCAGTATACCCAATGGAGCACAGAAGTAAACACCTAATTAAAAGCGACCATTTTTCTTCAGAAACTTTTACGAATTTAATTTTTCACCACGATCATAAAAGTTTCCGGTTGCGATGCAATTTGTGGTAAAAATAGCGATTTAACCATTCGACAAACACAAAGCAAGCGTTTAAAAAATCCAAGTTGGCATAGTTTTTAGAAAAATTAATGTCTACGTTCAAATAAAATAAATTGCTTCTTGAAATTAACATAAAAATAGGAATCACGAAATGAGTGATTTCTAAAATGGTCGTTTTGAGTCGAATGTTCTCCATTTTTTATGGGCACTAATTTCGGAAAAAGTGACGACAAGTCAAATTATTTTCCAAATTTAAAATCGGTTGCTTTAAAATTAAATCTAAAATATAGTATTTTATAAATTTTTCTAAAAATGGTCTTAATATTCTTAAAAAAACGCTAACCCATTCATGCTAAGCAGTTTTTCAATTAAAAAAACGTGTTTTTTTTATGAAACTATTGTCTAAATATCAAGTTTTTAAAACATATTGAAAAAATATACAAAGGGGTATTTAAAATTAACAATAATAAAAAAAAAGTTAGGATTTTTACTTTGAAAAGCCATTTATGGTTTAGAAACATGTTGTTTTTTAAATTATCCTTGAAAACACCATTTTTGGTTGTCTTTATTATAAAAAAAACTAAAGTTTGACCACCAGTGTCGCTTAAAACATTAATATTTGTCTGTAATATATATAACAATTTTTTGAAGGCTTTTGACTTATGTCACTTTGCTTTTGAGTAAATTAAATGTTAGAAATTTTGTCCAAGAGATATTCCAATATATTACTATTCTTTATATATTTTATAATTATTCTTTTTTTTAGGAATTATTTACGTAATAAATAATTTTATTTTTAAAAAGTTTGAATTAAGATGTAGAAACCGAATCCAGACTTCTTTCCATTGTCTCTCACCTCAAGGACTAAATAACACGCTCTTCTTTTTTGTCGTCCTTATTTGATTCAACCTGTCTGCCAAATTTCTTTTCCTATCTCGATTTATTTAAAGAAAAATGACAAATTCTTTTACGTCCTTTCAACTTTCTCTCTTTTAAAAAAAGCTCACGTTTTAGTTGGTTATGAACATTTTTATTTTAACCTTTATTTCAGGTCCACAACGAATGACAACGTCTTATCTCTTTGCTCCATGAAACATTGTTTTTGATTCATTAATTTAAAAAAAAATACATTTGTTTAGTAAAAACTAAAATGGTTTCAAAAAATAAAACAGAAGAAACGATTTGACTTGAAAAAATAATAATAAAAAAAAGAATTTTCAAAAACAATTCTTAATTCAATGTAAAATACATTTAAAACAAAAAAAGAAAGTTAACTAAAATGTCTTATTTTGTAAAAGATCAATTTTTTTAAATTTATGATTCTATAAGAGAACTCATTTAAAAAAAAAAAAAAACAAAAGTGCATACAAATTAAGGTACTTGTTAAAAAATAAAATAAAATATAAATAAAAAGTTTTGTAAATTAAGTAAATGCAAATATTTATACCTATGCAGAATATTATATATGTAAATAAAAATATCATTTTAAAAATGCAAACAAAAACAAAAATAAATTATTAAAATTAAATAAATTAACAAAAAATCAATTATACATACAAACATACCAAAAGCATAAAAGGGAAGAACAGTTTTTATTCAAATTTTAAAATAAAATAAAATAAAAAAAGGGAACACACTTTGAAACTATTTCAAGAAAAAAACAAAAACAAAAAATAAATAAGAAAAGCAAAATATGACGTAGTTAATTAAAATTTAATTTATATTTAACAATAACAAAAAAAAAAACAGAAAAAGAAACTAATTTGTAAATAAAAAGAAAACAAATCAAACAACAAAAATAAAACATCAAACGAAATCAAATTGTTTTAAAACTAATTTAAGTTAAAAACTTAGCATATTATATATATATATATCATAAATATTATTAAATAAAAAAAAAACAGAAAGAATATACTTAACAAATAAAAATTAATAAGTTTTTTTTCAAAAGTTTTTATTTTAATATGAACTTTTGAAATACGCGTATGTATGTAGATTCAAAAATTTGGAACCAATTACTAAAGGAAATTAGTAAAATAAAACATTTAAAAACAAACAAACAAATAAAAAAAAGAAAACATAAGTTAGCAAGTAAAATAGGCCAAATATAAACAAAAATAAAAACGTAAAATAAAAAAAAAAAAACAAAAGAAATAAAATTTAAAAGAACAAATTTTAAAGCAAAAACTTAGTAATATTGTTTGGATAAGAAATGAAATTATATATATATATATATATACATACTATAAATTAACATGACATTGTAAGGATAGATGCAAACAATTTTTGAAAACATAATAAAAGTAAAATATTACAAAAAAAGTAAAATTAATGTTTTATTTAATGAAGGTACAGTGATGTGTAAAGGGTTTATTTATATAGGAACGGGATGATTTTGACAGCTCATGGCGGCCATGTTGTTTCTCTTTCTATCTGTCAAAATAACTTTTTCTTCAGTCACTGATAAATGTTGAAACTTTATTATCAAAATGGATGTACCAATGAGGATGCGTTGCGTTCCTTTTTATGACAAATGGTCCTCCTTTCAAAGTCGACTAATCATAGTTTGGTGGTCAAATTTGAGTCCACCAACTCATTTAATAACCAGCCAACACCCATAACTTTACGAACAAGATCTGCCGAAAACATCGCCGCTATTCGTAAAAAATGTGCAGCATAATCCGAATCAGTTAAATCCGCGTCGGCGGCGTCGCTAACGCAAAGTTGCAGCAACTTTAGTTTTTGGTACTCTTAAAAAAAGAAAAAAAAAAGTTAACACGAAATGTTGGGTAAAAGAATGGGATATACCATCATTGCAAAATTGGGCGGGGTCTACTCTTAATGTAGAGCTTCAAATTAAGATGCACAGTCCCTTATTACAAGTTGCCTCACGACTCACTTTTGACTTTCCTTATAAATTTGTATTCGGCGCGTTGACACTTTGACTCGTGCCCCATGCCTCAAATTTGACAATTATTGTTTGTTTGTTTTGTTTTGAATGCTCCTTCTCGTTGGCTTTAGTTTTTGAAGTTGAGTAAAATTTATAAAACAAAATAAATAGGAATTAGATTCCAAAAATTAATTAAAGCTATTAAATTGTGCATCGATTGCCGTTGACATTAATTGTTTTTTTTTTGTTCGCTCTCCTATAAAATTTTATAATTGGAGTTACAATCTTTTCTGGTTTTCAAACAAATTCGATGTCGTTTATCCCAGCAAAAAAAAAAATCTAATGAAAAAAAAAACAGTATAAATCGAATATGAGAAAAAAGAAACGTTAAAGTGAGTCAACTAAAAATTTGTCCGAGACTAACCCGACATTTTGTTTGCCAATCATTTTCTCATATCTGCTTTCTTTTTCACGCTCATGTGATTCGTGAGTCGTGAGGCATCGTGTAGGTGTAATAGCAGACCGGACATTTTTTTTTGCTTCTCATTTTCTCACATCTTCTTTCTTTTTCACACTCATGTGATTCGTGAGTCGTGAGGCATCGTGTAATAGCAGACTTCTTAAGTTTCATATTTTTGTAAAAGTTCCTGCGTGCCCTTTTCTGTCCAATTTTGAGGCAATTTTAGTTAACATTTTAAGGACTTAAGTCGAGGGGTTCATCAAGGAATACACTTCTGTCTTTTTAAATATAGACACATTAAGGGTCTTAGAAGGGTGATTTCTTAGAAGCTATAGGAAAGTTTTTCAAAAAAAAAAGCACATACAATTCTGAAAAATGTATGAAATCTTTATTTGCATCGATTTAACGGTCGATATAATTTAATGTTTGACGATTATTTTATGCAAATGTTGTCCTTGACTGCCATCCGCTTAGTCCAAATTTCAATGCTTTCTTCCATGTGTCAATTGAAGCGCGCTTGTCTGTATAGACATGAGCTTTAAAATAACCCCACAAAAAATAGTATAAAGGCGTTAAATGGCATGATCTAGGCGGCCAATTGACCGGTCCCTAACGTGAAATAAAATGGTCACCGAACTCGCTTTTTTATTTAAACTCGTTTTGCATTTTGGGCAACAAAAGTTGGATATCATCACACGCACACGGTAGCGCTCACCATTCACAGTTCGGTTACAATTCGCATCACCTTTGAAGAAGAACGGTCCAATGATGCCACCAGCCCATAAACCCCACCAAACTGTGTCTTTTCCTGGATGCATTGGTAGCTCTCGCAATGCTTCTGGAAGATATTTACTTCAAAATCGACAATTCTGCTTATTTACGTACCCATTGAACCAAAAATGAGCTTCGTCGCTGAACACAATTTTGCGGAAGAAGCGCAAACCATTTCTTAACGCATTTTGATAATAAAATTCAATTATTTGCAAGCGTTGTTCGTTTGTAAGACGATTTGTGGTTAAATTATAGACGAAACTGAAAATGTTTGACAGTTTAACAAAACACGAAACGTGCATCAGCTGTTTAAACCAGTGACTTGACTTAGGTCATTTTTTTACATCTTGAACGCTTCTGTCGCCATTATGGTATAGTCCAAAATTCAGTCCGTCCGACTTTGGAAAGACTGGACAAATGACTGCACTTTTTTTGTCGTCAGCTCTTAGACTTATTTGTTTTTGTAGTATGTGAACTAAATGAAGTAAGAGTAAGTCGAAAACATGAAATATGTGAAAAAAATATGGTTATTAATTCTTATCTTAATTTTAAAATCAAAAAATGAATTTCCATTTATTTCATCCGGAATTTTAAAAGCTTTTTTGAATTTCACATAAACAAAAATTGGGCAGGTTCAGGCGACATAAGGGACTTGAAAGTAAGGCAAGTTTCTAGTATGTGATTGGCCAGCTGCCAAAAAATGCCTTCCAATTAAGGCAACTTTATTGGAAAGTTGTCTGGAAGGGTTGGTCAAGAAAAATCTCCCTAACTATCAAGTCAAGTCAACTTATTTCAAAATGACAACTGATCATGTTTTTTCGTTCAAGTAAAAGCTAAACTTTACTACTCCATAATTTATTTATTTTTTCTGCACAATTCCATTTAATGTTTTCTGTAAAAGGGTTCATTGTCAATTTGGAAAATAAACAACTAACATTTCTTTACAATACAAAATACAAGTCATGATGGACTTGTAACTTGCCTGAGCAGTGTTTTGTAGACAATAATTTTGTTGGTCCTTTTTGTACTATAAAATTAAAGTAGATTTGCGAAGTAAAGTTCTGAATTTGAAATTCATGACGTTTGATAAAGTAACTAGTTGCCTTGGTGAAAATTTACGTTCAAAGACTGAAGTAGACTGCAAATGAAGTCCCTTATGTTGGCTGAACCTGCCCATTGACTTAAGCTAAAAATACTTGATTGGAATATCTTCCAATATTGGCTGAGCTGTCAAAAGTCTTCCAATATTGGAATAACTGTCAAAAGTCTTTCAATAGCATCCAATTAGGTAACAATTACCAATTTTCCATCAAGTGAAAATTGTTCATGTATACGGTTGGTTGATTTTATTCAACAATTTTTTTCTTCCGATTGTAAATTATCTACACAGTCGGAAGACTTTAAAAATCAAACAATTGGTAGACTCTTGGAAGTAAATTTTCTTGGCAGATGACAGAAATGTGAAAATTCATTTTAACATTTTAAAAAAATGTCATCGATTCGGCTGCGAAAGGAGTCACATAAAATGTCATCATCAATAAGTAGGCAATCGTCTAATTATTTGAAAACAATACCAAAATATTGGTTGTTTAGATAAGTTCAAACGATTCCAGAAGTACGTCAATTTTTTTGAAGGAAAATTGGGTGACAACTAGCTGCCAATTTTTTCCCATCACTTTTGAAAGATAAAATGGATGACAATAAAGAAATAAGATTTCGAACACTTCTAAAAAAAAAACAAGCAAATATGCATTTCAGTTCTGCATAGTGTTAAATTAAAAAAAAAGATAGCTTATAAAGATGAAGTAAGAATTTATCGAAAATCAATTTAAGCCAAACATTGACAGTAAGGGAAAAGTTAAATTTGGTTCTGCAATATTTGACAGTATCTAAATGTGATTGTTTTATCTGAGCCTACACAAATATAGAACCACTTAAAAATTATGAAACTTAAAAAGAAGCACGTCACAATACGAGCGTCTGGTAAATATTTGACGCATATTTGTAGTATTAGTATTCCTGTCGGTGACTTTGAAATTCGAATGCATTTTCATTTTCCATGAGTGGTAAGTAAGAACGCGTCTTTATTGCCATTTTGATCATACTTACATTTGGCTAGCAGAAGAACACGTCAAAGTATTTTGTTTTTTCCTTGCGACTTGTAAGAAATTGTTAAACCGTCAAACTTCTAATGTCAAAATTGGAAAACAAATTCTTTTTATAACTTTAAATCACTATTTAAATGAATAACGTAGGAAAAATTAAAGCTACTCTTAACTAACTAGAGAAATTATTTAATGATTTAAAGGATATCCTGAATAAAATATTAATTTTTTTGTAACAAAAGGCGATACAAAATAAAGACAGGAAATAACTCTGGTTTTTTGTCATTTGTGAATTTCTATCTTCATTTTTTTCATGTCGAGAAAAATTCCTTATATGTTAAAAAATCATACACTTTGACAGTCGGCTAACATTATAAACTTATCTCATGAGTTTATTTGACACTTCAAAGGTAAGATTTAGAACGATGAGATAATGGACAGGTTAAGACAACGTAAGGGAGTTTATTTAAAGTCGACTGCATTATCTGAACGAAAACTAAGTATAGTTAGTTTTTAAGGTGTCATAAACTTCAAACTCACTGCCTCTCTTTCTACACTACCTTCAGTTAATCTTACTTTTTGTTATTATGTATTTACAAAACGCTACAAGTCTATCACGAATTGTATTTTGTTTTGAAAATAAATATTACCTTCATTCAAATTTGACGAGAACACTTTTACACGAAACATAAATTGAATTTTGCAGAAAGTGAATAAATTACAGAGTAATAAAGTTCAGTTTTCAGCAAAAGAAAAAACAAAATCAGGTATCATTTTGACATAAGTGGAATTGACAATTACAAAAAAATCATTCTCAGAGTTTGACAACAAAATGTAAGAAATGTTGTTAATATTTCGGAGAAAACGGAAATTTCTGTAATTTTAAAAATATTTCTATACTAAAAGAACTATTTTAACGACTTTATTTTGAAAATTCAAATCCACAAATCAATCTACTACAGTTTTGTAATACAACCTTCTCAATGAACAATCTAGAGGTCGCTAGCTTACGCTAAGGAGAACATGCACCTCACTCAGTTTATTTGACATTTCCCGGCTCGGCTCGCACATGTTGATGAATTTGTATTTGTTTACAAAAGTACAAATTTTACTTTCCTTAACTTTAATTAAAATCTAAAACGATTTCAGAGAAAATATCTAACAAAAATGGATGAAATCAACATTCAAGATAATCAAGACTTGAATGAATCTTTTGACGATGTCACAGTGAAGAAGACAAAGCGTAAAACTTTGGTAGCGCCCTGGAAAAACATGTAAGTACCTTCATATTTCCTGAATTCCATATTTTTGTAATTAAATAAAACCCTTTTCAAAATCAGTGAAGAATTCAATAAAGTATACTCCTGGATATATGGAGAAAAGTCGACAAATGAAACCAAAGTACTTGCATGTCGACAAATGACAGTGTGGAAGATCCGTCGAGCAAATCTAACCCCGGCTGCAATTTTGGGAACTTTAGTTATTCTGGAAATCCAATTAAGAGACTCAAAAAATGACTCCACGTGTAGCGCAGAAGAACTCAAAGAACTACAAATTCTCTACGCCAGTGCATTCACACGATTCTTCAACTACATGTCCTCCATAATGCAAACACAGTCCCAAAACATGAAGACCATGTACGAAACAGCCAAGGAACTTAACTTGCGCTCATTTGTTGTCGACCTGAGACACATCTGTGCCCACGGGCAAGACATGCCATCCATTGAAATCCTCCGCAGTGCTTCCAAGTATTGTCTGCGTTGGTTGGAGGATTTCTATTGGAAGAGTCAGAGCCACAGCATGCAGAATGTCGATATACGAGATGTTCGCTCCAAGGACACAACCAACTTTGAGCAAAACGTCTGGAATCTATTCCAGTTGTACGACGCAGCCTTGAAATGTTGTTTGAAGGGCGACAAGATCAACAAGAAATCTCCAAGATGGGAGAGATTACTTGAGCCGATCTCCGATCCCAATAAATTTAATTTGAGTCCTTTCGAGATTCTGGGTTTGGCTGTTAAGAACCTGGGAAATGAAGTTAAACGAGAAAGGAACACAATGGACCTTTCGGACGTCTACGTTGATGCCTTCCTTCAAATGAGATTTTTCTTTACCTTCATCAATGGTAAGTTTCTTATTTGTGTGTGATGATAGGAGAATAAGACTTTTGTTCCAGAAAAACTTCCCGAAACCGATGAGGAACTCGAAAATGTCATCCAACATACTCAGGGACTATTCCGAATGTTTGCCATCTACGATTTGATTGAAGACGTTTTCCGAAGTCTCTTGGCGATTGTCGAGAATAATAATATGGAATCACAGCGTCGAAAAGCGGCAAGTTTCTGGGCCAATCAGATTGTTCTGGGCTTCATAGCTTTTCGCAGTTGTAAGGAGATTTACAAAATCGAAAAAGAGGAGGTATATTTTTCTTTCCCTTCGTTTAATAACTTAGTTGTTTGAATTTCTTGCCTTCCTTGCTTCTTAGAATCCTACACAAAATTTTGATTTAAATTCTCTTAACTTTGACAATACCTCTAAAAGAGTTCTGCAATTTTACGCTCGCTGTGGAATCAATTCTAAGACAACTCTGATTTTCGGCGATTCAGTTCGAAGACCATGGGTGTGGACATTCAAAAGGGAATTTATCACCGAAAGAATTCTATTTGTAAATGAGTATTCAATTGAAGTGCTCAAGAAGTAAGTAATTGCGATAAATTTATATTAACTGTTATCGTATTAATTGGCTTTATAGTGTCCTCCATTTAGTTGATCCACAGTTGACAGAATCTGAGATAAAAAGGCTTAAAACTTTGCTGGATTTAAATCTCAGCAATGAAACATTAATAGACTGCCCAGATGTTCCAAGTGACGACTTAAATGATACTGACAATATATTTACACCAAAAGACGTAGTAAATCAGCTCGAGAATGGGAATGACGATGTTGAAATGCAAGACGAAGTTGATGATGGTGTTAAAAAATGCGGAGTGTGGTCAACTGTTCCAGGTTTGTTATTTTTTTTTTTATTATTATTTCAAATCAGTACTATTCTTTATGCTTACATTTAAAGATTGCCAAGATTGGTATACATGTCCAATTGGAAGTCTAATATGGGACTAGAGCTATTTAACTACTTTTCTTCACATTGTTTTTATAACGAACAACAAACTAATATCATTAAATCCAATTGAAGTTCTTTATTTATTTTTGTTAAAATGTTTATTGAAATAAAAATGTGTTTTTTTTTTGTAATGGAGTTATGTATGTTTTGTTTTTTATTTTGTCATACTTATTTGAAGGATTTCCTGTTTTAAATTCTGAGCAGAGTAGAATATTGAGCAGAGCTTAAGCATGTCGCGAACGCTGTAAGAAGAATTTAAACGATGTACATTTTATTAAGAACATTTTGATATACGATACAGGAACAACCTAGTGCCAAATTTGTACTTTCGCAAAAACTAGGTATTTATAAATGATGTAACGTTGTTAACAACCCTGTGGCAAGCGCAGTATGATCGGGTTGTTAGGTCATAATGTATCACCTCCCTGGTGGCTAGCAGCTTTCGGATAAACAAATATGCCGGAAGTCTCCGCCATACAAATTGGCATCCATTTTTTTAAACTTTAACCATTGTAATTGTAATTAAGCACGCAAAGAGCTAACAACTTAACTATACTACATAGATCTAATTGTATAAAAACAAAAAATCCTAAGATAAGAAACTAATGTAAGTATAATATAATATAAATATAGCTATATGTAATAAACATTAATAAAATTTATCTTAAAGGATTTTATAACTCCTTCACAAGACGATTGTGTTTCAGTTCATAAAAATAGTTTCTGTTGCCACCAAATCGTGCCAACAATTTATAAAATCATTATAATTTGATTAATCTGGATTTGGAGTATCATCTGCCGTCCACTAAGTGAGGATGCCACCAAAGAAGACCCCAAAGGCTACCCGTTCGCGGTCGCACCAAACAAAGAAATCACTGCCATCGGCGGAGGAATACAATTGTGTCGACTGCGATGGACCCGATTCTGTTGACGATATGGTTCAGTGCGATGTCTGCCAAACCTGGCATCACTACAGCTGCGCCGGTGTCGATAGTTTTATTCAACAAGAAAGCTGGGTTTGCGGCACCTCTTGTGCAATAATGTCAGGTAAGTGCTCCCCTTTATCTAGTGTTGTTAGAGAAGTAGTCCCTCAAGATGCTGCTGAAGCGATTATGCCATATAATGCACCATATACTGTGCCAGCTACCACCGCCTCCAACAATGCGGTGAACCCCTCATCAAGTTTTGGTTTGGATTCTGCCAATTCGCTGCCATATACTGCGAGTGAAACCCAATGCACTTGGTCATGCACAATGCCGAACACGGCGTTACGTACTACGTCAAGTATCGTGCCAAGTAGTGTTAATAACACCCTGGGCGTATCAATACACGATGAGCAGAATTTTGCTCCGAATACTGCTGTAAGTACAGGAACATACACCGAATCATATGGTGCTGTATCTACCGCCTGTACTGCCCCCCCTATTGCCTCATATACTGCCCCATCTGCCATGTCATATATCGAAAACAATATTAATAAATATACATTGAAAAATTGTGTAAATAATACATTCTCTAGGATAGCACTTCATCATGAAAATATTTTTGAAGCAGGTCATATTGAATCCAGCTTGTATTTAGATTCTAGACGTGACATCACATTAAGAGATGTGCAGTCAACATCGACACGTGCAACCACCGATGGATTTTCAAATTCCATGTCAACTGCTGCCACCTTTAGTCACCACCTATCCAACGTTGTTGCCGATCCAGCCGGAACGATTAGTAGAGGTGCTATTCCGAGACGATTTTTTGGAAAGAACGCTGCATCACATGCCACGAGAACCTTCAATACAATTGGTCATTCGGATACACCCGTATCTACTAAGCCACCCGCAACACATGCCGCCTTTCTTAGAGATGGCACCGCTACTCAACACATCACTGCTACTGCTACTGCTCCTGTTATTACTACAGCTACTTCTACGTCTGAACCCCACTCGTATCCAATTTTCAGTGCTACTTCCACTCCAGGTATCGCCAACTCGTATCCAGATTTTAGTGCCGCTGCCGCTTCCACTTCCAGTATCATCAACTCGTATCCAGATTTTAATAGACTTCATTCTTCTGCTGCTGCTGCTGCGACCCGAACAACGGGTGTTGGTGCTGATACCCATGGCACTAACGTTACACATGGTACCTCATATGCTTCGTGTATCCATACAACTGCTGCACCACACCTTACTGACACTGTTGATGCTGCAATATATCCTGCAACACATTCGACTAAGGTTTTCTTAAAGGAAAATCCCATTGTCTTATCGAATCAGCCACGATCATTGTCAAATTTCTCGATCAGTTCTAGAGGGTCTAGAACTGCCCTTGAGAGGAATATTCAGATAGAGCTGCAATTGTTGAGTGAAGAAAGGGAGTTGAAGGAGAAAAGAGATAAAGAGTACTTGGAGAAGAAAAATAAAATCTTGAGCAAGATGCCACGGGAAGACGGATCATCAGTTACCGATGCCGAAGCAATTTCTATCACCAAAGTGAATAAGTGGTTAGGAGATGATTTACGCGAACCTTTGTCGCAGTCAAAGTTGATTCATAAAGATTCAGATCCAAGTCAAGAACATCCATTTGAGCCTAAATTGAAATACAATGGTCATGATTGTGATCTTACTAGGTTATGGCCCGGAAACTTGTGCAAGTCCAATGAGAGGTCAACGGAAATTCAACATGCTCCAGTTATGTACAAACATTCAACATACCAATTCCCACCTCGAGCACCATACGTACCACCACAGCAGCAATTCCCACCTCGAACACTATACGTACCACCACAGCAGCAGTTTCCACCTCAAGCACCATATGTACCACCACAGCAGCAGTTACCACCTCGAGCATCATACGTACCACCACAGCACCAGTTTCCGCCTCAAGCATTATTTACGCCCCTTCCAACAGTACCTTTTCTACCACCAAATGTAAGTGAAAAACAAACACGGAGCTTAAGTAAAAATCACATATCTGCGCGTCATTTGATGTCCAAAGACCTACCAAGTTTCGATGGAGATCCTGAACAATGGCCGTTGTTCATATCCAATTTTGAAAGGAGTACCGAACTTTGTGGTTTTACAGATGAAGAGAACGTGATGAGACTTAATAAGGCCTTGACGGGAAAGGCAAAAACCGCAGTCAGATGGTTACTTTTGCAACCGAATTGCTTTCATCAAGCCATGTCGAGGCTGAAGACACTCTATGGAAGACCGGAGCTTATTATCCAAACACTGCTTCAAAAGGTTAATACGACACCTCCACCCAAAGATGGGAAGTTAGAGACAATTTTGAATTTCGCCTTGGAAGTTCAAAACTTATATGCCACTATACAAGCAACAGGATTATACGCTCATCTAAACAACCCCTCGCTCCTGACTCAGCTTGAAGGTAAACTTCCGCCAACTATCCTCCTGAACTGGGGTATCTATAAGATGATGTTGCCGGATTGCACTCTCTCCCATTTTAGTGCATGGATTTACCAACTTGCTGAAGCCGCCAACGGGGTGCTAGTTCCACATACTCAAACGCCATCTGCAGAGAGCAAAGGTACCAGTCGATTTCGAGAGATCAAACCAAAATCCGGATTCCTTAATTCTCACTCACAGGTTGATGCAAATAATAACGAATCAAAACATAAGTGCTACGTTTGCCAAGGAAGTTGTAGTTCAGTGGCTGTATGTAAACAATTTCAGCAGCTCAGTCGAACCTCAAAGTGAGGAACGGTAAGAGAATACCAACTTTGTAGAAGATGTTTGAAGAAACACAATATACGGAATTGCCCTTTAACATCAGTTTGCGGCAAAGACAATTGCACCTTCAAACATCATCCGCTATTGCACAATGACCAGAACAACGTGGAGAAATCGATTAAGAAAGAAATTCAAGAGGTGAAAGGAAACGTTTCGGTCCATATGAAAAGCCATTGCAACGCTCATCGTAACAATTGTGAATCCACCCTATTTCGAATCGTACCAGTGATCCTGTATGGAAATGGATCTCAAATTAAGACTTTCGCCTTCCTGGATGATGGTTCGTCCTTGACCTTGATGGACGAGGAACTCGCAACCCAACTTAATATGAAGGGTAAACCACAGCCGTTGTGTCTAAAGTGGACTGGCAACACTAATAGATATGAAAACCAGTCACAATTGCTCACTCTCCGAATTTCAAGCACAGTACATGATGCTAAGATTTACGCATTGTCTGATGTTCACACTGTGAAGAACCTATCGCTGCCTTATCAATCTCTAAATTTCGAAGACCTACAGAATAAATATGAACATCTAAAAGGACTACCCATCGAATCGTATGATAATCAATCTCCACGTTTGTTAATTGGCCTGAAGCATACAAAATTGGGACTTCCTCTAAAATGTCGAGAAGGGAGAACCGAAGAGCCGGTCGCAACTAAGACTCGTTTGGGATGGCTAGTGCATGGTAGTTGCTCTCAACAGTTACATGACGTTGAATTAAGATACCAACACCACAATTTTCACATCTGTGAATGCAATGATACTGGATTGCAGCGTCTAGTTAAAGATTATATTTGTATGGATAACTTCGGGATATCAAACGCAGACAAGGTATTGATGCCAACTGAAGACAAGCGTGCGCTGGATCAGCTAGATACCAATACAATTCGAAAAAATGGGCGCTACGAAACATCGCTGCTCTGGAAATTCGACGACTTCGCTATACCAAACAGTCTTCCCATGGCAAAAAGGCGACTAGCTTGTCTTCACAAGAGAATGAAGAGGGAGCCGCAGCTGGCTAAATCCCTAGACGAGAAGATCAAACAATTTATCAAAAAAGGGTATGCTAGAAAGCTCACAAAAGAAGAAGTAACTGAAAGAGGTGACCGCTGTTGGTATCTTCCTATATTTCCTGTTTTCAATCCAAACAAACCTGGGAAGCTAAGGATAGTATGGGACGCAGCAGCGACCGTTCAAGGTGTATCGCTGAACTCTATGCTTTTGAGGGGTCCAGGTCAACTTGCATCACTTATAGCTGTTTTGTTTAAATTCAGAGAAGACCTAGTTGCAATCTTCGCAGACATCATGGAAATGTACCACCAAATTCAGATTCGCAAGGAAGACCAACACTTTCAAAGGTTTTTATGGAGTACCAGCGAGGAAGTTGAACCTGAGGTGTTAGCAATGCAGGTAATGATAATGGGAGCGACATCTGCCTCCGCCAGCGCGCAGTATGTGATCAGAAAGAATGCCGATGAATTTTCCGCCAAGTTTCCAAGAGCTGTTCAATCGATCAAAAATAATCAATATGTCGATGATCTGATGGATAGTACAAGCTCGGAAGAGAAGGCTATACAATTGGCTAAAGAAATTTGTTACGTACACCTACAAGGAGGATTCTTCATTAGGAACTGGATTTCTAATTCACCTGAAGTCGTAAAAGCAATGAAATCTGAACCAACCGACCAAGTGGATCTTGCTCTTGACGTGGAAATGGGGACTGAAAAGGTTTTAGGCATGTGGTGGTGCACTGCATCTGATTGCTTTACCTATAAAATAAATGCCAGTGCAGTTCAATCTGATATTCTTTCCGGTCACAAACGTCCAACGAAACGAGAAGTTCTAAGGATTTTGATGACGATCTTCGACCCATTAGGTCTCGTAGCACATTTCCTCATGTACATTAAGGTACTTCTACAGGATGTATGGCGATCCAATATCGGATGGGACGAAGATATCAAAGATGCGGAGCTAGAAAAGTGGCTGAAATGGATTCGATACCTGCCTGAAATCGTGAAACTCAAAATTCCGAGATGCTATATCGTCAATAATCCTGATTCGAGTTCCGAAATTCAGTTGCACGTATTCGTGGATGCAAGCGAAAATGGTTTCGCCGCTGTTGCATACCTGAGAATCGCAAATGACGATAATATAAACTGTGTCCTGATTGGTGCCAAAACGAGAGTAGCTCCATTAAAAAGCTTATCGATCCCAAGGCTTGAGCTTCAGGCGGCAGTCCTCGGCGTAAGATTTGCGAAAGTCATTACAAAATCACACACGATCCGTATTTCCCAGTGTACTTTCTGGTCGGATTCAAAAAATGTTCTAAGCTGGATTCAATCTGATCACCGCAGATACAAACCTTTCGTTGCCTATCGTGTAAGCGAAATACTGGACTTCTCAGAAATATCCGATTGGAAATGGATTTCCACTAAGTTAAATGTTGCTGATGAAGGAACGAAGTGGCAGAAAGTTCCCGAGTTTAAGGCGTCCAATCGGTGGTTTACGGGTCCAGAATTTTTGAAAACTAACCCGAATCTTTGGCCAAATGAAATACACACTGAGAATGCCACAGTTGAGGAGTTAAAAACATGTTTTGTCAACCTACATACGCTGAATAAAGAAGAAAATTTTCGAATCAGTGATACCTCAAGTTGGAGACGGCTAATTAGGACTGCAGCATACTTTTTTCGCTTCATCCACAACACTAGCATTAAGAGACATCAAAGGAAGTCAGGTATTCTTCATCAGCAGAGAAAGGGATATCTCAGACAAGAAGAACTTCGATCTGCCGAAGCTGAGTTATTTCGTGAAGCCCAGACTAGTGAGTATTGGGATGAAATGGTGGACTTATCCTCCAAAAAATCCGTTGAAAAGAGCAGCATACTCTACAACCTGTGTCCATACCTAGACGCAGATAAGGTTATTCGAGCGAATAGCAGGATACCTTCCTCTGCTGATGTCAGCGAAGACGTTAAGAAACCCATAATTCTCCCAAGAAATCATCCCATCACCGCGCTAATCATCACCGATCTTCACGTCCGTTTCAACCATCGAAACCACGAAACCGTTATAAACGAACTGCGCCAAAAATTTCACATCGCTCATATGAGATCTGCATTAAGACTTGTAAGAAAAAACTGCCAAGATTGCAAAAATACCAGAGCCAAACCGCAACCTCCTATGATGGCTCAACTCCCACCAGCACGAATTGCTCCATTCTGTCGACCCTTCTCATTCGTCGGAGTCGACTACTTTGGTCCTATGAATGTGAGTATTCTTCGAAGAACCGAGAAACGATGGGGAGTATTGTTGACATGTCTGACAACCAGAGCAATTCATCTTGAGATCGCACACTCATTATCGGCAGATTCGTGCATTTTGGCTCTCAGAAATTTTATGGCAAGGCGTGGCGTTCCCATCGAGATCTTCAGCGACAACGGAACAAATTTCCATGGTGCTGAGCGAGAACTAAGAGAGGCGCTTAAAGAAGTCAACACTGAAAAACTAATGGAGACGTTCACGACAACCGATACCAAATGGACCTTCATTCCACCGGGGTCACCACATATGGGGGGCAGCTGGGAAAGGCTAGTGAGGTCAGTAAAAACCTCCCTCTACGACATAGTGCCAACTAGAAATCCTTCGGATGAGTTGTTACGGAGCATGCTTATAGAGGTAGAAAACATAGTAAATTCCCGTCCACTTACCTATATTCCCATCGACGACGAAAGCGAAGAAGCGTTAACTCCCAATCACTTTCTTTTGGGGTCTTCAAATGGCAGCAAACCACCCGCAGTATTCGACAGTGACACTAAATTACTTAAAAGAAACTGGCTTAGTGCCTGTCTATACGCGTTGTGCCCACAACGTTGTTACGAGAGTTTGTTGGCAAGAGAGGAGCTGAGTAGAGGGACGGGATGCTCATGACAGAAATTGAATTTTCTGCTTGGGCAGTACAGTTCCTTTCTCATTTCGTTCCGAATTTCTCATTATTTTCTGTTCGTCAATGCGAGAGGTACATTTGTTTTGCTCTTCGGCTTCGCTAAAGATTCCTCCGCAGGAATAGCTTCTCGCATAACAGAATTCCGTTTTTGAATTGAGTTCTGCACAATGCATACAGTTCTTTAAAAGAATCCTCGTCCAAAAGAAGATAACGATAACGATTCTATTTCTAAGCGTAGTTCGTCACTTAAAAGTTTAAAAGAACTTTGTGTATTCCTGCGGAGCCTCCAAGGTTTTGACCATTCCCTTGTGTTTTTCTTTTTTTTCCTCTTCTTCATTTAGCAGAAATAAAACATTTGCCGCTGCGCATATTGCAGTTAAACAAATAATTTCATTACTTCTATCCATTTCAATCTATAAAATTCTATATCTTGTAAAAAGCGGTATGTCGGTAGTATATCACCCGCTCAAAATCGCGAACACAAATGTTTCAAGTTCTTCGTTCCACAACACAAAATGGAAAACGGGCCATGAGTAGTCACAACACATGTAGACACATAGTGTTGTGCACACAACGTTGTGGGCACAACGCGTATAGACAGGCACTTATATCGCAACAGTACGCAGAACGCTTCTGGCAACGCTGGGTAAGGGAGTATCTTCCGACAATTACCCGCCGAACCAAGTGGTTTACTTCAGTGAAGCCTATTGAAAAGGGTGATATTGTCCTGATTGTCGATCCAATGAGCCCAAGAAACTGCTGGCCCAAAGGTCGTGTAATCCAAACTACGATTTCTAAAGACGGCCAAGTTCGAAGCGCCTTTGTGCAAACACAAAGTGGAGTTTATGAAAAGCCAGCAGTGAAATTAGCTGTTCTAGATATCAGAGCTGAGAAAGATGTTAGCCCACGGTCGGAACTACCAAGGGGGAGTGTTAACAACCCTGTGGCAAACGTAGTATGATCGGGTTGTTAGGTCATAATGTATCACCTCCCTGGTGGCTAGCAGCTTTCGGATAAACAAATATGCCGGAAGTCTCCGCCATACAAATTGGCATCCATTTTTTTAAACTTTAACCATTGTAATTGTAATTAAGCACGCAAAGAGCTAACAACTTAACTATACTACATAGATCTAATTGTATAAAAACAAAAAATCCTAAGATAAGAAACTAATGTAAGTATAATATAATATAAATATAGCTATATGTAATAAACATTAATAAAATTTATCTTAAAGGATTTTATAACTCCTTCACAAGACGATTGTGTTTCAGTTCATAAAAATAGTTTCTGTTGCCACCAAATCGTAGTAGAATGGGAAAAGG
Organism: Eupeodes corollae; assembly: GCF_945859685.1. NCBI lineage: Eukaryota > Metazoa > Arthropoda > Insecta > Diptera > Syrphidae > Eupeodes > Eupeodes corollae. The sequence goes on from NC_079148.1 coordinate 146,731,041, forward strand.
TTGAACACTTTTTAGCAAAAATGATTCCCCACTATTTGTATCCTTACTTAATCTCAAGTTTGGGTGGATTTAAAAGTTAACACAAAAGGAACCCTTTGACAAAAAATGAAAATGTATCTCGAATCGGTAGTGATCCATGTTTATAAATATAAATCAAGTAGAATGTGGCTGAGTTGCTAGATTAATTTCAAGCTGTCGAAGGAATGCCTGATTCTTTGAGTTTTCGGTGAGGGAATCTTAACTCAGCAACTTTCAAAGAAACAAAAAGTAATGATCCTGAAAATGAAGAAGATCAAAACGTTGCAAGAAATTTCGATGCGATTGATTCTGATAAATAAATTATTCTATGTGCAGAAGAGATTTTAAGTGGCAAAGACGAAAACGTTTCTCAGCACTAAATAGCACCTAAATAGTTGCACAAAGTCAGTTTTGGAAAAACAGGTTGAAAACCAAATTTTTTACCAGTAAAATTTGTATGAGATGATGAGGGACATAAACGAACATTTAAAGTACAAACTAAGAGATACCGAAATGAATGAAAAGTATCATAAAAAAAAGTCTTTAAAATTTATTTTGTATTGATTTAAAAAGATTTTTTTTTAAGTTTAATCTTCATTTTCTTATTTTTTTCTTTCAAACCTTTATTACCCATTATTTATAATAAAATTATAACTTAAAACATTTTAAATTCATAAATGTAAAAAAAGGAACAAATTTCGTGGGCATTAAATAGATACACAAATTTTAAAGATTTAAAATTGAACGCAAAGCTATTCTCAAATTAAAAAGTATTTTAATATCTTTCTAGTCTGGCACTAAAGGCCCAACTATAATAGGCATAAGCAAACATAAGCTTATATTAAAAACCCAACGAAAATTCACTTAAGTTTGCGAAATTACTGCAAATAGCCATAATGCAATTTTGCTCACGTATCTACATACATACGTCATGTCAAAATAATATTGGAAGCTGTGAAATTTGTTTTTGTTTTTTTGATTCAGGGCTTTTTTGATTCAGGACTTTTGGTTTTGTTTAAAATAAAAAAATGGATATAAATAACAAATTAAAAAAATTAAAGCTAGTAAGTACAGTATTTGAAGGACTTTGTGTTTTGAAAGAAATGGATCATCTACTTAAAAAAAAAGGAAACGTTTTTGTGCTGTTCGAGAAATAAACAGGGACATTAGATTTTATTGTCACCACTCATGCTAAAAACGTTATTAGACAACCAATTTCACCTGAATGTCGGCTGGCTGTCCTCCTTCTGTAAGTTCACTTTATGAAAAAATGCTTTCACATCTCATTCACTGCTTACTTTCTTTAGTTACTTGTCACAAGGCACGTCTTTTCAGTCACTGGCCTCGTCGTTCAAGTTAGGGAAAGAAACTGTTCGGCAAATAGTACTGGAAACGTCAGAGCTATTGTGGAAAGCTTTGCACCCAATCTATGTGCCTGAACCCAGTACCCAAGATTTTTAAATGATAACTCACGACTTCTGGACTTTGTGGAACATGCCCAATTGTCTTGGGTCAATCGATGGCAAACATTTTGCCCTAAGATGTCCACCCAATAGTGGATGTCAGTTCTTCAATTATAAGAAGTTCTTCAGCATTGTTCTTATGGCCGTTTGCGATGCGAAATATTGCTTCACCCACATTGACATTGGAGCGTATGGAAGCCAAAGCGACGGTGGTAAAAAACCAAAACTCTTTTTTCTAATGTTCTCACCTATCAATAACATTTTTTGTCTGACTAGGAATCCTTCAGGTCAGTTGTTTTGAAAGAAACTTTTGGGAAATAAACTTCCAATTCCTCAGCCAACAAACTTGCCGGACTCACCAGTTCAAATCCCGCATTACTTTGTGGGCGATGCTGCTTTCCCGTTGGCCACAAATCTTATGCGACCATATTATGATGGCCACTCGAAAACGCTGATTTGTTGGTCTTTAAAATGCTTTTGAGCACTTATGGATGTGTGCTTTGTGTCGTTGTCCTGCTGTAGAACACATTTGAGTATGATACTGTCGCCACCATTCTTTACTGTTTTTTTGGATGTATTGGTGTTTTAAGTTTTTCAAAGCAAGTCTTCTAACGGTGTGTCACCCATCACTTCCGAACAAATTTATCTTTGTTTCGTCCATTCATTAAACATTCCTCAACGTTTCGCCTCCTCTCCAATCAAAATGATCGTGGGGGAATAAGGGCACCATTCTTGTGATTCTTCTGAGCAAGTTACCTTCATCAACAAGTCTTCTACGAACAGTTCTAGATGTTATTTTAAGCTGTTATATGTTTTTTTATTTCCCTTGAAGACTTGTTAGGTTCTTTTTTTTTCAAGGCGCAAATGGTTTTCAGTCTTTTCTTGGGGTTGTTTTGCTTGGTTTTCCCAACCTTTTTTATGCTCTCAGCGGTCAAATTGCTTTTGATATTGAGATCTTTTGAGAGAGATCTGCTCATTATTCTGGATATTTCCCTCAAAGATTTTCCATCACTTCGTAGAACTAAAATGACAGCTTTCTCTTTTAGGGAACAATGTTTTCCTTAGAATTTTGTTTTATAAAAGTAAAAAAAATACTTTTTGTTTTATAAAAGTAAAAAAAAAATACCAAAAACTATAATTTTTGATACTAGTTAGATATTAAGGTCTGTGTTCCAATGTGTTTCTATTTTAATGTCCAACAAAAACACATTCTTACCTATGGAACGGTTTATCTCTAAACAATCAACAAGCAAATATATATTTTCAATATATGTACATATATATGTACAGTGGATCACAGCTTATTTGACCCACCTTTTACTCACAACTTTAAAAGAGAATATCTTTTTAACGAAGCAAGTAATCAACAAAATAAAATAGCGGAAATGTTAATTAAGTTTTTAATTTCATTTATTTATTTTTAATTAAAAATAGACAAAAAAAGTAACAAAATCAAATTAAAATAAATATTTCAGGATTACAGCTTATTTGACCCTTTTTAAAAATCGAGTATAATTATTACTATTTATTAACAAAAAGAAAGGTATGTCCTCCCTTTTGATTTATGACTGACTCAAGCCGATTTCGATAAGAATCCATCAGTTTTGTTGTCGTTTCCACAGGTATTCCTGACTATTCCTAAACTTAAGCCATCTTTATGCCATTTTTGTAGGAAATATGGCGCTCGCGTATTTTTGTGTCAAAAATTGACCAAAATTGACATTCAGATCTGGATTCTGTGCCGGCAGTTTCATGACGTGAGGGCGGTTGTAAATTAGCCAAGTTTGAACAATGCTCGATGTATGTTTCGGATCATTATCTTGATAAAATCGAAATGTATCCTTTATGCCTAGTTTTTCTGCGCTTTGGACCAAATTATTTTTGAGAATATTGAGGTACACTAAATTATCCATATTACTCACAATAAATTGCAACTTTCCGACTCCAGCTGCAGACATGCAGCATTGTATATATATTTCCTATAGTACTCCTATGGAACGAAAATTTTTATTTCATCTCCACGCCGTTTATGGCTCTGCGTGTATCAAAATGCTTGGTAGGAAATCAAAAATGAGGAGAAAATTACTAAAGAAAGAATGAGAAAAGTAAATTTGTTTAGGTTCCATAAGCATTAATATGTTCGAGGGAGTTAGCCAAAGTACAAATTTCAAACCAAAAAGGAAAAATATTTGTTTACATTTTTGTTTTGCTTTCACGCGTGAAAGCAAAACGTTATAGGTATTTTGAATTTAAAAATTGTCGTTAGATTTTAAATTTTCAATTTTCAATTTTTGTGAAAAATGAAATGTTGCCAAATTTGTCATATGATGCATTGAAGATTTTAAATATATTCAGTTATTTTGTTGTTGTTATTCTTGCGTATTATTTGTTATTTGTACGCATCAAGTATAAACACAATCAAAAATTAAAATTTATTCAAAACTTTGATGATTTTTGTTTTTTTTAACGGCTAAATAGGGTGTACTGAATTGAATTTTAAATTTGTATATAAAAACATTCAAATAAATAAATACAATATAATATAAAACTAGGTTCAAAAATTAACCTTACAGATATCAATGCCTTAATTTGAAAGATATAAGCCTAATATATAAGATATCGTGATTTTGACAGAATGGAAGTGTTTCTTGTGTGGAGATATCATTATGATAACATTAATTGCTTCTATGGAACTCTTCGATTCATATAGCCCAGAACATTTTACTTTTTTCGGTTTTAATCTTTTAAGGTCTTTTCTTGTAAAAGATACAAACATACTAGTTAGTGCATTGTATGCCGAGTTTGCACCTTGTATCAAGAGTTTTTTTTCGGCGGGCATTTTAATTAGCATGTCTAGGAATTTAGCAACAAAAACTTCTCAAAAACGGATATCTTATCAGAATAAATAGCCAATTTGACTCTAGTATATGAGATCTTAATAATGAATTGGTAGATAGTTTGAGGTTTAACTGCAAGTACTGACGAAATCAAAATTATTACCGAAAAGCTAATCAAAAAAAAAGTCCTTTTGAAAACAAAAGAGTCCCTTTTGAAGTAAAGGGAGATTTTGTACCTGTTATCTTTTTGGCAAAACTGGTTTAAACAGCTGACGCACGTTTCGTGTTTTGTTTCACTATCAAACGTCTTCAGTTTGGTCTACGAGTATAATTGCACCATGAATCGTCTTACAAACGAACAACGCTTGCAATTTATTGAATTGAAATATTGAAAATTGGACTAAGCGAATGGACACCTTGAGGCGCGGTCAAGTTCAACATCAGCATGAAATAATCTTCAAAAATTAAATTATCGTGCTATACATTCAAATAAAAATTTCATGCATTTTTCCGAATTGTATGTAGCTATGTGTTTGTTTTTAACTTTCATATATTTTTTAAAAATTCACCCTTTATAAATATATACATATACATACATATGAAACTGACAAACTAAAGGAATTACATGAAACTACATTTTTGGTATAAAAAAGATAAAATATAATTTTTTTGATTTAAGAGTCATATCAAAAATAAAGACAATTATCAGGAACACCCTATTGAATTGAAAAACAAATATATTAAAAAATATATTATATTCACTACCTACCTCAAAAAATACTCTTGCAGTACTTTTTTGCGTTGTTATTGTTTCTCTTATAAATATTTTTTCTATTTCTTTCCAAAGCATAACCGTAAAAACTTTCCTCTTTAAGTATAATATGCATACACACATATAATGTCAAAAAGTTGTTGCTATTGTCTCCCTCGATCTCCTACTACATTTGCATATGTTCTTCTCTATTTTCTATTCTTTAATTATTGTTGAATTTTCCTTCATTCTCAACTATTGAGGGGTATAAAAAAAGGGATCAAATTCAATCATCTCCACGCCTCTCAGATGTCGCTTCGATCGTTCCTCTTCATGAGAGTACTATAGAAAATATATATACAATGCATGCAGGCGCATACCATGACATGCCCTCCTCCATGCTTCACTGTTGCTCTTAAGTTTTTATCTTGGAGCTCTGTGTTCGGTATTCGTCACATATAAGACCGCCCATCAGATCCAAATATATTAAAGCCTAGTACATACTTGTGAACCATCTCGTGAACCCATACAAATTTCAGTTTTTGGTTCACCCGTGAACTTGCTCGTGAAGCTGAGTGGAGAACAAAGTGGAGAATTTTTGGTTCACGGGCAATTCACGTGCAAAATGTACGGGAACTGTTGGTGAAGCTTTGGCATTTGGTTTCCGCATTTTACAACGTGTACTCACAAGTGTGTACTAGTGAGCAATGTCAAAAGTTCACTTTCTCCACTTGCGAACGTTCACTTCACGAGGAAGTATGTACTAGGCTTAAATTTGAATTTATCCGCGAATATAACACTCTTCCACTCTTCTTTGCAAACTGAAAACGGCTCGATTTTTTTTACTGATAAAAGGTTTCTTCCGTGATACTCTTTCGTGCAGTTTTTGTGCCGATAGCTTTGGATTTTGTTTTACTCTTCGCTTAATATATCGTTCATCCGATGCACTAAATATTTTGTTCGGAGGTTTTCTTCCTTCATTTCCAATTCGATTCTCGAATACAAAACGGTGGATAATATCTTTGACCGTGTCATCTGGTAGGTTAACAATTTCAGCTATTTTTCGCCGAGAAAATCCATTGTTATGATTATGAAGCACTAATTCACGCTGTTCAACTGTTGTTCGTTTTCCCATCTTCGTAACACGTGTTGCTTTTGTGAAAAATAAGCAAAACTGGTCAAAAACTGTTCAATAAATCGATCATACAATGGAAAACTTTTCGTTGAGTTTTGACTCAGTTGACCCTTTAGTTGGAACTCGGTACGGAGTCATAGTCCAAGGCTCTAAAGGAAGCCAGAATCTCCTAGAAAGGAAAAGGTTCTGCAATTGTCAGTTTAAATATAATCAATCTTCCTATTTGTATATGCCTATTCGTTCCGTCTACTGTTCCGATTGCTTCTGGTACTCCAGACTTTTCAAAAAAATTCCATATTCATTTTTTTTCTCCTTCTCGGACATTTTGAAGTTTATTTAGCTTTGACCATATTACTCTTTCTAAAACGCCTAAAAAAACCTTCATTATTTTTGGCACAGTTTGTTATGAGAGCCCAGAATTTCTGTCTCTCCAATCTGCTGTTGGTAACGTCATGTTGCGAAGAATTTAAGCATTGCTGAGAGCTTACTGATATTTGACACAGAAGTTTTGCTTTGACGAATGCTCATTTCGTTAAAGGTTTCTTTTAAGAGCCTGTAATTTTTTACAAAGCTGAAACGGAAATAACTTTCTATAAAAAAAACCCTTTATAACTTAGCTCTAATATGTTAAAAGAATCACGAACCTAGCTGCGTTCGATTTGCTCTTATCTATCTTTATTTTCATTGGACCAACATCAAATCACAACAAAATTAATCTCAAAAACTTCAAGTTGAATCGCCAAGAAAGTTTATTTTATTATTTCATTTTAATTAACAACCTTAAACTGAGACTCGTTAGAAAGTAGAACATTTTAAGGAATAGAATAGGCATTATTATGTGAGTCTGGAACCGAATTTGAAGAGCTAAAAGAATACTATTGTCAGCGAAATAATTAATTTGTTTGAAAATGCAAAAAAGTGTCGGAGACAGAACAAAGCCGTGAGGCACACCAACATTTATAAAGTGGTTTTTAGCTTAAACCCATCCAATATAAATTTTATTGAACGATACTAAAGCTACACAAAAATTTTACTTCAACAAATATTTTCTAACCTATAAGAGAGCAAGATGTCAGGATGTAGGAAATGCCTTTGAAATGTCAAGTTAGTCTTATGGCTGAAACACAAACACACTTCAGCTTCGACTTAGCCTGACGTTTACGAGTTCAGCCATAGGAATTCAATGCATGCTATCACAATGAAGCTTCAAGTTTCATTTGACAATCGTAAGGAAATAACGTAATGTGACTCCAAACGGAAGCTCTACTTCAAATTTGCTGAACATTTGCTTTGTCTGACAGCTCAACAACTGTAAAAAAGTCAACAATCAAAATACATTTGCTTTTGGATGGTTTCCCATGAAAAAAAATAACAGCTGCTAATGACAGGGGTACCATTTTAGAAATGTCATATTGGAAGTGTCCAACGTAAAGCAGGTAAAGCCGAAGCTGAAGCGTGTTTGTGTTTCAGCCATTACTTTCTCCGATATTATGTAAATATTTATTCCACTGTTCGGTGAGATGAATCATGAGATCATCAGTGAACCTATGGCTATACTACTTTCGTTCGTCAAGATATTTTCTAAGTCTTTTATAGGAGTTCGCTGCACAAATACTGTTTACCCATTACTCGGAAAGAGCCCAGAAGAATAGGATAGATAGAAAAGCTTAAGCAGAGGTTTTTTTTTTTTGAGCTGGAAGAACACTTCTCAACAGTCACTCATTTACGCTTTTAAGAAGTTCGAGGAGGGGGGGGGTAGGACACTATCTGTATCTGTAGGTAATGTGGAATTGCAAACAAGTTAGTTTTCAAAGCGTAAAAAAGGAGAAGGAGGAAGAATAGCTCGGGTTTTACTTTACAGCATTTGTTGCCATCATTTTTGGTTCTTCGAATATTGAACTTTTACCGATTTTCAACAACAATTACATAACTTTTAATCTTCAACCCTGTTTACCTCTTCGAAGCTCTAATCAAATCATGCAAAGTTGTAAGTGAATCATTGCAGTTGAACTGGACCTCGTCTGAACACTGGGCACCCATAACCGGTCAACTTTCGTATAACCGTTTTAAATGTACGAATGAGGAAATGTTTATTGATGTTTTCTTATTAAAAAAACGTAATATTATGTACTTGAACTCTCTCTCTTTATGTACGTCTATAATTTATATCAATTGATAAAAAATGACTTCCCTTTTATTTAGTTTCTTATTCCAATGATGATGAATAACCCAAAAGTCGTTTAAGCAAAATACCTCCCCCAAACCATAATTTATCCAAAAATGTCCAAATCCAAAATACAAAATTTATTGAATCAATCATCGGTTATAAAAGAAAGAACACAAAAACAAGTAAATCCTTTGGCAGAGTAATCAAAGAAGCAATTTCTCAATGTCCCAGTGGTCCATATATTAATAATGTTTCTACCTAACCTTAAAAATAAACATCCACCATACTCTACTCAACATACCACCGCTCCGCCGGCCGTCGCCGGCTGGCCGGACCGTTCCAAACGTTCATCGCTTCATTGAACGTGATGCCATTATAGGCGCATTGCTCCATGAATAGAACTAATTCGAATCAGAAACAGAAAATTCCCTAATCACATCCGCAGCAAATTAATTTCCTGTGTCCTGTAATGACATTTCTGCCCAATCTTCATTTCATTCTAATTTTAGGTGCTGAAGCAAGGTCCGGTCCAGGCTTGATGTGGAGGTGGACGTGGACTTGGATACGGGTCTTCGTCTTGGTATTTTTGTTTTGGTTTGTGTTGTGATTAGATCCTTACTACACGTCGCGTTGTGTAGGACGTAGGTAAATAATGTAGGTATTTCCTTCCAATAGACACATATTCATAGAACGTTGTCTTCCTTATGTTGTGTAGCCAAAGTTGGATTATTCCAAAAGCGGAAGTACCTCACATCAGTTTCGGCATTGAAATAACTTATAATCTTTTTTTTGGATCCAATATAATGTTGGTACATATTGTTATTTTTATCTTAATCGTGTATCTTCATTTTAGGAATTTTAGGAAGACTGTATTGAAGACCTTTTGTGGCAGAAATTTGGACTTCGATAATTCGGGAAGAAATTCTTTGTGATTATGTTAGCATACCTTTTTTTCTTTAATGCGTAGGTGCGTATAATGAATCTCAAGGACAAAAATGCTGTGTCATGAATGAGTGAATGGGGATTGGGAGGACGTGACATCACATTTGATTTGATTGAAGGTAATTCAGCGTCAGAATGCAGCCGAGGAAACTATTTTAGATTATTTTTTCCCATTTTCAAACATCCTGAAAAACATTAAAGCGAATGACGTTCAGTTACACAAAGCCTCCATTTATTTTTTCTTAAGTAGAGAAGTCATTTAGATCATTTCATTTAATAAAAACGTTTGTATTTTGGTTGGAAACACGACACAATTCAATACAAGAAGTTTTGGATGAGTTTAAGTATGAATAACACAATATAAATGCTAGTGTGCCTCAGGGCTCTGTTTTGTCTCCGATATTATTACTCAAGTTTATAAATGATCTCCTGTCTGCAACTACAATTAAAGGGTTGATTTTGACAGCTCGTGGCGACCATATTATTACTTTTACTTTCTGTCAAAATATCTTCCTTTAATCAGTCACTAAAAAATCATCATGCTAAATTACAGCGTCGAGCAGCTCAAATAATAAAACTTTGTTAACAAAATGGGTTGCTCTCTAGTAGCAACGATGCACGCATTGATCCCTTTTTAATGGGGTACAAGGCCATCCTTCCAAGGTTCAACGGTTTGGTGGCCAAATAAGAGTAGTGAAAAACTAGCCAAAACCCGTGAGTCAACAAAACGCAATATCTGCTGAAAACATCGCCGCTGTTCGTGAATGTTTGCAGCAGAATATAAGGTTGATGGTTTTGCAGACCAAAACAAATAACTACCCTGAGAAACATCAACAATGACAAACTAGACATCTGTCTCTCAAGAATCCCAACTGACTTCGAGTCTTCAGATTCTCTATCAAATGAAATAATAACATGCATAATAAATCAAGACATCATAGTAGAACCGCAGTCAATGCTGAGGATATGGAAGGACCACTTCTGCAGACTTTACGACGACGAACTGAATTCCGCTGTCAGGCAGGATGATCCATTCAACATAGACGACGAAAGCCAACAATCCCGCCCTCCCGGCTTAGACGAAGTAAAGATTGCCATATCTAAGCTGAAGTCTAATAAAGCCGCTGAAGCGGATGGTTTGAATGCCGAGCTCTTTAAAGCAGCGGGAGATAAGTTGGTTAGGAGCATGCACCAACTTATCTGTAAGATATGGTTGGAAGAAAGCATGCCCGATGAATGGAACCTCGGTATTGTTTGCCCCATCCTGAAAAAAGAGCCCCTTTAAACTGCACCAACTATAGAGGAATCAGTCTGTTCTTAACATCGCCTATAAAATCTTCTCTGCCGTCATATTTGAACGTCTAAAGCCCATCGTCAACAACCTGATAGGTCCTCATCAGTGTGGTTTTAGACCAGGAAAGTCCACAGTTGATCAAATATTCACATTACGGAAGATCCTGGAAAAAACCCAAGAACACCAAATCGACACCCACCATCTTTTCATCGATTTCAAGGCCGCATATGACAGGTGATGCGCTGTCATATGCTGATGACATTGACATAATCGGAAGAACTCAGCGTGATGTCAATGGGGCTTTTGTGAGTATTGAGGCAGAGGCGGCAAAAATGGGTTTAACGGTTAATGAGGGCAAAACAAAGTACATGCTGTCGTCTAGAAAGGACATACAACACCGACGTTTTGGTCAAAACGTCACAATCGACAGACGTAACTTTGAGGTAGTCAAGGACTTCTTCTACCTAGGCTCCGCTGTAAACGCAGAAAACAGCAACAGCGCTGAGATCAAACGAAGAATAACTCTTGCTAACCGCTGTTTCTTTGAACTAAGAAAACAATTGAGTGGTAAAGTCTTCTCTCGAGGGTCCAAAGTGTTCCTGTATAAGACCCTTATCATCCCCGTCCTGCTATACGGTGCAGAAGCATGGACTATGACAAAAGCGGATGAAAGCACCTTGGGTCGCTTTGAGAGAAAAGTTCTTCGTGTGATCTATGGTCCCGTATGTATCGAAGGGGAGTGGAGGAGAAGATGGAACGACGAGCTGTACGGGCTGTACAACGACGTAGACCTAGCCAGAAGGGTAAAAGTCCAACGACTAAGATGGCTGGGTCACGTAGAGCGCATGGAAACCAATGCTCCGGCCCGGAAAGTCTTCGAATCCGCACCCACAGGACAGCGCAGTAGAGGAAGACCGCGGTTCTGGTGGCGCGCACAAGTGGAAGGTGACCTCTCCCAACTTGGAGCGCGAAACTGGAGACATCTAGCTAGGGACCGAGCTAGATGGAGAAGTTTGTTGGGTGAGGCCCTAGTTCACACAGGACTGTAGCGCCACCTTAAGTAAGTAAGTATTTTGTACATACAATATTTTGAAATATAGTATTTTGAGATACAGTATTTTAAATACATTATTTTGATTCATACAGTATTTCGTCGCCAAACCTAAAAATAAAAAAAGGCTGGGATGCGACCCACACTGATAACTTCCCATCCCGTCTGTCGATTTGTCTTGCTTAAAAGTTTGTCTTTATGTACTCGTATCAATTTTTACCAAATTTGGGTACTCTTTTTGTAGATTTTATTTTTTATATGAAAAAACGGACTGTTGGATTTTTATATAAAAATTACTGAATATCGAAAACAATATTTTCTGTGAAATAAAATAAATTTCAAGACAATATTTTTAAGTTTTGAAAAGCTATTTGAGTCGAAAGTAAATTTTTACGAAGTTTTAGTATTGTTTTTTTTTTGAGTTTTATTGTTTGTAACAAAAACTGTCAATTCGATTTTTTTTGAATTTTACCAACAATATTTCTTATGAGATAAAATTACTTTAAAGCCAATACTTAAAATTTTTAAAGAGATATTTGAGTCAAAAATCAATTTTTACCAACTTTTATACATTTTTTTTAGGTTTTTATTTTTTGTAAAAAAACTGTCAATTTGATTTTTTTCAAACTTTAATTGTATGTTGACAACAAGATTCTTTGAAAGATAAAAGTAATTAAAGCCAATATCTCAAAGTTTTGAAAAGATATTTGAGTCGAAAATCAATTTTTACCAACTTTTATAATTTTTTTTTTAGGTTTTTATTTTTTGTAAAAAAAAACTGTCAATTTGATTTTTTTCAAACTTTGATTGTATGTTGACAACAATATTTTTTGAAAGATAAAAGTAAATTAAAGCCAATATCTCAAAGTTTTGAAAAGATATTCGAGTCGAAAAGCAATTTTTACCAACTTTTATAAATTTTTTTTTAGGTTTTTATTTTTTGTAAAAAAAACTGTCAATTCGATTTTTCTCAAAAATTTTCAGAATGTTGAAAACAATATTTCTTATAAGATAAAATAAGTTTGAAGCCTAAATTAAATGTTTTTGAAAAGATATTTGAATCGATATTCAATTTTTACGAACTTTGAGTAATGTTTTTTTTAGATTTTTATTTTTTATAAAAAAAACTGTCAATTAGATTTTTCTCAAAATTTTATCAGATGTCAAAAACATTATTCTTTGTTGCACAAAATTGTTTTAGAGATAAAATCATATTTCAGTCGTAAAATTTTGGAGGTGACAATTTTTTTTTTTCAGTTTTATTGATTTTTAAAAAAAACCGTTATATTGATTTTTTTCAAAAAATATACCTGTTTGGTATCACGTTACAATCTATTATACAAAATTTAATTCAAGTCTCTAGCGTTTTTGGTTCGTAAGATATTTAGGGTTAACCAAAATTTTCACCTTTTTTTCAAACTGCTATGGTAAAAAAACCACCCACGCAATTTTCTTGAGAGCCCTTTCTGCATCTTTCTGCCTTTTTATCTGTATAACAAAATTTATTTGAAGTCGATATCTCTTCTGGTTCTTGAGCTATGGACGACGAAAAAAACGTCGCGAACGTACGGACGTACGGACGTACGGACGTACAAACGTACGTACACACGCACGCACAGACATCTTTCTAAAAATCTTTTATTTCGACTCTAGGGACCTTGAAACGTCGAGAAATGTCAAAATTTTCAATTTGACAAATCGGACCCATTACAATAACTTCCTATGGGAAGTTAATAAGGCACTAATTGAAGATGGTGTACCTTACGAATTTTTAAGAATTCATCTCAAAGTTTCAAGCTGCAACTTGTTGTGCTTTAAAAAAAAAATTCTTACGAATACGGAAGTTCCTCGTTCAAAAAATCAGTTATTTTAACAATACATAAAAAAGGTTTCCTAAATGACGTATCTAACTATATAGGTTTATTTTTAATAATTATCATAGCTAAGGTATTTTGCGGATTTCTTGTAAACCGTTTGGAAAAGAGGGTAGAAGAGAAAAATATACTATCAGACCTCTAGGCTGGATTTAGGAGAAATTATTAAACTGTTGACCAAATCTTTACTCTGTCATCGATAGTCAAAGCATTTGAGGCAAGAAATAAAAAGGTTTACTCGATGTTTGTCGACTTCAAAGCAGCGTTTGATTTGGTAAATCGCAATGCTTTAATATACAAACTTTCACAGACGGGTGTTTCAACCAGATTTTTAAATGTCATCAAGAATATTGTTGCGAAAATGAGTTAGTCCACCATAAAAAAAACAACACAAACAGATCTTTTTTTCTGAACTCATCAAAAACATCGTTGTTGGGAGATGAAGGAGAACGGCCGATTAGCTGAGATAGAAAGAGACACCTGTTTATTGCAAAGAAGAAGAATTCAAAAGGCAATTTCCGTGGAGACTTCGGAACAAAAACACTCTTATATGAAGATATAAATCTTCGGTAGACATCTTGGTTCGCCCACAAGCTAAACCGGAAACCAGACTCATATACTTGTTCTTAGTGTTCGTGTCATTTCTCACCTAACCTATGAAATTTCCCCAAAAAACTTAGTAAGTGATTCTATGTATAGGTGAAAACACGTCAATTTTTTTCGTTGAATTCGTCTACATCACAAATACAACAATGTAAACAAATGGGTCTTGGAGGGTGATACGTACGAAGGATTTATATCTTCATAAAGAGTGTTTTTGTCCGTAACATCAATTCTATAAACCAATATCACTATTTATCCATACAAAATTATACCTCTCGGGAGCCAGAGGCTTTAAAATATAAATATTTTAAAGCTAAAAATTGTTTTATTTATTTTCAAGGGTTCTTTCTTTCTTCGATTTTTACATTCTCGTCGATTTTTGCTACAATATGTATACAAACACAAAAGCTAACGTCTTGGATGGAACGCAATATTCTGAATGGTTTAGTACTGATTCTGGTGTCAAACAATGTTGTCCAATTAGTGCACTTTTATTTTCACTATTGATTAATGACATTGTTAACCACTTACCTGGTGGAATTAGATTGGTTGGAATCCGGATAAATGTGTTACTTTATGCTGACGACATGGTCATGTTATCGGAATCGAAAGAAAATCTTCAATTGATGATGAATCGACTCACTGCATATTGCGATAAATGGGGATTAGAAATCAATACAGATAAATAAAAAAATATTGATCTTTTCGAGATCCAATCGGACTGAAGCTGGTAGTAATTTAAAGCTCGACGAAAGGAGTTTTAAAGCGACAAACTAATATAGATATCTTGCAGTAAACCTCAACCCACGGTTAAGTTTTAGTAGGCACCTTGACATTAAAGCAAAAACATCAGAAAGTCTAATAAACTTAACATGGAGAAAGATTTTCACGAACAACCTTCCTTATTTTTCTACCAAATACCAAATTTTTAATTCAGTTGTAAAGTCCACTTTATGTTAAGCAGTATTCACATGAGCGCGACCAACGAACGACGAATGAATTACAAAATTTGAGTTTATATACGTTTGAAGACATATTTCCACACAAATTCTTAAAAAAACGATAGCAAAATAGTTTGTATTTGATTTATGATGCATACTTTTGCTTTTCAATATCATTTATTAATAAGTTTAAGAAAATAAATTTATTCGTCGCGAAAAAAATTGTAGTTGATTCGCGTTCCACATTATCCACACTCGCAAGGAATAAAATAATCGCGCGTAGTTAACCTAAAAAAATCATTCTTGTTTTGGTTTCGGTGGTGGATGGTATTCGGCTGTGGTCAAAGTCAAACTTCATTCGCGACGAAATAAAAACTCTCATTTGACAGAAATGTCAAAATCGACCAATATTCGTTCATTCGTTGGTCGTTGGTCGTGCTCATGTGAATAGTGCTTTATGCAACTCAAGTTTAGGGAATGGAAGAGTATGACGACTCAACGAAAGACCATACAATGGGAATTTTAACCAGTTCTCCAAACTCTGCAATAATAAATTAAAAGAATACTGCTTCCATTTTATAAGCGTATATGCAATTTTCAAATACAAGCGATTTTCATATTTTAAAAAATTTCTCTCATCCTTCAAGAGATAATTCTAATATTGGATAGACCAGATTGGACAATGGACAAGTCTTATCAACTATCTGAAGGAAATTTGCAGATTTAGAAAACTGATTATGAGAGAATATGGTTATGTAAAAATCAATATATAATTTAAACTGAAATTTAAAACAAAGTAGACCAATGAATAAGTTGCTAGTCGAGCTGAAGGCAAAGCCAAAAATTTTAATTTCATACAAAATCGAACTGAGCCAATAACTGAAACGATCATACGCTGCTTCGAGTTTTCGTTAATTAGACTTTGAAGCAGATGGAGTTTAACAGACTTTTGGTCGAAAAATCATCTTTAACGATGAGTCCCATTTTTGGATAAAATATTCCGGATTTGGAACATTGGAACAACCCCAATCCACACGAGATTCACGAGGTGCCAATGGATCCAAATAAAGTAACTGCTTGATGTGGATTTTGGGCTGGAGGTGATGCTGGTCAATAATCGATTCCATCGGTAAACGTCAGCTTTATTTATGCCAAAGCCATCGAAAACTGGACCGTCCGAATGCGCGCGACCCAGTGAAGCAGTGGCAGGAATTTAGGCGGTACAATATTTCAATATTTCCCATTGATAGGCTTCTGAAATGAAGAAAAACCTTATTATACACAACCTTATCAAAAGCAACTTGATTTATTCAATTTTAGAATCAATGCGGCTTTAATGTAAAACCCTTTATACTCTTTTTCAATTTTATAAATGATCTTCTGTCTGCAATTTCTAACTGAACGGTACAATCAACCACTTCTTGTTGAAATATCCCATACGCCAAGTCGCCAAAAAAAGGCTGGGATTCGACCCACACTGATAACTTCCCATCCCGATTATCGATTTGTCTTGCTTTAAATTTTGTTGGTTTTCGTGTTGGGTTAATAAAAAAGTTGCCGGTTGAATTATTCTTAAAATTTTCAAATTACCAACAATATTTTTCATATATAGAACTAGTTTAGTTTCAAAATCTAGTTTTGTTAAATAGTTTTTTAGTAGAAACCAAATTTTTACCAATTTTAGTAGCATTGCTCAACTTTTTTTATTTCTTTTATAAAAAAATACAAATTGGATGAATGAAAACAATTTGACAGACATCGAGAACCGAACATCAATTTTTACCAAATTTGCGTACTATTTTTTGTAGATTTTATTTTTTATGAAAAAAACGGACTGTTGGATTTTTGTAAAAAAATAATATCGAAAACAATATTTTCTATGAGATAAAATAAGTTTGAAGGCAATGTTTTAATTTTTAAAAAGTTATTTGAGTCGAAAATAAATTTTTACCAAATTTTAGTATTGTTTTTTTGTCAATTCGATGTTTCTCAAAATGTTATCGAATGTTTCTTATAAGATAAAATTAGTTTCAAGCCAATATCTCAAAGTTTTTAAAACATATTTACGTAGAAAAACAATTTTTACCAACTTTTTTAAACTTTGGTTTAGGTTTTTATTTTTTGTTACAAAAAACTGTTTATTCGATTTGTCCCAAAATTGGTCCAAATGTTAAAAACGATATTTCTTATAAGTTAAAATTACTGTTTTTTTTTTGGTTTTTATTTTTTATAAAAAAAAAACTGTCAATCTGATTTTTATCAAAATTTTACCAGATGTTAAAAAGGTTTTTTTTTTCGTTGCACAAAGTTGTTTTAGAGATGAAATCATTTTTTATCCGTAAAATTTTTGATGTGACAATTTTTTTTTCAGTTTTTTTGATTTATAAAACACCGTTAATTTGATTGTTTTCCAAAAATATACTTGTTTGGTATCACTTTAAAATATATAACATTAAATTTAATTCAAGTCACTAACGCTATTGGTTCGTGAGACATTTAGAGTTAACCAAAATGTTCACCTATTTTTTGAACTGCTATGATAAAAACCAACCAACTAAATTTTCTAAAGGGCCTTTCTGCATCTTTCTGCAATAGTATCTGGATAACAACATTTATTTGAAGCCGATATCTCTTTTTTTTCTTGAGCTAAGGACGACGAAAAATCATAGCGAAGGTACGGACATACAAGTATGTACATATGTACATCTTTCTCAAAAGTTTTTATTTCCACTCTAGGGACCTTGAAACGTCGAGAAATGTCAAATTTTTAATTCGACAAATCGGACACATTACAATAACTTCTTATGGGAAGTTAAAAAACCTACATCCGTCCTAATGTTAAGTATAACTCCCATTTCTGGGTTGGTGCTTCAGAAACTTACTTAAGCTTCTTTGACAAAATTCAAAGAAGAGATTTTGAAATGATTGGTACCAATAATATCTCTGAAATTGTATAACTCTTAAGTACAGAGACTCGTTCTTTAGCCGTACTAGGCGAATGTGAAATGCGTTACCACGCTCTGGGGCCTGATTATGGGATTCGCGTAGAATTGTTTTGCTATCGAGTTTGACATTTTTCAATTATTGCTTTCGCTTTTGCCTTCTTCATTTTGAATTCGACCAAATAACGAATTCAAAGGCGAATTTAAAATATCATAATGTTTGTTGGCGAGTTAAAACTAAAAGCCGACAGCTTTTTTTGGCGGATTTACAGGCAAAAGAGTGCTTACTATTATTTACTGTTCGATTTCGTGGATTCTTTCTCGATTGCTATTATATAAAAAAGTGAGTTAGTTTTGTTTACATTTTCTTATAATTTATCCACATTCCACAATAAAATATTAAATATTGAATAAATAACCGCAAATTTCACAAATTTAATCAAAACAAAACAAAATGTGTGGAAAGCTGTCAAACCAAAGTGTCAAATCACTGGAATATGGAAATAAAAGTCAAACCAAAAGTGTCAAATTACTGGAATATAGGAAGAACTATTTTCGAATTCGTTAGTAAGGAAATACAACGCAAGTCAAATTTGAAAGGTCGAACCTCATAATAAGGCCCCTCTGTCTTTCCTTGTCATTGCGATGTTCAAGAGTTCAAAAACAGTGTTCACCGACACCTCATCTTCAATCCTCTCGCTTCCTTTATAACTTTTCCAAGCATATCTTTTAAAAAGAGAATTAAAGTTGCTGTCCTGTTGGAAAATTCTAATAGTGTACTAAACGTGCACTAGTAGTGTCCAAAGTAAGGACACTAATTAGAGTTAATTCTTAAAAAGTCACAAATTACAATTCAGTATTTTCAGTTTCAGTTGTTTGTAGTTCTAAATTATACCTTCCAATTTCCAAATCAGTCAAAACGATTAAATTGAAACTAATTTTTCAAACGACAAGTTACCGTTATTTATGTTCAATTCGGGAGTTGGCTGATTAGGTTCCTTTCTCTTTGGACTGTTTATAGGTTTGCTATATTAGGTGATCTACAGAGTGAAACCAATAATGTTCAAGAGTTCGTGTTGAAAGACAAACTCTTGTGGACGACAAAATCTTGCTCCAAATTTATTCTCCTGCTGCGTGGCTCTGCGTGATGGAGTTTCCCAAAGCTTGTCCAATTGCCAATCCATATATCTATCGGTACCTTACTTTGAGCTGAGCAGTGATCATGCGACGACGGCGACGACGAGGTAAGCTCTATAAGTTGTTAAAGGAATAAGAAAATGTTGGGGTTTATAATAAGATTGGCTCTGTTCAATTGGCAATCCGTTCGTTGTTGGTCTACCGCTGCGCTGCGAAGACAATGATTGTTAACATTATTGACAAATGAAGTGGAGCTATGGGCCGTTCGGCAATAACAACAACAACAATAAAAACCAAGACGACAAAATGCTCCTGCGCAAGTTGTTTATGTTAGATTTAGAGTTGTTCGTTAGATTGTGTGGGGCTCTGGAATGGTAAGGCAATTAATTTATGAACAGACCAAAGAGCCTCCTTCTATATCTACGAGTATAAGTATGCGGTTTGTACCTGGTAATTTCCAAAGACTTGGTATTCTTTAAGAAAAAAAGTAAGTGATGAGGAAGATTTGCAAGTTGTTGCTGCACTTTCATTCCAAGAGGAAAGAAAAGAAAAGAAAAGAAAAGAAGGAACTCTCATAGCGATCGCAGTGCGGAATTCCATTTACGGATATGTAACACAAAAGTATCTCATTAAAGAAACGCTCTGGGAATTCATCTTTGAATTGATCTTTTTTTTCATTCTTCCTAAATTTGTGTATACTTTGTTGCTGTTGTTGGTTTCCTTTCTTTGTGAACTGGTATAGTATATGGCGGTGATTTGGTTTGAAAATGGACACAACGGAATTTGATCGTATTTGGAAGCTTTGAAATAAAACTGGCTTAGCATTTGATTGGCTTGATTTTTGTTATGGCCGCAATGCCAATTTCATTCCGGGTAAATTTACCGTTAGTTAGAAAGAAGACAGATTTCATTTACGCTTTCTCTTGAAAATATTGCAACTTTAATATTGACATTTGTTTTGACACTCCGATATTTTCTTCTATCAAGTACGAAAAGAATTCAAATAACCAAAAAGATTGATTTATTTGTTTTAGGAACGATATATTTTGCTTTTAGAACCATCAAATTTTACAGGCAGTTTTACACCGAATTTGACAGAAAATACTGATCCAATAAGCAAAAGTTGATTTTTTTTATCGTAAATCAATTTGTCTGATCTATTTTTTTATAAAATTTATTTTCATCCAACTAAATTGGAAAATATGTCAAGATTTGTGGTTATAAGTTAACAAAATTGAATAATTGTTCGACGGATTCTTCCATTGATATAACATGTTATTTCCGTTATATGTTGTGATCTAACAGAACAGAAATTAAACTGCTTTTTTTAAACAGCAGATTGTAAGTTGTTTTTTTTTGATTTTTTTGACAGCTAATATAATTTATCTATCCAACACGTTCAGTAAGGTATCGAACAATTCACTAATCCAATACGAGGTTGAACACAGCCATTTTGTCCATCTTTCTTCTTCTAGAAGAGACGAATGATATTAAAGTTGTCAAATGTTTCAACTTAAAAATTTATTTAAAAACTCTTAAGTATTAGAATTAGCTTTTCTTTTTAAATGATTTCAACATAATTTTTCAAATCAAATTTTCCCCAACGCCGGCCATTCACGACTCAAAATAACTCAGCAAATTCACTTAAGAAAAATCAAAGCATTTTTAATCTAAGCTTAAAGGTAATTCAGATATTCTTTAAAAATTGAGTTTTTTTCGTGGCGCATGGAACACGATTGGAATATTTGTTGTCATTGTATTGGTGAATTTGCCCAAATATCCAGATCTGTAGAATTGAACTTAAATTAAAAATAAATCAAATTAGTTTGCCTCATGAAATACAAAAACAGGGGAAATAAGTGTTTCGACAGATCTAGATCAAGATTAAATTGATTTAAGTAAACTAGGGAAATCTTCGGTACAAAAGAAATAGTAAGCGATGTTATATCTGTCAGTGGTGTAAAATCGTATCATCACCATCTAGTAGTGCCCGCTGAACAGTTGAAAGGTGAACTAACGACGAACGTTGGATCCATCGTATCCAGAGCTGTGTCACCTGAGTTTCTTTCTCAGGAAGTAGGAGCAAAAGACTAGATATCGCTCTGAAGAATCAGCTCTAACGATCTCAGTCATGCGCAGGCTTCAGAAGCCCACCCTCAACGATCCCCTCAACGAAATAAAAGCTCATGTGACAATCCTCCAGGAGATGCGATGGAATGGGCCAGTCAGTAGGAAGATTGAAGGCTGTGATTTCTACTATAGAAAGTGTCTACTCGATGGGAGAAAGCGCTTATTTGAATGTGATTTTGCTGTCAGAGGGAAACTAAGGCAAAGAGTTTTAAGCTTTCGGGAAGTAAGCGAAAGAGTGACGACAATCCGCATTAAGGCCGAATTCCACCACTTGAGCCTTATCAGCGGTCATGTCCCGACGGAAGAGAAGGATGACAATACCTAAGAAGAATTCTATGAGCTCCTCTTCAAAACATATGAGCAATGTCCCAAAAACTACTACTACGGACTCAGGCTTATCGACTTCCAGATTCCTTCGTCCAGATATCCACAAAGGTACTTCGTGGTCCCCCGATGATCGAACATGCAACCAAATCGATCATGTTGCTATTGGCGGAAGACACTCCTCTAGCATACTTGCCGTTCGTCCGTACAGATCAGCTAACATAGATTCCGAGTACTACCTAGTTGGTGCTAAACTGTGCGTTCAAATATCCATGGAAGCTCTTAGGCGAAGAACAACCTCGAGGAGAAGATTCAACGTTGGACGACTGCAGCAGGATAGCGCCAATGCCTTTGCCGATCGAGTATCCCTAGAGCTTTGTGAGAAACCCTACAACGGACGAGATGTGCCCAGAGACCCACTGGCAGCTTTGCAAACAATCCGTCAGGAATGCTGCAGAAGAGGTGCTAAGTTTCTCACAGCGCCACCAAGGGCTCAGGAAAACAAAACCAAAACGGAGGCATACAGATTGTGGCACCAAAGGAGGACACGATCTTCCTGCCAGCTCTACGTCAACAGCAGAAGGGATGATAACCGCTTGCTCGGAAGAAAGAAAAAAGCCCATGAGCAGCGTGAAGTCGAGGAGATCGAGACGCAGTCAATGCTAAAAGCTGGAGAGATCATTTCAACCACCTGCTTAATGGTGGTGAAGTCAACGATTCCGCCAGCGAGCAGCCACGTCAAATCCATTTGGTTGACGATCTAGAGTTCCACCCACCCGACCAAAGTGAGATCAAACTAGCCATCACCAGGCTGAAGTCGAATAAAGCGGCCGGTGATGACGGTGATGAGCATGCACCTGCTAGTTACTAAAATATGGTCGGAAGAAACCATGACCGACGAGTGGAACTTAAGCCCGATCCATAAAAAATGTGACCTCCTTGACTTAGAGGCATAAGCCTTTTAAACATCGTATACAAGATTTTGTCCAGGGTATTTTGTGAACGCCTGAAGCCATTTACTGACGAAATAATTGGCCCTTACCAGTGTGGCTTCGGGCCTGGAAAATCTATCATCGACCAAATTTTCAATCTACGCCAAATCCTGGAAAAGACCCAAGAACACAACATCGAAACACAATGTCTTTTCATCGAATTTAAAGCAGCTTATGACAGTGTAGACAGGAACGAACTATATATATCCCTACGAAACTGATACGACATATCAGGATGACGATGGAAAGTGATCGTTGCTGCGTCAAAATTGAAAGAAACTCGACCGAAGCCTTCGAAACCACAGAGGTCTTCGACAATGACATGCGCTGTCATGTAGCGGCTTTAATATTGTTCTTGAAAGAGTGGTGCGTAACAGCAACGTCAATAGAAGTGGCACCATCTTTCAAAAATCCACACAGATGACATCGACATTATGGGAAGAGCCAAATGAGCAGTGACGGATGCTTTCTCTAATGTGGAGTCTGAGGCTAAAAAATGGGTCTTGACATTGACGAGGACAAAACGAAGTATTTACTGTCGCCAAATAGAGTCGATTCACACCGTAGACTTGGTCAAAATGTGACAATTAACAGGTACAATTTCGAGGTGGTATCTGGGCACTGCTATTAATTCTGCAAATGACTTTAGCACGCAGATCAAACGCAGTCTTGCTGTATTGGGCAGAAGCATGAACCCTCTCCCAGGCGGATGAAGGATCTCTTGGTATCTTCGAGGAGAAGGTTCTGCGTACGATCTTTGGTTCGGTTTGTATCGACAGGCAAAATAACATCTGGCGGAGAGGATTTGATCAGGAGTTATACGAGCTGTACAGCGACTTGCCACTGGTAAAAAAACCGAGTGTACAACGCTTAAGATGGCTAGGGCATGTCGAGCGAATGAACATCCAAGCTCCAGTCCGTAATGTATTCAACGCCATGCCTGAGGGAACAAGAAGCTAAGGCAGGCCTCATCTCTCTTCTTGGTATTCGAAACTGGAGGCAGCAAGCTAGAGATCGATTATTACTTGAGGCCCAGGACCACAATGCGCTGTAGCGCCAACTAAAGTAAAGTAAGTAAGTTATATCTGTCAAAAGTTCAACCAAAATAATAGAAAAATGTAGGTTAGAATTTGTTGGTTTAAAAAATGAATATTTTTGTAAATATTTTAACAGATGACCCAAATTAAAAATATCTTTTCATAAATCCTGACATAAATCTGTTCGCATGTAAACAATTCGAATTATTAATTACGAATGCAACTCAAATCAAAAGGAAAAATTGGCAGTTTGACAGATATGATTATTAAAATCATAATGGCTGAATCACAAACACGCTTCAGCTTCGGCTTCGTCTGCGTTACGGTGGGAATGCTTGGAGGTTGCTTTGAATGACATTTTTATTATTTCATCCCTCCAAAGAGTAAATATTTTGTTTGTTGCAATTTTGTACAGCTGTTGAGCTGTCATACAAAGCAAATGTTCAGATAATTGAACTAGAGCTTCCGTTTGAAGTCACATTACGTTACATAATGTTCTTTTACTTACGATTGTCAAACGAAACGTGAGGTCGAAGCTTCATTGTGATAGCACGCATTGAATTCCTATGGCTGAACTCGTAAACGTCAGGCGAAGCCGAAGCTGAAACGTTTTTGTGATTCAGCCATAAAAGTATTAATATTGGAAGATTCCATACATTTATTAATAAAAGCAAAATTTTGAAGTAAAAACTTGTGCATCATTAATTTCTGTCAAATATATGTCACACAATGCGAGTAAACGTAATGAATGTCGTAACCTCATCTCATCAAGCATTTAACCGACCGACGACTGCAAATAGATTTTATATGATGTCCGTTGACGCCAACAAAAACGACGCACGATCACTACGAAGACGAAGACGACGACAACGATTTTGACGGCTGTGCACGTAAACACGACTATTTCTCATGAGCTTCAAATCCTCCATATTTTAACTCCATCGTCCACACTCATGTCATGCCAATTCTAATTACGATTTATAGGAAGCGGTCACCAGAAACGCACGCCGCTTACCGCTAACATAAATCGAAATCATCCAAGAATACAAACCAGTAAATTATTACATTGATATTGTATAAATGTAACTCATGGTCGCAGAGATGAAAACAAGCCAACTCGGTACCGCGCCACGCCAGCCATATCCAACGTTCTTTCGTTCACCGGTCTCCACCAACTCCGTCATCGAAATTGCCAGAGTAACCGTTTCTGGTGCACATTAGTAACAGAAGAATCAGCAAAGATCGATTTGCCTTAAGATGGCAGCGCATCTGATTGCACTCAGACTAAGAACCGCTAAAGCCCTAGCAGACTTTGAACATATCGTCCAAGCTGAATTTATGCTTGAACAGGGAGCCTCTGACATTCCCGATGGTGATTTACTCCACACTGTAAGTGATGTAAGTGCGTGCCAGGGCAAGAGATAAGCCCAGCTCTTCATTTATGTAGTCTCTACCTTTGCAACAAAAGAGAACTCCGAGCTTATACCGATCTGACCAGTTCCCTTTACAATGGACACTTAAATTATAGTTCCGCCAAAAAGACGAAACCAAAATGAGATTGTCCGCAATTGTGCGGTGTTGGTGGCAGCGGAAAAGTCACGCTTTACAAGCTTGTACGCCATTTGCTGTGCTGATTGGATGCAATAGCACGACTACGACTACGACGACAAGACGATGGAAATGGCTGTCCACTAAGTCCACGTGTTAATTCCATTTAATCCCTTCTCCATCAGTGTTGTGTTGTCGGATTGGAACCGAAGGAGCGACGATTCTACGATGATGGTGATGACGATGCGCGAGTGTTTAATTCATTGCATTGCATGCTCATAACCATAATAAGGCAATATTCTCCGTCTCCATCTCCATCTCTAACCCAGACCAGGCCAGGAATACAAGTAGTGATTCAGATTCAGACTTACGGAGTGTGGACTAAGCTACGAGTAGGTACATAATGTTGAAGCTAACAGATCTACAAGTGCGAGAGAATTGTGTTGTGCTCGAGGCGATTTGTTAATTTGTTTCTTGCTTGGATAACATTCGTCACATGGACATGAGTGCCAAATTACTACTGATGATTGTTCAAGACATGCCGAAGACAGTTTATGGATTTTCTATCAGTCGTACTTATACGATCGCGATGCGGCTGCTGAACTGAAACTCTTGTATATGGGTTATGTTAATGGCTGCTTCGAATGGAGCATCTAGCGATATATTGAGATTGAGAAATACTGACGTTAAGGATAATGAGAAACATTGATTTGATGTGGTTCAACTCGTCAATATCTTCCGCACTAATGATACATGATGTTACGCAATAAATGGAGAGATGTTTTTTTTTTGAGTTGGATGGGCTTTGTAAAGGGTTTTGCAATAGCTGTGCCTAATCTGAGATAGATAGGGTATCTGGATATCTTTTTGTTAGTGTTTTACGTGTAAAATAACAGCTGATCAAAAACAGCTGAGATGTCAAAAAAGGAATCCAAAGGTATCTAAGAATTTTTTGGGTATGTAGATATTTGACAGAACCGCTGATTGAACGCATGGTTGAAATTTGAAAATTGAGTTCAGGTTTTTGTATTTGTTGGTAAACAAAAAGATACAAAATGTTGGTTAAAGTTCTATTTGAGGATATTCTGTACATAATAGACGATGAAGAAGCTATTTACTTCCGAATTTTAGAAGGTAATTATGATATATTTTTTTAATCTTCAAAATTGACTTATTTGGTTCTCGTTTTGTAGACGACCAATTTGCTAGGTCTGTCCTTCAGTCTAGTGTCCAGCATTCTGAAGTTGAAGAAACTCATCCTGTGTCAGATCCAATATCTCCAATATCTTGTGGAAATAAATAAATCTAACTTTTTTGTTTTTATGTATAAATGGAGACATGGGCGGACAGCTTGTGGAACTACAAGCAAATAAGGTCGCTAAAAGGAAAGGTAAGTTATTCTTCCGGGTAATTCAAAACCCCGAAGAAGCACCACTCTATTTCCTTTTTTAAGGTTGGGAACATGAATCCATCCGACACTCGAAAACCCAGCGAAGAACAATTTTTTAAAATTTGCAAAAGTTCTTCAAAAACGCTGGTCAATTTTTGACTAGAAGGAATTAGAAATGAAATAAAAATATGAGAAAGCCCTACAAAATTATCATAGACAATAACAAGAAAGCGTCGACTGGTCGAGGGTGAATGAACTGGCCATGCTTTGAGATGATAGCTGAAATTTACCTCAACGAGGCACAAGTTAGTGACACCGAAACAATAAGTTCCTTTGTGCCATCCTCTGTATCTATCCGAGTTTTCCTATTTTGGAAATTAATATCTTCAGACTTAAAAATTTAATAAGTGATATTGATGATGGCATTTTACTTGAGGAATATTGTTGGAATGCTGAACAGTTGGCCATTTAATATACTCTCCGAGCAAAGAACTCTTAGCTAAATTGAACCTGTCTTCAGCTGATAAGAAACTTTCTTGCTTACTCAAGATCCAAACAAAAAGCAATTCATTATAGATATCAAGGCTAGTTTGTGCCCCTTGAATGGTTTTTAAAGAAGCGTTTGATTAGCAAATGGATATATCATGCAAAAAAAATTCTTGCGTTGGTCCCACCATTAAGCTAAGACTTTATCTACTGTGAACAAACCAACTCAAAATCTTACCGCAAAGGAAATTCTGCTCATTCGGAACTGAGATCGAAATTCTTCCATCTTTCTAGGTATTGTCACCTCATACTAGTCCTCGTTTCTGTTAGGAAAGTTTTCTGTAAAACGTTAAATCGTTTAAAACCGAAGATTTCGCAAGTTAATTTATTAATCGTATAGAATTCGAATTGAGCTAAGAGAAAATTTAACATAGATTACAGATAAAGGTTATCTCTTATTTATTAAATTGTTACACACCCATCAATTCATCATCGGCCGACGAATCAGTTGAAGTATGCATTAAACAATTTTGACTTCGAAACTTACATAAATGTTTCTCTGCTTTTTGTGGACAGCTGAATGTTGTTTTTATTTTTTGACAGCTATCCAACTCGTTCAACAAGGTATCTAAAAATCCACCTATCCAAGATACCCTATCCAACACGAGATTGAACGCAGCTAATAGGGATTTTGACAGCTCTTGGCAGCCATATTGTTTAGTTTACTCTCTGTCAAAATATTTTCTTCCAATTGGTTACTAATGATAAATGATTATAACAGTGTCGAAACGCACGTGCGAATGATAAAACTTTATTATCGAAATGAGTTGGAAGTCCTGGTTCATCATAAAAAAGCATCTTTAGCGATGAAGCCCATTTTTGGATGTCATGGTTATTCGTGAATAAGAAAAATTAGTGAATTTGGGACGAGACCAATCCAAATAAAGTTATTGTTTTTGTTGGGGCTTTTGGAAGTCAACTGTGACTTCCGAAAAAGCCGCAAACCACCGACAAATATTATTAGTCCAGATGCCGCTTCAGCCGTCCTTTAATGATATACATTATAATATGACATTGAATTGAAGACCGCAGTGACCGTGACGATGATGAATCCATTTCCATTCAACAGAACTTCATGGGCTAAAGTTACAAACTTTCAACTCAATCAACAGGTTCAAATATTTGTGTCGCTTATGTCTTTAGCTTAAAGCGCACTGTAAGCTTACTTCTGAAAAATTCGATCCCAAGTTTGATCTTCAAGCCACACCAACTTTAAGGAGCTTTGAAGTGACAATAATGCAATTTAAAGATACAAGTCAATACAAGTTTTATGGGATTAGAGACACAGTCTTAGTACATATTTATGTTCAGAAGAAAATCATCTCGAAACTATGTGATAGACAAAACTGCTGCTAAGAAAAGATAAAAGATCTCCTTTTAAGCCTTAGGGTATATTTATTAATACTTATCATAGGAATTCTTTTCACAGGTTTATAGCGATCAGTGAAAATTTCATGGATAAACTGTATAAAATAGGTTTCGTGGATTCATCTGGAAATGGCCAGAGTTTTATCTAAAAATTAGATCACACAATGTAAAAGTTAGGTGCAGGACTAGTTCCTCTTAAAAAAAAATCTTTTGGGAGTCCCACAGGGATCCGTTCTGGGCACAATTTTATTTTTGGTATATATCTATTTATAGCAGGGATGCTAACCCAGTATTCTTTAGCAGGGATGCTAAAAAATTCGATTAAATTTTTTTTTCGTGTGAACGACACAATATAAAGATAAGCGCTACTAATCATGCATACGATTAAAATACATTTGAGATTTATCGAATCGTAGTGACAAGTTCGTACGGTATACGGAAAAAATTATTTCACGAATACGGAATTCTTCCGCATGGGCTTAGTGTGAACGCACAAATATAACACTTGCTGCCACTACTCTATTCGATAAAATCCCGTATACGGTATACGAGAAAAACATGGTCGTCTGAGCTTAGCCTTATTGAATTTGCTTAAACTAATTTTTTTAATTCACTTAAAATCTATATTTAAATTGACTTTTGACTTAAAACTAAATTTATTTTCAATTTCATATTTTTAATACTTAAACTTAAATTTAAATGTAAAACTTAAAGTCTTAATTTAAATTAAAACTTAAAACCTAAATTTAAATTAAAAATTCTAAAATGTAAATTAAAAATCATTGCAATTACACCTTAAAATGTCAAGATCCTAAATTCGTATTAAAATTTAAACTTTCAAATTTGCCGCCACTAAGAATCATCGGCCATCTTTTAATGTAACAAAAATGTACTCAAATTAAAAACAAGAAAGAAAAAAATAAAAGAAGGATCTGGCATTCAAGCACGGACCACCTTACCATAAAGTTTAACTTTGTTTTTCTTGCCTGTTTTTTCTTGAATCTGCTCCACCGTCGTCGTAGCTCTTTTTTTGGTCGAATTTTTTGAAGACTTTTTCAGTTTTGAAGTAAGTAAAAATTATTATTTGTGAAGATTTGCTAATCAGATTATTCGCGATTAAAATCTTAGCAGAGCGATTAAAAAAAGCTTTCCTAGTACATTTAGAATGTTTTTCCAATCAGTATCAACATAGATCCTAAGTAACATATGTTTTGCGTCAAATTTTATTTACATCGAAGAACTAGACACTCCGTTCTCAATGCCAGAACTACTTTTTGCCTTAGAAAAAATGAAAAACAATAAGGCTTCAGGTTTAGATGGCATCCCAGCCGAGATTTTGTAAATTGTCAGCTCACAATTTTTAGAACTAATATTGTTCTTACTTAACCGAGTGTTCAACAACGAAAAAAGGAAACTAATGTCGCTAAAAGTTTTTTTGATAAGAAAACTAATCTCTACGCTTTTTTTTGTAGAATTTAAAGCTGCCTATGATACATAGGTATAGGTGTTGGATTATCCACACAATTTTTAAGAATATATGAGAAACTTCTTACAAATACAAGAGCGGTAGTGGAAGAAGTGGGTGTCCCGCAAGGTTGCATTTTTGATACCTTGCTCTTCTCACTTTTTACTAACGACATTGGAGACAGTTTTCCAGGGGGTGTATATTGTGGTGATTTACTTCTTAAGCTGCTTTTATATGCGGATGACCTTGTCATTCTAACTGATAATCCAGTTACTCAAATTAACAAACTAAGCCAGTTTTGTAACTCTTGGGATCTTCAAATAAAAAGTCGAAGATTATGGTTTTTAGATCTCATAATCATAATGTCAGAAATGACCGTTTTTGGAACCTTAATGGTGAAGGAATGAAGCTAGTTAAAAAATGTATGTACTTAGGTTTTACAATAATACACAATTTAAACATCGGACCTCATATAAAAGATAAAACATCAGTTGCGAAATCAGCCATTAACTGCATTTGGTCAAGTTTTTTTTAATAACAAATGTATTAATGGTAAAATTTAAAGTATTTGATGCAACAATTAAAAGTTCACTCTTGTTTGCTAATGAAGTGTATGTTTACGAAGTATGTGAAGACTTTGAACTTATCCAGAGATATTTCTTCAAACGTGTATTAAGGGTCGATTTAAACACACCAAACTACGCAATATATGTCGAATCTGGACTCCAATTTTCTTAAAAAAACCTTAAAGCAAATGCCAATGTCAAAGTTTTAAAGAGATGTGATAATAATCTTCAAAGAAAAGTATTCATGATTGCACTTCAGCGTTGTTATATGCCGTTCAAAAATTGACAAGAATTGGCTGCTAATTATAATACGACATTGAATTTAGCCTTTAATAACTTTGGTTCATGGAAGGATGAATTCTATGACTGAGTCTCAGCAGTTGACGAAAAAATCCAAGAAATTAGTGTATTTCCAAATAGAGTTTTGATTGGAACTCAAGAACCATCAAATTCCATTCTAAAAGTTATCAAATGCTATTTGAAAGTAGACACAGGTTGGTGATGTAATGGGCCACATTTGGGTCCTTTTGAAACTTACTTTGATAGTTGCCAAAAAGCTTAAACAAAATATATTATAATCTCTATCACAGCTCGGCTCACTTAGTGGTGGAGTTCCCTATCGCAATTTGCCATTCAAGAACAAATCGACAACGAATAAAACCACGTTATCTATCATTGAAATCACAAGTTAGTAAATGGAAATCTGAGCCACAGGTCAAGCCCAACTTTTGATTCGATGGAGCCACAAAAATAAATAAATACCATTACCAAATTGCAAAAATAATGGAAACACGTTACTCTTGCGACATGCTCTCTCAATTTTCAACCCAAAAGCCATCAGGGCCAGGTTGGACTTTTAGACGGCGACTACAACGACGACTACGACGACGACGCAGTCTCTCGCATACTTATGAGCTGTCTAGTGTCTCAGTCTAAGTCTGGAACTTCATAAGCTCCAAAGAGCTCCAGCTGCGAAATTAATTTGTTCCTACTTTATATCCAATAACACCGATTGTAGTTTTAATCAATCTCGATTCATCTAGCCTAGCAAATAAGTGTTACAATTATTTAGCATACACATTGCGCTTGCGCTGCAGTGGCAGCAGCAACGGCACTCTGTCGTGCACTTTGGGTTGACTCATGCCAGCCCAGCCGCAGCCTCGCTGATGATGCCGCACCCAAACAAGAAAACGCCAATTCTCTATACAGTCACTAGCTAAGCTAGCAGAAAGATTAGTCGAAAATCCATGCTAGAGCCAGAGATACGTGGTCAGAATGGGAAAACCCAATTAAACTGGCAAATAGAAGGGTATATCTCTGTCCCCCTTGTGGTCTGCCATTTGTCCGTTTGGATGCTTAATCATGACAGGAGCAAAGCCACGCGAACACAAACCTCGAAATGTAGCCGGCCAACAACCAACGTAGGTAACGTGCAACTGTATCTAGCATTAGCCTTGGATCAGGCCCAGGTGCACTCTTAATGCGGTGTGGTATATATTGAGTCCGTCGTCGTCGATAGACAAAGTAGTCGTCGTCATCATCGTATCTTTTTAAAAAAGTTGGAGCACTATACAAACTAGTAGAGTGCTTAGATCATTCGACTAAAGCTGCGAGTGTAGGTAGGTCTAGGTGTATATCGGGCGTGGTTGCAAGCCGCTGAGCGCTACAATCACGGAAGTTGATTTATTTCGCATTGATTTAATGTGGACTGGAACCGTATAGCGTATGGAGGCCTTCGACGTCGAAGTCGTCGTTGTTATACGTTTTACTATACAGACCAGACACCCGAGAAGTTCGGGAAAGCTGGCTGTTGTCAGGGCGGTACAGTCGGTTGGACGGTCGGTCGGTAGATCGTTATGTTGTGGATTTGAAGCTCTTGGACTACTCGCAATCCAAAT
Source organism: Eupeodes corollae (assembly GCF_945859685.1). NCBI lineage: Eukaryota > Metazoa > Arthropoda > Insecta > Diptera > Syrphidae > Eupeodes > Eupeodes corollae. Next base: position 146,763,460 of record NC_079148.1, read on the forward strand.
GGAAGTCGTATTTATGCAAAGCGATTGGAGTGCGCTGATAAATTGCTCTCGGCCTTTGTTCGAGAGCGAACAAGTCGTAGTAGTGTCTTTAGGATTTCCATGCAAAATGTTAGACCTCTCTAAAGCTAAAGATTTTTCCACCTTTTTTCCTCTCTTCGTCGATGATTCTGCGGTTCAGCTTGCAGTTCATGTTTTGTAAAGTATATGTTCTAAGTGTCAGCATCTATTTCTGTACGAGCTAAACAACAATTGGATCAAATCAAAAACTAAAAGAGATCGTTATGGGGAGAAGTCTGTTTTAAAATGTACACTAAAGTAAATTGTAAGGCGTGGAGAGGTGGGTTGGTTGTTTTTTGTTTTATTGTTTTGTTTTTAAAGAAAAGCGTGATTTAATTTTCTGTTTGCATAAGTAACATTTGGGAGTATAATGTGGCAGTTTTAACTGTTATTTGATGAATGGTTTTGAATTGCAAACAAACGAATTTTATAGAAATTATGAACATACCTAACAGAGGTTCATGCAGATTTCCGGTCTGAAAACTAACAGTGTTTGTTTTTGAAGAAAATAGGTTTAACATTGAAAACAAGTTGAAAAGATGAACTTTGAAATTGATGCTCTTGAAAAAAAAAACTAATTTGGGAGGACTTCCGGCATTTGGCAGTTGACTTTCGAACTCGATTTTAGAACACATTTGGTTAGCATAAAAAAGATTATAGATTCTGACTAAGATTTGTTTGAAAGGGAAGCCGTTCTGTCATACATTGTTTAAGCGAAACCTTAACCGTTTCCGCAGCGAACGCAAGGAAATCACTCAAAAGGAAAAATTCCATCCTCGGTTACGAAAATTTCTTTATTGGTGTTTCACTCGTATTAGTCTTAGCGTGATGTTATATAGCCTATGGACACCCTCAGAAAACAGGTTATCTAATTCTAAAAGAATTTCAGCAATCGCACCAGTATTTCCTGAGATAAGCGCGTTCAAACATACAAACAAACAAAGCTTTATATTATTAATATAGGTACATACAAACTTTCAAAAAATGCTGCTAAAATTGTAAGAATTTTTTTTTAACTAAAATTCTAGGGAACAAGAAAGATATTAAGACCAAACTGTTGTTATGTTTCAGTTTATTTCTTTAGTTCATTTCTCCAATCTACAACTTTTTTCACAAAACACGATTACTACAAAACAACAGTTCTAGGAATATAGACAAATGGCAGCCTATTTTTTTCTATAATTTGCTCAAAACTAGAGTAGTTATTAATACTATATTATGTTTAAACCCTAAATACATTCATGATGTGCGGTTAAGAAAAAACTATAATTGAAAGTAATTTCCGGAATTCAGCTCAAAGGTAAACTGATCGACTTTCTGAGAGTGAGAGTATAATGGCTGAAGTTTTTAAACGCATTGTTTGAGTCAAATTGAACTGTTAAACATTGGTAAAACAACGAAAGGCATGGAACATTGCAGCGGTGTAAAAGTTTCGGTTAGTAGCCCATTATTGTATTGTATCCAAAAGACTTAAACTTGTTTTAAGACAACCTTTCTTCATATGCAAGATATATTCAACAGTTCATAAAAGGTGATAAAAGGTGATCGTGGTACACATAATGAGTAGCTACTAAAAGCTGATAAGTTTTATGGATGCAAGTTTAATAGGCATGAGTTACACTTTAACGACAGAATGCAGCGTTCAGTTTTTGAAGAATTTAATTCTACACAGTTAAAAATTCTCCATTGGAAAATACTCTTGATATCGGAATTTAATGAGCTTTCCACCGAAAGAAAAGGGCGTGAATCTAAAAAAAGAGCCTGGGATGCGACCCACACTGATAACTTCCAAACCCGTCTGTAGATTTGTCTTCCTTAAAAGTTTGTAGGTTTTCGTGTTGGGTTGAAAAAGTTGTTAGTTGAATTATTCTTAAAAATTTTAAAATTAACAATATTTTTCATATAAAGAAATAGTTTAGTTTTAGAACCTAGTTTTGTAAAATAGATTTTTAGTCGAAAACTAATTTTTACCAATTTAAGAAGCATTTTTTAAAAGTTTTTATTTCTTATATAAACAAATACAAATTGGATAAATGAAATTAATTTGAGTGATATCGAGAACAAAACATCAATTTTCACCAAATTTGCTTACTAATTTTTGTAAATTTTATTTGTTTCATGAAAAAACGGACTGTTGGATTCTTATAAAAAAAATATTCAATATCGAAAACAATATTTTCTGTGAGATAAAATAAGTTTGAAGCCAATATTTTTTTTAGTTTTAGTATTGTTTTTTTTAAGGTTTTTTTTTTGTAAAAATCTGTCTATTCGTTTTTACTCAAAATTTTAGTGAATATTGACAACAATATTTTTTGATAGATAAAAGTAGTTTAAAGATCTCAAACTTTTGAAAAGATATTGAAGTCAGTTTTTACCAACTTTTGTTAATTTTTGTTTAGATTTTTATTTTTTGTAAAAAAACTGTCAATTCGATTTTTCTCAAAATGTTTCAGAATGTTGAAAACAATATTTCTTGTAAGTTAAAATCAACTGGAAGCAATGATCCCAATGCAGTTACTTTCAAGGCTGAAGTGGGTAGAAAGAAAACATCCAGATTAAATAAAGAAGCTAAACGAAGCTATACCTCATTACGTTGTACGTGAAGATCACATTGAATGTGAGACCATAAAAAAGTATGTGCACGAAGCGAAGGGACGATCTAACAATCAGGTTATAAAATTCGAAAATTCGATTTACAGTGTCATATTGGTAGAAAAGAATCCTTGAAGGCACTGAGAGTATTTAAGAAATATAACGTGGAAGCTAGTAGAAAAAATTATGCCGCAGCAAACAAAAAATATAAGACTCTCTGTAAGTTAAAACAGTTTGAATATTTACAAAACATCTCTCGACAACTTGCATCTGTGAATTCGGTAAAAGAATTGTGGAGAATTGCGAAAGAAATACGTGGAAATTCAACGAACATTGGAATACACATCACGGTTACGAGTTTATGGAACACTTCAATGGCACACTGAATCCAGTTTAGTCAAGTATTACGTCACCTATAACAGTTTTCGAAACCATTCATATTCCAATGCTTGATAGTCAAATAAAATGATCTGAAGTGTCCTCAGCAATAGAAACAACAAAAGAAAACAAAGCACCCGGTATAGATGGTATTCCGAATGAGTTCTACAAAAACGCAAGCATTTCATTTGTTGAAGAGATACACACTCAACTAAGAGATATCTTTGAAACAGGAAATATACCTTCTTCCTTCAGAAAGTCAAAAATTGTTCATCTATACAAAAAGGGGTGATGAAAATTTCGCTTCCAACTATTGCGGGCTCTCCTTTCTGATTGAAGAGAACAACATACTCGACGAATACCAGGCTGCATACAGAAAACAATATAGTACAGTTGACCAAGTCTAAAAAGCTTTACGATTTGTCAGCAGCGTTCGACAATATTAACAGAGAATCTTTGCTTTACAAATTATCAAAGATAGGCGTCTCTACAAAACTGGTGTCTATTATACGTTTATTGTACAAAGATACGACTTCTACACTTTGGGATGGAACTAGTACGTGAAGCTTCTTCCAGACATCCAAAGGAGTTAAACAAGGATGCGTACTGAGTGCCCATCTATTTGTACTATTTCTAAACGGTCTACACTTAGAACTTCCAACTGGTCTCACTGTGAATGGTATGCAAATAAATGTTTTGTTATACGTGGACGACATAGTTCTTCTTTCTAACAGACCTAGTACCCTACAATCGATCATCGATAGCTTCGGCAGATATTGCAAAATTTGGAACAATGCTATCAACTTAGAAAAGTCTGAAATAGTAATTTTTAGGAATGGAATTAGAAGAGCAGCAGCTGAAAAATAGTATTTTAACAATGGTGAGATAAAGATAACTAATCAATACAAATATCTTGGCGTTTACTTCTCTTACAACATGTCCTGGTCATATCACTTAACAAAAAGACTTGCATCATCGAAAAACTCAATCAACTCGACATGGTCGAAATTTGTAAAGAACAAGTCTGTTACTCACTCTGCTAAATATAAAGTGCACGATGCAGCAAGAAAGTCAATAATGCACAGTTTCACGACGAATATTGCAATCTTTTGTATGCGGAAGTCCCGAATTACTTGGAAGATAATAATGTCTGTGACATGATCAGCTTAATCTTCAAAGCAAGGTGCGGTCTTTTGAACTTAAATGCTTAAGCTTTTCGCAACTACTCTGTTGGCCTATGCACTCTGTGTATTCATTAGTGTGTGCCCCTTATTTAGAAAATAAGGACAAAAATATCTTGGAAAAAATGTAACTTTAGTTCGGTCAACATTCCTAAACATTTTAAATTGATCTTGCTACCCAAAACTCTAAAATTTTTTAAAAGACTCGCTTAAATATCTTAGTTTAATAATAGACGAATTTTGTTAAAACTTGGTAAGCTTTGCTTTAATTTAATTAACTAATTTTTTTTGAACTTGACAGAAAACTTAAAAAAAAGTTATTGTTATTTTGCTAAATTTTTTCATGGAAATAAAATTATATCATCTATCTATCTGTCCATCTGATCTCAAAGTTTTGAAAAGATATTTGAGTCAAAAATTAATTTTTACCAAGTTTTATTAATTTTTTGTTTAGGTTTTTATTTTTTGTAAGAAAACTGTCAATTGATTTTTCTAAAAATTTTTCGGTATGTTAAAAACAATATTTCTTAAAAGTTAAAATTAGTTGGATGCCATAATACCAAATTTTTGAAAAGATAACTGGGTCATAATTCAATTTTTACCATCTTTGAGTAATGTTTTTTAGGCCCTTTCTGCATTTTTTTGCATTATTATCTGTAAAACAAAATTTATTTGAAGTCGATATCTCTTCTGGTTCTTAAGCTATGGACAACGAAAAAAACGTCGCGAACGTACGGACGTACAGGTGTACGAACGATATCTTCCTAAAAATCTTTTATTTTGACTCTAGCATCCTTGAAACGTCGAGAAATGTCAAAATTTTCAATTTGACAAAGCGGACCCATTACAATATCTTCCTATCTGAATTAATAATTCCAATTCGGAAAACTCTGTCGATATTGGAATTAAATGAGCTTTTCATACTCTGAAGTTGAAGTTCCAAGTCCACAGGACAAGGGCTTGAATTTTGAAACAAATATGAAAAACTAGTACTTTCATCAGCTTAACAACTTAATGAATTAAATGTTGCAGACAAGGAAATCATTTCTGAATAAGTAAAAGAAATTCGGAGATAAAACGGAGCCCTGTGGAACCCCACCATTTTTTAAATTTCAGACTTGAAACCATCCAATGTCACTTGTATCAATCGGTTAGAAAAGTATGCTTTCTAATCCGACGAAGAAGAGATTCATCAATATATAGATCGTTATAAAACAAAGACTTCTTTTAAACCGTTTTGTCGCCTTAAACACCGTTTGTAGATAAATGGTTCAGCATGCTTTTAAGATTTATGTAAGATAGGTGAAATCTGTTTCGATGTTGTGAACACATTCCAACCTAGACTGACATTTAGTTTTTCATCCAACCGTATTGACTTAAAACCATCACACTTTCCATTTATTTAACGCTCGCTAAAACCTAAAACAAGACCATACTTGGTTAACCTAGCGCATATCTATTCCCACACGAAAATGTTTTTTAAAAAACCGATAGTGCTTGTTTTTCATCTTATATTTAAGTGACCAAAATTAAATAGAAACCTCCCCATTTCCATTAATCACCATCTCATTTCTTTGTCTTGTTTTTGTTTTTGTTCTCTTAGAGATCTCTTATGGACCATCTAAATATATTCAAGACAAATTGCAAACGTTTTTGCTTTAACTTTAACGAGTTTACCTGGAATAATCTCGAAAAATTTCTCGAAACAATGTGTGCGCACGGTTATAGGTAAAAGGTACCTACCTACGTGTATCGTCGGAAATCTATGTGTGTTTGGAATACATTACAGTGTTGCAGTTGTAACTTGTAGCTTGGAGTCTTTACCTTCACGTTTGGGGTATGACGACAAAAAGCCAAAACGAAAGACCTCCGACCGCAGATTACTCCAAATACAACAATTTGCATTTGATAAAGATCCATCATTGGAATAAAATGTTAATTCTCGGTGCATTTAAGTTTGTGATGTTGATGTTGGAGTGCGGGATAAACAATGTTTTCCTTTGCTACCATAACGAGTAGTCCACCCTTCCAGCCTTCCACCTCCACATTAACCATCGACCGCCTTGATGATGGTAAAAGCATTGGATTCGGTCCAAGCCCATTTTTTTTGGTTCATCTCTCACAGCAGCACCCTGAGGCTGACTGAGGATATAACTTCTTCTTCAAACAATTGGCTCATTTCTTCGTTTAGATTTTCATCTATCACATGAGTTCAGGGCAATATAAAGCTTACGTGGGCTATACTTTCGTATTATTGATGCATGATTCCATCAGGAACAACAGAAAAAGAGTTATCAGGCTATAAAAATCAAGGCAGAGAGCAAGGCTTCTCGCACGCGTCCGACATTGCCAGGAGAACCCTTCCCACGTAAACGTACGACGAATGCAATTTAAACAATTTATTTTTTAAAGTTTTGAATAAAATTTCGAGAGCAATGGGCAGGACAGGAATCGCAAGAAAGATGGCTTATCAAAAATGTATTGCATACGACCGACCGACCGACGAAGGCTTGAAGGCAAACTTGTTGGGTGTTCACAAGATGAATGTGATGCAAATATTATATGTGGTGTGGTTGGTATTTGCACATGAACTAAAAAGTGGGCACAACGAACGAGAAATGGTTTCGAAAAAACAGTTACTCCAAATGATTTCATTTAAAATTGAACTATAACGACGGATGTGGCCTTTCTTTTTTAAGAGAAGTATTAGTTTTTTAAAATAAATAAAATAGTCAACTAGCGGTTCATGATCATAAGCAACAACAATCTCCATTCCATTAAATGGGGACTCGAACTAAATATAAAATTTTAATGTAGTCAAAATAAACAATTGTGTTCAAGCCCTAAAGTGAAATTTCAAAACTTAACACCCCTCCCTACTCTGTTATCCTATGTTCCAAAATTTGGCAAAGGGCAGCAACAAGAAATGTCTAATACGTCTGCATTTAGAAATACGAAAATACTTCTTTTTTTAAAGACAAGATATAAATAATATAATAAAGCTAAAGAGTTTGTTTGCTTGCTTGTTTGTTTGTTTGTTTGAACGCGATAATCTCAAGAACTACTGGTTTGATTTGGAAAATTCTTTCAGTGTTCGATAGCCCATTCATTGAGGAATAATAAAAAATAGGTCATGGTCATGAAATCACTCTAAGACTAACATAGTGGATCATTAATAAATAATGTTTCGAAATCGAGGATTTGTTTGAGAGTTTCCACTGCGTGTACTACGAAACTGTTAGAGTTTTGCTTAAATAATATATGATATAATTGTTCTCCTTTAACAGTTCTTCAAAAAAGTCCGCAACAGCATATGTCTATCTTTGAAAGTTGACTCACTATAACTTTTTGTATGCTAACCAAATTTGTGCTAAAATAAAGGAACGCCACGGGGTGCAACTAGTTATTAAAAAAAAAAAACAAGCTAAAACCTGATTTTGTTTTTCTTATGAATATGAATAGAGAAATCATCATTTGAAATGTCACTACCATTCTGACAAATTTAGGAAATAATACTGTCAAAATTTTGATCTCCTTTTTAATTAAATACAAAAAACTTGAAACATCTCGGAAACCTTGTCTTCCCTCAAAAAAGTCCAACTCCAGCCGTGGAAGTCATTTTTAATCAGATAATAATCAGTGTTCTAGTAACACTTAAGAACATTAATTTTCACTAGTCGCAAGTCACTGCAGCATCACCTCATCATCATTGCCACTGCCACCGAAAGCGACGCGACGCGACGCAACTATCACGCACATAGCACAGCTTATCGGATAAGGTTATTCAATATACATATATTTTTGTTCTTGCTTAGGTCTTGACCAAAGAAACCGCTTCGCATCCTTCGTATATATAATAACACGCATTCATTTTCAGCCTCAACTTGGAGCTGAAACAATCACTGAACATAATTTTCCTCTTTATATCTGATTGGGTGTCATCGTAGGCAGGCACCAGAGGCATTGGGGCCGATATATTTTTCGTATAGTATATATATTTACTTATACTTCGGTTGTGACTGGCTTGAGAGCTGCGTGGTCCACACACTTTGGTCAACCGTGCGTTCCGTTTTTTATACGAGGAGGGTCGACCAGTGTATGCAAAGGTATGTGACTACTTTCGTAATGAGAACCCAATTAAATGCGGCTCTACTCTCAGCTCGGGACCACAAAGAACAATCGGCATCGGCCAGTTAGAGGTAGTAAAGGCATCAAACCGACCAAACTAAAAAAAAACAGCACTACTTAAAAGAAATACTATTTCTTCATCGACAGGGTGACAGGACAGAAACAGCAGCTCAGGCTCAGTACATAACTATAGCGATAGCCGCCGCCGCCGCGCCGTGTTGAGGAGAATAGAGGAACCTACTTAAAAAAAACAAAAGCGTGTTGGCAAAAAGTAAACGAAAAATCAGACCGAAACAAATCAAGGCTCCAGAAGATATCGGCTGGGGCTGGGTGGAATTTTGATTGGCTCCCGCTGCCGAATCAAGAGCATCGAAATGGAATTCCAAATTTCTTTTTTAGTTGTTTTTGAAGTCGAATCAAGTGATGTATAGAATCCTTTTCCGTTTCTCATATAACATTATAGGGTATGTATAGTTTGTCACGTTTAAGACCACTTTCATTCGCATATGAGCACACACAAATCATACACGTTTAAAGAACGCAAGTCTGCAACGGGCGTTAAGTTGTCAAAACTCAAAAGTTGCCAAACAATATGAAGTTTTGACATTTGAAAAGTGACAGTTAAGGTTTTCATCATTTAAGGGCCGGTGCACACTTCCGTGCGCATATGTGAATTAAAGTATTGAGGCTTAGACTTTAAAAGTCTTTAATGGATTTCTAGTCCGTCAATAGGAATACAGAAATGTGAAGTTTTGAAAGTAGAAAATAGACAGTTAAGCTATTCATGACACTTATGAGTGCTAAATAACTCTCACTCCAAATTTGACCCCATCAGGTTCAAAAGCTTCGTGTATGTGTATGCGTTATAGGGTATCACACAATTAATTGAAAATTAACTAAGTTTTCCTTTCTTTTCTCTGGTTTATAGTGAAGGGCTACAAACATATATTTCAACGCGCTTTCATGATTCATTGGAGTTTTTAAAAGCCAATTAAAAACTTTGTTCATAAGTCAAAGAAAAATGGTTTTGTTCGTTTTAAGTTTTTGTTTTTTGATTCACAGAAATAAGAATTGACTTCTTTTGGATTTTATTTTATTTATTGTGTTAATACCCTGCGCTTTAGGTGTATAACGCAACAGGAAAACCAGTTAAATTTACTAAGCGACATGCGGCGGCGAATGAATGAAACTCACTCATTAAACATGGCGGGCTTTCTGTCACTGCCACCGCTGCCGCCACCTCGGCTGTCATTGCCCAACGTCGATGTTAATCCATCGAATATAATTAATCAGCGGATGTTAAATAAATAAGGATTCGAATACAAAGTTTAAGAGAATGCAGACATTTTGTATATGATTTTGATTTACACGAATGTCTTACACACGATTAGATATTGAAGGTGAGTCCTAATGTGTCAGATCAACAGTGGAACCAAATTCGAATTTCGAGCAAAAAATGTTTTATATTTGTATTAATAAACGGTAATAAAGTATTAAATATTAGGGCTGTGCTAAGCCATACTAAAGAAGATAAATACTTACGAACTTTTTGACATTAAAAATTCGTATGACACTAAAAAATAAAAATAAGGTGAATTTAAAGTCTTAAAAATCGAACTTTAAAATTTTAAATACTTGTTTTTCATACTTTTAAACAAATTTAAAAGTGACAGATGGCTTAATATAAAATATGGTTAACATCTGTTTGACAACTAATTTCATAACAATTAGCCAAACACAATATTGACAGAGTAACAACATAAGCGCCAACACATTGATAGCTAAACAATTAATTAACAGTTTTGACAGAATTATGTTAGTTTGAGTAAGTTGGCATTATTTTGGTTTGTTTACAGATGATTAAAATTGTCTTTCAAAGCAAATAGGAAAACAAAATTTGGGGAAAATGTCGGACATCTTTTTATTGTATTACATTTTTCTAAGTGATTTTCCTCAAACGTCATTTTATTATTCCACCAACAATTTGTTTTTATTTATCAAATCTTATTTATGTTTTCATTATAATGGCTGTTGATGTTAAGAAATTTGTATGTTACATTCAAAGACACTCCATATAAAGACCGGAAACCAATATGTCATTCTGGTTTGCCTACAAGCTGAAACGTCACTTTTAATTCTAATATCAATTCCCCACTGTTAAAGTCAATTCACCACTGCTAAAGTCAATTCACCACATAGTGATGAGAAATTCTAAAATTCTCCCACACCAATTTAATAAATAAAAAAACATATGTCAAAACTAGTAAATACACCGTATCGAATTGGTGTTGGATTTTACATTTCAAAATGGACGTAATGTCAAAATTACAAATACAACAATGTAAACAAATGGGTGTTCTAGGGTAAGACATACGAAAGATTCCGGTCTTTATATGGAGTATCTTCAGTTACATTTTTGAAGTTTTGATATTTTATCCTTGGTTGCAAAGTTGAGTCGAACAGTTCTATTTTCATTGTCATTTCAACTTTTGTTTATAAGGATGGGAATGAACTTCAAGCGCTTTTTTAAACTCAATGTTAATTCTAAGCCTTGCCTATATGTTAGTGTTTTTTTGTAGAGAAATGTCAGATGCATTGTAAACAAGTATAAACATATAAAGCATACATCAATTTTTGACAGCTATTTCGGTCTTATAGTTACAGTATTTAGTTGTATATAGTCAACTAATTGTAAGTGATTGCCTATCGTTTCTTTTTTATAAATCCCTGTTTTGTTTCACATTTCCTGCATTAGATTTTATTGGAAAATGTGTATTTTTGCAAAAATAATTGAATTACCAAATATAAAATAGTTCTTTCGTTTCTTAAAAAAGAAGGCAAGAACGTCACTTTGGAGAAACTGACACTTAAAACAAAATTATATAATATTGGTATATAAAACTCATATCCGACATAAAGTCTTACTTAAAGTTATTGGATCAACAAAATCTAGTAAAATCTTAAAGCAATGATTGAGCTTAATTTAAACTATATCAACATCTCACTATCTCCTAACATTCTGCTAAAGCTCAAATCGCGAGATTGCTGCTTCGACTTTTATCAATTTTCTATATCCGTCTAACATCTGTCAATATTATAAGAACAAAGGATGAATGGGCCAGTTTACAGTTGGGAATTCCAATTAAAAGGTCCGTTTAAGTTTTTTTTTTGTCTGTTTGTTTTCACGAACTGTCACCGCTTATACATGTTCGGATACTCGTTTTTAAATAAAAAATAATAAGCAATTTACCAGTCAGCGAAACGAAAAGAAAGGTTTTAAGTTTTAATAGAAAATTATTTCTTAGTAAAATGTTAACTGCTTAACATGTGGTTGTTGAAAATTTTGCAACATTGTTTATTGATGGGCCATTTTATTATTCTAAGATAACTGGGATTTCCGTATTGTCAGAAATATGATTTCATTTCTCAAGAATTCTCTATCGCAAAATACAGAAGAGTGACAAAAATTTTGAGAATGGGTAGTTAATTGTGTTTATATTTTATTCTTTTTTTCTGTCAACCCGTCGGAGAAAATTCTCGGAAAACTTAGAAATATAAACACGCCAAATGTAGCATTGAATATACATTTTGTTGGAACATGGAAGTTCAATTTTAAGTTTAAAATATTTATCTGTCAGTTTCAAATTGATTCTAACCAAATGATAGATTCGTTAAGTTTGAAAATATGACATTGTATTTGACATTCTTAACGAAATTAAGTTAAGTTCTGCTTTAAAAAAATGTCTATTGATTTTTATCTTTTCAAATGATATACACAGGACTTTTTGGTCATAAAAGTACAAAAAATCAAAAGAACTCAGATTAAGGCTACGTTCAGACTACCCTATTTTTCTCGTATACCGTATACGGGATTTTATCGAATAGAGTAGTGGCAGCAAGTGTTATATTTGTGCGTTCACACCGTATACCGTACGAACTCGAATGTATTTTTATCGTATACATGATTAGTAACGCTTATCTTTATATTGTGTCGTTCACACGAACAAAATTTCATCGAATTCGTTCATTACGTTCAACGTTTATTACGTCGTGTTTTCGATTTTCGAATTATTATTATTTTTTAGCTATTCAAGATAAAAGACGATAATATTTCAACAAAATAATTTATTTCTCTAATTGAAGAACGTCCTAATTTGTGGGATAAGTCATTGGACATGTATAAAAATAAAGTTGCCACACAAAATTCGTGGAGAGAAATTTTAATAAATAATAAACTAGCCATCGACCTACGAAATTATTCTATTCGTCATTTCTCAGACTTAGGTAAAATTTTTCAAAACGTTTTGCACGCTGTGGACCATTCTCTTAAAGATGATAGACCCAGAATCTTCGACGTACTAACCGTTTCTTATTGATATTTCTATACCAATAAAAAATAAGTGACGATGGTCAGTTGACTGCCGACAGTGCTGTGTCCTCAGCCACGCCTTAAAACCCGTACGAGAAAAAATCGAATCGAATATTTCTCGTGTGAAACGCCGTCTCGTATTCGATAAAACCGCATACGTAAAAAATCGAATTAAATAGTCGCCGTTTGAACGTAGCCTAAAGGAATATATTTATTATTTGCATCGGGGACTTGGAGACAGGCTTCTGTTCATAAACCTTAATGTTAATCAATTGTGATTTGTTAAGTTTAGTTAAAATTTGGGAAAAAGCGACTTCAGTCATTACGCTAGGCACTTAATTGAATTTGACAGCTTAAAGAATTAAACTTTAACAAAAAAAGAATAATAGAGAGTATAAATGCAAAGGATCTAAAATTCAAAGCTTCTGCAAAAATAAACCAAAGATTCGTTAAGTTTTTGACATAAGCTAATGGTTTCTTAAGGTATGATAATTGGAGTTTTAAGTTAACGAACCTCAATTAAAAGAAGCCCACTATGTGTATTCGAAAGTCTTAAGTAAATTCTGTTGTGATCAATAAACACTTTTTCACACCAAACTGTCAAACTGGAAGCCATTCACAATTTTTCGTTAAATAAATACAAATTAAAGATCTGTTTGTTTTTACTTTGATTTTTTGATAAATTCTGTGCTTTTTAATCAAAATTTTTTATATGTAAGTATTAAAAACAAAAAGACGAAATAATAGTCACAATTTTTCATCACTGTTATAAGACTTAAGGAGGCTCTAGATATGCATTGGTAGGTGCAACTTGGAATTCCAAAACAATTTCGTATCAACTTTGAAATAGTTTTAAGCCCACTGTTGGTCGATGCCTTTTGGCATTTCACAATTAAATAATTTATTCAACCGCATAATGGTCACTGGTTGAGTCCTTATCAAATTTTTGCTTATAGGCTAATTTAGCATCTCACCCAGAGCCTCAAAGTTTATATAGATAGAAATAAATGCAGACAAATCCAGACAAATACTCCACAACTGGTGGTGCTGCTGTTGCACAATTCAACTCAACTAACCAAACCAACCAACCTAACCTAACCTACCCAACCAACTAACTCAACCGAACCGTAAGGAAATTGATTAAGAATCTTTTGGAATTTAATTAAAACAAAGATATACACCCAAACCCAGTACAGAAACGGAACCGACCGACCGACAGAGCTCCAGAGAAATATAAACCACAAAACATAACCCTATGGTTCACCATTATTCTCTTTTTTTGTGGCACTGATGGATTTTGAATGTTTTCCCTTTCTCCAAATCCAAACTCAAATCCAAATCCAAATCCCAAAGACATAGCCCCATGTGTGTGGCCATCATGGTCAGGAATCGGAATGATGGTCGCTCCGGCAGGCGATGGTAATTCATATATCAACTAAACAAATGCTATATGCGGTCCCGAATGGGAATATGGAGTAAATTCATTCCGACGATGCGATGGTGGTGTCGATATGGAAATATTGTGTGTTTTTTTTTTTTTATTATTCTCTCTTTTCATTTTCATACCTAACCTATTCTTAATTAATCCAATCTCTTGTGGGAATGGCCGCCGCGCCGACTGACTGGGAGGTGAGAGGGTATAGAATCGACATTGTCATCCACTCTGGAGTGTCCTAATCATTTTGGTCATAAATTTAGGAAACCGACAGATACATGCAACACGTTATCGAAAATAAGGGGACTCACATTATATAAATGTAGTTGGAACTTCTGTAGCAGTCATTAACATATGTTCCACAGAGCGCTGCTGTGGCCGGGACCAGTAACCACCCCAGCGATGACGACGACGACAAGTTAAATCTTGAAATGTCTTAACTATAGCCTGCATCAACCTACCTACATTTGGTCTTGGACTTTTTTTTATCTCGTCCAAGGACTCCTTTATTTTTAATTTGCGGTGAGTTGTTCTTCTTTTAATCTAGTTTCCTGTCAACTTGAATGTGGTCGATAAGCCACTTTTTCGTTCCAGTGATATGCATAGTCGTTAGCAAAAACGCCTACTGAATTCGATTGGGAGTCATGGGCGGCAAGAAGTCAACCAGGGACATGCAACACAAACTGGATGATGATTATTTCAAGGACATGTTGCATGACCAAAAGAGAGTGTGGTGTGGACAGGAGCATTCGACGGCGGCGCAGCGCGGCGGTGTTGGTAGAAGTAGAACACGACTTATGGTGGATACCTATAGGGGTGATGGAAATTATTTATTTGTCTAAGTGATTAATTGCAGTGGGTTTTCAGTCCGGCCTCGCCGACAAACTAGACTGCTGCGTGCCTCGATTTATGTGGGCGCTTTAAGTGTCCACCTAATTGTTGATGTAAGACACTGGTACCGCATTTCGATTTGACAAAAAGAGGGGGTAGTTTATCGTCTCCGCCACCACATTACTGGTGGCATGACTAGTCGGCCGGCCGTTCCAGTTTAAGGTGTTCGTAAGTATGTAGATACCTGGGGTTGTGAGTAATGAGTTTGTATATCGCTTAAATATGGGTAATAGTTCCGGATGCGAGGGATTTTGGTTCAGAGAGGATATAAATTGTATTCAATTTAATGAGGAACAATGAGGATTTTCGGTTGGATAAGGAACAGAGGAATTAACTTAAGGACAAGATTAAGTAGATTAATTAATTAAATGGAGTTAAACTTAAGCTATCACATTCTATAGGAATTAAGAATCTACCTACTTTGGGCGAGTTAAAGGAAAACCTACATAAGGTGGTCAATAAATGACAGCCCGCGGTGCAATATGCCACAGAGCTAGTGCCACAATTGTTTTATCGAAGGAAAAGTTTGGTATTGGTACCCGCATTGTTTTTACATAACGGACCCTTATGATTCAGACTCCAAGATCGAGCGTTGTAACGAGTCTGTGTAGATGTGTGAGGTTGTTAGTTGTTAGTCGATAGGCCCAAAACGACTAAACACTTGAATTACAACATTTGTAGGTACAAAGGTTACAAAAAGTCATAGAAAATTGGACCTCCAAACTAGGCTTCTTACGAGCCAACGGCGGCGGTCATATGCCAGAAATAACTTTGAATGTTCTAGCTAATCTAGACATGCACATGTTAACGAGCATTATCAAGAAAGCAGCACCCCAAAAAACATCGGCAGAAAAGGAGGTTTTGGCAAATAAGCAAAAGTGGTTTGACAGTGCTTGCATCAGAACTAGGAACCTATCTTTTGCGTACTTGAAATTATTCAGAACGACCAATAACATCAATTTTAGAATCCTCTATGTGAAAAAAAGATTCCAACGGCTACAGTACTGCACATTGAACAATTGAAACTCCATTTTACAAGTTTGAACACTTCACACTTCAATTGATTAGTTTTTGGATGCACCTATATCCCAACATAAGGTAAAAAGAGTTATTGAAAAAGCGATAAAAGATAAAACACCCAGGGGAAGATAGAATTCTGTATGACAACAGAATTTTCGACACCGCTGACGTCCCCGACAGTTTTCGAAAGGCAATTATTTTTCCGCTACATAAAAAAGGTAATTTTAAAGATCCATCAAATTATGGAGGCATCGTTTTTTTTAAATACAGCAGTAAACATCCTTGGTATTATATAATAGACTTAACAAGTGGCTCGAATCTGAGTAAATATTAAACGAATTCCAAGCTGGATTTAGGAAAAACTACTCGACAATTGACCAAATTTGTGTATTAATAAATATTGCTGATATTTATAAAAATAAAGTGGATTTTCGAGCAGTCTTTGATTCAATTCTCCGTGAAGCACTTTTTTACAAGCTTTATAAATATGGAATCTCAACTAAACTTATATCTGTCATTAGAGCCATGTTTAAAGAAAATGACGCACGAGTTTGGGATGGAAGTTCTCTTTCAGATGAGTTTGGTACGTCAATGGGCGTTAAGCAAGGATGCGTTTTAAGTACTCTTCTCTTTATCTTATACATAAATGGCATTATTGATTAGGTGAACGCTGGTATTGATATAAGAGGAAAGAATATCCCAGGACTGATGTTCGCGGACGATATAGTTTTCCTATCTGAAACTATAGACGAGATGCAGCTAATGATAAATAGGCTTCAACTTTATTGAAAAACAATGGAATCTGGGAGTAAATCTTTCTAAATCAAAAATGATGATATTCAGAAACGGTGGTGGGAGATTTTCCAGGAGGGAGAAGTGGACGTTTGACGAAAAACCGATGGAAATAGTAAAGTAATACCAGTATCTGGGAGTTTTAATTGCATCTAACTTGAATATAGAAATAAATATCGTAAGCTATGTGTTCTTCGTGTAGAAGTTGCATTCTAAGAAATAGCGTTTCGCAATACTGTTTTACGGAGCGCAATAACAGTAAAAAATGGGTGTATCGATTGTTTGAAGATGTGAAAAAGTTCCTCCGTTTTTTTATTAAAAGTACTTTCAAGTTGCCAAGTACGACGTCCAGCTATATGTTACATCTTGAAACATGAATAGCACCCCTCTTTTTAGTCACACTTAAATTACATTTGAACTACGTGTCAAAAGTTTTGGCGATGGGTGACGAAAGAATTCCGCGAATAGTACTCACACAAACAATCAATTCTGAAGTTCTGTGTGTTAAAGACTGGAAGAAACTGGCAATTGAATGCTCAACTACTTTTTCAATATCAGCAGACGAAAGTATCGAGGTGCTTAAGTTGAATTTTAATGACTTTCTGAAAAAATTCGGTAACATGATGTACGATAAGTTTACGAGTGGAGCTGAAGCATCTATTTACAGATCTTGATACAGTAAAGTTAACCATTTCTTGAACTACAAAACCTACTTCTTGGTCAAAAACAGTAAAACAAAAATCAGCTTGTTATTTAAAGTAAAAGGTGAACCCAAAAATTTGAACTACATTCCTCAATGTCCATAATTGCCAATATTGTGCGATTTATGCAACCGCAATGAACGCGAAGATGTATTTCATTTCCTGAGAGTTTGTCCAATACTTAAGGAGTTCCGAAAGCGCTATTTTGGGATAGATATACTACTTGGTTTAAAAGAAACGATCAACATCTTGAATGGAGAACTAGGTTGGCAACTTCTGTATGAATACTCATTGAGTGACCTTCGCTATTGAACCAGAATAGTTGAGGAAAATTTTTAAGGTTTTAAAATTAGACAATTATAAAGATTATTTTCTTGATTTGAAAAATAAAAAATGTCAGTCTGGTAGACGGCCTTCGGCCAAATCATTTAAAGACTTGTGTAATTTTACAATTAAAAATATAATGTTTTGTTCTTGTATCTTTTGAAGTCAATAAAACTAACTAACTAAACTATGGCATAAATTAATATTTAACTTAAATGGTTTTACATTAAAGACGAGACGATTTTGTAAATTGAATAACACAAGTTGTATATGTGAAATCAATGCGGTTTGATCTTTATTTGAGAGTCCGAGATATAACATCGTGCAAATGGCCCTAGCGGCCACAAGAATTTGGAGATCATCGACCTAAGGGATGGCCGTTTATGTCATAACTTTCGAAAAAGTACGGACCGATGACACCTTCAACCCAAAATTCACACCAATCAATCTTAAGTGGATTGGTGTCTTAAGATGATTTTTTTAAACTATATAATATATTTTTAATATAGTTATGCTTTTTGAAACACATGTATCAGTTAATGAAAATTATAAATTTAATGATATATTTAAGAATTATGAATTAAGTTGGATTCCAGCAGTAAAGTCAAACGCATTTGGGAGAAGAAGTGGTGGAGGATTATGAGGATATCGCAAGCATCTTGATGTTGTTTCTACGATTTTTTTAAAAGCTGAAGAAATGGAAGTATTGGAGCTAATAATAAATGGTTTGGTGGTCCACAATTATACCCATTCATGTGAACTGGTCACACTGCATGTGAGATTATAACAGACTCTGCGAAACCCTACAAACTCTGGGCTCAATAGATGTACTTCTGATTGGAGAATTTAATGCAAGGGTAGGTCAGTCGCAAAATAGCTTAATTAGCAGATCAAAGGATAAAATAAGTGATGCGATAGGAGCTAAGATCTTGGAAATAGCCGATTCTCTGGATGCAAGGATGCTCAATGGAAGCTGCAATGGCGATGAAAATGGCTAGTATACATTTATTCGAGGAACAAAGTGCTCAGTTATAGAATATTGCTTTATGTCCGGCAAATGGAATACAATTCTCAGTGATTTTAGGATAGCTGAACAGACTTTTTCGGACCACATGCCTTTGGAAGTGTAATGCATAGTCTCTGATACCGAAGATACAACAAACACAAAACAACTGAGGCTGCTTCCCAAGCTGAGATGGAAAGAATTTCATAACATTTATCGTAATAATTTAAATTTGGAACTTGCATCACATATGTTGCAAAACCAATTGCAACAATTACAACTAAAGGACCTGACTCAAATGATAGTCAAAGCTGTCCAAGCAGGCGTGAAAGTTCAGATTTATAATATTTTTAGGCAGGGATGGTTTGACTTTGAGTGTTCGCTTTCTTAAAGCTGCTGAGGAAATTCAACACTACTTTTTTTCAAAATAATGTATGCAGATGCCAATACAACATTTAAAAAACTCTGTTTTGAAAAAACAAAAAGTCTGGAGCGTCAAAACATTAACGTTTTAAATACGACAAAGTTATCCGCAGAATTTTGGAAAGCCACCAAATCTATCAAAGGAAGAACTAATTTATTTACTGCATAACTGACAGGGTCTGAACTCCGTATGGGATGGGGAGTATACTGAAGAGTTGTGTGTTGAGCACACTACTATTTGTTTTGTTTATTAATGATATCTTGGAAGAGGTCGGAGGAGGAATCCAGTTCGGAAGTACTCGGATACCAGGACTGATATTTGCGGATGATATTGTTTTTTGTATCTGAATCGGTGGAAGGAATGCAGCGTATGGTGAACAGACTGAAGACTTACTGTGAAAATTGGAATCTGTCAGTTAATTTACAGAAGTCTAAAATTATGAAATTTCGGGGCGGAGAATGTACAAAGGTAAATAAGTTGCAATTGTTTAAGAGTACAAATACTTGGGGGTTTTAATAACATCTAACCTCAACATAAAAAAGCATTTTGAAAAGAGCAGTTTCTTCTGTGTGGAAACGTTGCATCGATAATAAAGGTGTCAAGCATAGTTCAAAGCTAAATTTTTTGCATGTGAAAGCGGCCTCTATAACGTTTATAGCGCGCAAGTTTGGGGATATTGCCAATACGTGGAGGTGGAAAGGTTCCATAGGCATTTATTAAAGCGCATTTTTCGGCTACCAATTCGCACTCCAATTTATATGCAACATTTGGAGACCAACTGAAGCTCCATTGTTCTTAAGGACCTTAAAGCTGTATTTTGACTACATTATTAAGGCGATGGAAATGGACGAAGAAAGATTGCCGAGACTAGTACTTACAAAGATTTTGTCGGAGTCGGAGGAGTTGGCTCTTGGCTTAGGTATGAAAGTATCGAATTTTTACCCGGTTAAGCCTTACTAAATGACAATTTTAAAACAATAATAGAGAAGTGAAGCCATGTTGCGTATAGAAGTTTTAAAGAGCAAGCTCAATTTTAGCAAAATAGAATGAACTGTTGAACTGTTAATTTTTAAACCATTTTTAAATAAAGTTTTTCTAACTAACTAACTAACTAAGATGGTTTTTCGACCAAAATTGGGATCAACTTAAATCTGCTCCAAAATCCAATTAGGGACAGCACGACGCGACGCTGTGTATTGTCGTTAGTTGTCAGCTCCTGGGTCAGGCTGATTTTGTACGGGTTTCTAATTTCTTGTAAGTCATGCGGAATCAACTGCATCGTGTTCTGCTGCTCACTTTCAAGAACTGCTGCGATGTTTGACTGATCTTGAGTTTCGTTGACGTACGGGTGTTGGCTGATTGTTCACTGAGCCAAAGGACTCGAACTTGGCCACCAAACGTTAAATAGTCGGCTTGAAAGGACGACCATAAAGAGAGCGCAATGCTTGCATCGTTGCTAATATAAAACACCCAACTTGATAATAATTTATATCATTTAAACGTGTTCCTCCACTCTGGCTGTAACTTTAAATAATAATTTTTATTAAGAAAATATTTTGACAGAAAGTAAAGTAAACAATATGGTTGCCACGAGCTGTCAAAATCAACCCGATTTTATTGGAAACCCTTCAATTTGACACATTTGTCGTTTGCTTTAGTAAAAAATCATAAAGAACACAAACATTTTAAATGGTAATTAAGAACACTGCTAGCAAAATCTTAAGCTTATTAAATTCATATTTATTATTATCAGATTATAACCCCTCATAAAAATTACAAAAATATTATTTATTCCATATTTAAGTTATTTTTTAAATACCAAAAAGTAATTCTCCAAAAACCAAAACCAAAAAATGGTCTTATTTCCGAGAAAACTTAAAAAAATCTACATTGAATTGATCATAAATAAAGATTTACGTACATTTATGTATTTCAAAAATAAATCTCATGGTAGATTGAAAACAAATCTAAAACAATAAAATTAAAATCAATCCATCCATATCCCTATACTCGCTGCCCAATGTGTCCATTTCCTCGTATTATTACCTGATAAAACTGTCACAAGTTTCCAATTGATTTATGTCAAGGATAATCCTCCACTGCCCCCATCAAACCATATTACCATTTCCAGAACTGTGCGATGTCATGTTTCAAGATGCAAGATCACTAGCTAAATCATTACCCACATCTTCTTCTTTATTTTAGCATCTCATCCTCATCCCAACGTCGCGTTGCTCGTCGTCACTCGTGGTCGTCATCGTAGTCGATTTATTGTGCAATAAAATCAATCTCCTCTCTCCACATACTTTATACCCATATAAATGCCTCGACTTGGCCGGTCTCACCTCGAGATTTGAAGTTCATTAAGAATATATTTTGTGCGTTAATTTTAGGTTTTTAAGCGATTTTTAATAGTGCCTGAAATGGCTTTTTAATATGCCCATAAACGAGGTGTATTAAACGTGTAAATGTCCGATCAATGGTTGGGATTTGTGTCGTTCTTTTTTTTTGTATATGGATCTTTTGTTGCGGGGTTTGTTTTGGATTTTGGAAATTGATGGTATTTTTAGTTGACGCGATGTCGGTCGCATTCAGATAGATGGATCGTTATTAATGCCTTGATAATAGATTTCGGCCGAAGTGTCGGTCACTTGGAGTTTTTATATATTTTTGTTTTGTTTTTATGTGGCTCTTCATTATTATTAGGTCTATGGTTTGATGTGAATTGAAATTCAAGGAAGTAACGAGTGCATCATTATACACATTGGGAAAAACAATAAAACAAATAGGAATGGGTGTTTTCTTGTTATTAACGATCCTTTTGTTTTTATTTCATTTAGATTCTAGATAAGAGTGTGTTTGACAGATACTTAGAGTTCCTTTTTTTTAGTGTGCCATCAAACTAGCTGAAAGTGGACTATATTAATGGATGGATTTAATTAATCAATAAATAGGACGTAAAATAAATATAGCTCAATTAAAAATTCAATTTTGTTTTAAATAAGGTATATATAATGTCTTAGTTAATTTAAACCAGTTATTTTTCTCATTAAACTTGAATCGGAAAAAAGATGTTAGGGAAAATAGAAAATGTATTTTTAAGCCATTAAGTTGTGTATCTGTAATGGTTAACCACAAATACCAGTTCATTAAATACAGTTAAATACTATCTATAAGAAACTATAACTCAAAAGTATTGATTTAAAAATTAACACTTGAAACAAAGAAAAACAAAAATCTCAAACAAAAGAGTTGAGGTACGAACCTTATTCGGTAATCAATAAACAAAAATACCTGTCGATGACGTTGAATGATTTTATTTAATTTTGTATTTGATTCTTTTGCATTAATAAATTCTTATTATGATATAGGTTTAGCTGACACCTTCAAATAATTATTTCTTTTAAGTTAAAAGGAATTCAAAGGGACTAACCTAATAATTCGTCGAATCGTTAACGTTATGAATAAATTAAAGTTTTTAATTATTTGGAATTGGTAGAAATGTGTATGGCGCCTTATTGAAGACAATTTAATATAAATACGTATACTTATTAAGTAAGGAGTCTTTTTGTCAGACTGTTGCAAAGTATCTACAATCACATGTTTAAGTTCTTGCAATTGAAACGAAATTCAAAAGAATAATCTCAGGGAAACTGAATAGGTAGTTTGGATATGTTGGCAGGTGTTTGTGCTTATTAGGATTCGCTTACCATTTACTGTCGGAACAAATATGAACCTAAACAAGAAGTGGTAAAAGCAAAAAATGTCAATGAGTTACTTTAATGACAATTGCGTGACTTCCAAAGTTCTATAGAAATGACCAACAAAATGATATTGTTGGTCATTACTCTCCTATATACAAATTCAGTGACAATAGTTTTGTAAACCAGCGTTTTTGAATTATGTTAGGCTTCAAATTCGAAAACCAATATATATGCTTAGTAAAATATGTGTTTACATAAATAGGTGATCATTGTTAACGGTGATTTTTTCATAATCGTTCATAATTCACATGAAATTTACTTTATTGGAAAGATAATCTTTAAGTATAATAAAGACTTTTGCAATAGGTACGGATTGATTTTCAAAGCTCTTTGTGTCTTGTTTTTTTTTTTAAATTAAATAAATAAAATAAATTAGGTGGCCCAACAGTCCGTAAAGAACCAGGGCCTAGTCACTTACAACACTCAACCACTCTGACTGCGAGTAATTACAGGGATGGAAGGGACCTAAAGTTTGTATGCTGAATTTAAACGGTTAGATTAAGAAAGCACCTTTCATGACAAGAATTACATTTGGAAAATTTGTCAAATTCTCGCAAGAGGCAGTACAAGTGAAAGTGTGGTGGCACAGGCAGGGATTGAACCCAAGACCTCTGGCATGAGAGTCCAACACATTTTTTTTAAATTCATTTTTATTAATTCAATCTTAAACCTATCATAAAGCATGACAAAAATTCTTAAAAATAATTAACCATAACTTACAACTTACTTGCAACGTTGAACCACACAACCATAAACGATCATCGGCCGTATGAGGGCTATGTAGAAAATTATATTCACTCTGGGCTCAAGCCGACTGCTGTAAAACAGCCGTTTCGTCAGAGCGAAGGCTCCTCTGGCCCTATTCAGAGCAGAATTTATATGTCTGTCGAAATATAAATACTGATCTAACCAGATACCGAGGTACTTCACTACACTTTTTCTCGCTAATGGCTGCCCGTGAAAATGAACGATGACCATCTTGCGCCAATTCTTCCACGTATCCCTCGTGGCCCTAGCCAACGGAGTCCGGAACAGAATTGTCTCCGACTTCTGGACATTTATTTTCAGTTTCCAGTCAACGCAATATCGCTGA
The DNA here is from genome assembly GCF_945859685.1 of Eupeodes corollae. Taxonomy (NCBI): domain Eukaryota; kingdom Metazoa; phylum Arthropoda; class Insecta; order Diptera; family Syrphidae; genus Eupeodes; species Eupeodes corollae. Next base: position 146,787,612 of record NC_079148.1, read on the forward strand.
ATCTTGTCGAAATCACGCTGCAAGAGAATTCTAATAACCTCAAGCTTTCGGGCCGTTCTGTACGCAATTAGATCATCGGCGTAGGCAATTGCCTTTGTAAGACTACCTATCAGATTGCTGGTGTAAATGCGGAAAAGAATCGAGGAATTCACCGCTCCTTGTTGAAGACCATTGTTAATTTCGAACGTTGTGGTAGAAGTTACGATGCCCATTTTGACAACAAACTTTCTACCTTTAAGAAAATCATAACAATGGTTTGCTTATGTTAAGATCCTCTAACCATACAATATCAAAGGCCTTTTCCAAATCAACCAGAACAGTACCTGTACATTGTTGTCTTGATTTATTCCATTGGATATCAGAAACCAGTTTAGACGCAGCATGAATTGTGTCATGGCCCGCCTTGAACCCGAACTGATTTTTTCGAAAACTTTGCTGATGCTCGGAAGAAGACTTATCGACCGAAGATTTGACGGGTTGGAGTTGTCCTTTCCTTTTTTTCGGGGAAGGATGAGCCACAGCGGTCTTTCAATGCACTGGATAATATCCATTTTTCAGTGCATTATTGAAGATTGTGGTGTAAATGTCAATTGCCTCCATTGGTAAAAGTCTTAGTGCAACGTTGGATATACCATTGACACCTGTTGACTTTTTGTTTTTAATTGAGCTGAAGATGAGCTGAAGCTCAACCTTCGTCACTACCAGGGATAGTCCAACGAAGTAACCATCATGCTTCGATACGATTGCTGTCTCTTTTACTTTCTAATAAAGTATTTTCTTTTTAATCAGTCACTAAAGACCAAATCATTTTAAGTTACACCCTGTTTCGAGGAACACGTAAAAATGATAAGACTTCATTATAAAAATTCGTGTTCTCTAGTACATTGTCGTCGTTCAAAGTCGACTTTTCAAAGTTTGGAGGTCAAATTTGAGTCCACCGGCTCAGTGAACAATCAATCAATCAACGAAAAGCAAGATCTGCTGAAAACATAGCCGCTGTTCGTTAATGTGTGCAGCAGAATCCAAGGCAGGCAATTCCGCGTCATTCACAAGAACTTAGGGTGTTTTCGACTGCAACAAGGCGCATTTTGCGTCGTGAAGTGGGCTTGCACACATATAAACCAAACGACCATACGCAGAATCATAATATGCCCACTAGTAAATTTTTTAGTAGTTAAAAATTGATCCATATTTTAGTCAAAAAATGTCTTTAGCAATGAAGCCCGTTTTGGAATAAATAGGTACATGAATTAGGTAATTTGCTGGATTTATGAAGAGAAAGTCACCAATCTGAAGGAGCAAGAGGTGTCATCGGTCCATTACAGTCAACGGTGATCACTATTGGCCATTGTTAACCAACTTCTTGTGGTCCGAATTAGATGATATTGACACCGAAGGCATATGGTTTAAACTTGACGGCGCTAAGTGCAAAATTTCTCAAGATAAAATCGATATTCAACGCTAGCGGTTTTACGGAATGGTTATCTCGCGTCGAGACTATGGCAACCGACATCGTTTGATTTGACCCCTTTAGAATTTTTCTTGTGAAGCTTTCTTGAGTCGCAGGCTTATGCAAATAAGACACCGCGATCTCAAAGGCAACTTAATCGATTCTATCGGTTAAATTTAGGTGCCAAAGTCATCGAAAATTAAACCTTTCGAATGCGCGCCACCCAGCGAAGCCACGACTACTATTTGAACGAAGTTACATTTCATAAATAATGTCATTAAAAAAGCTATCAAACAAAGATAAAACCTAATGGTTTTAGCCGGCTTCATTCGGGAGGTATTCAACTGTTTTATATAAAAAAAATTAACTATGGAAAACTACTATTTTCTTATACTATACCTTTTTTATTTATTAATTTATATATTATCTCTGTACATATTTCTATTGAGGTTATAATACTTCTTTGTAAACAATATTGTTCTTTTCTTTAGTCAGGCGCATACACATATAAATTAGAACGGGTATTCATTAGTAATCATTGGTACCATGGGAATGAAAACGACTTGACCTTGGGCTAAGCCGGAAAGAATTTTAGCTTCAATTATGTTCTTCTGCATAGTTACTATCCGTAATCTAGTAGCATTGCATGATTTCGGTGCATTTAAATTTCTCGTAAGTATTATTAGAGTCCCAATTTTCAAGTCCAGTTTATGAATTCAAAAATTCAATTGGAATATCAATAGAATTATCTTGATTAGTAGGATTATCAATAGAAAGATAAGTCTGTTGATGGGACTGAAACATTGAATGAATTTTTAACTTCCCATAGGAAGTTATTGTAATGGGTCCGATTTGTCAAATTGAAAATTTTGACATTTCTCGACGTTTCAAGGTCCCTAGAGTCGAAATAAAAGATTTTTAGAAAGATGTCTGTGCATGCGTGTGTACGTACGTTTGTACGTCCGTACCAGAAGAGATATCGACTTCAAATAAATCTTATTATACAGATAATAAGGCAGAAAGATGCAGAATGGCCTCTCAAGAAAATTGAGTGGGTGGTTTTTTTTACCATAGCAGTTTGAAAAAAAGGTGAAAATTTTGGTTAACCTTAAATATCTTACGAACCAAAAACGCTAGAGACTTGAATTTAATTTTATATAATATATTGTAACGTGATACCAAACAAGTATATTTTTGAAAAAAATCAATATAACGGTTTTTTTATAAATCAATAAAACTGAAAAAAAATTTGTCACCTCCAAAATTTTACGACTGAAATATGATTTCATCTCTAAAACAATTTTGTGCAACGAAAAATAATGTTTTTGACATCTGATAAAATTTTGAGAAAAATCTAATTGACAGTTTTTCTTACAAAAAATAAAAACCTAAAAAAAAATGTATAAAAGTTGGTAAAAATTGATTTTCGACTCAAATATCTTTTCAAAACTTTGAGATAATAGGTTCTTACTAATTTTTTCTTATAAGAAATATTGTTTTCAACATTAGGACAAATTTTGAGAAAAATCGAATTGACGTTTTTTTACAAAAAATAAAAACCTGAAAAAAAATGTATAAAAGTTGGTAAAAATTGATTTTCGACTCAAATATCTCTTCAAAAATTTTAAATATTGGCTTCAAACTAATTTTATCTTATAAGAAATATTGTTTTCAACATTCGAATTGACAGTTTTTTTTACAAAAAATAAAACTCTAAACAAAAAACAATACTAAAACTTGGTAAAAATTTACTTTCGGCTCAAATAGCTTTTCAAAAATTAAAAATATTGGCTTCAAACTTATTTTATTTCAGAGAAAATATTATTTTCAATATTCAGTAATTTTTATATAAAAATCCAACAGTCCGTTTTTTTTCATAAAAAATAAAATCTACAAAAAATAGTGCGCAAATTTGGTAAACATACATATAGACAAACTTTTAAGCAAGACAAATCGACAGACGGGATGGGAAGTTATCAGTGTGGGTCGCATCCCAGCCTCTTTTATTATTTATAATTGTAACAGAATCTTTTTGAGGTGTTAAAATCGCTAGTTCGCATAACCAATCATCCGTTTTCTCTGAAATTTGGGCGACTTGCGGGTAAACATTAGTTATTTATTCGTCTTGACCAGTGACGTTAGTTGCAAAAGTTGGTTCTAGTAGTACTTTATCCTTTATCCAAAAGAGTTCTTGAAAATTGTGCTGCATTATTATAACCACCCAAATGTACTCGCATATTTGTGGACAATCTTAAAAGTTTGACAGAAGCCCACAGAAACGACAAGTAAGCATTTATTTCATCACTTTTTTTACCTCTTGGCACAAATGGCAATGCTTGCCGAAAATCACCAGTGAACAGTATCACAACACCTCCCATCGGACGTTCATCAGCTCCAGAGCTTAAGGTCCACCTTTATTTACCATAGTCGATTCATGGTTACTGGATGAACTTGTAGTACGTTAATTGAATAGACCGTTATTACCATGACCAAATATCAAGGGCACTTCGGTGCATCGTAAGATCGGTGTATTTCAATTACACGTTTTGGAGTTTTATGTCGTGCTCTCAAAACGATATTCCCCTTTGTAAATTCTTATCCAACAATTAATACGCCCTATAATTAATTACAATTAACGACCTCTGTTTTCTGCGTGTGGCGCACGGTCAGCTCTCATAATGACTTGAAAATTTTCTATATTTGATGGTATTACTTCAGAAGCACTCTTAAAGCTGCGCACGTAAGCATTGTGACATCGCAACAAATATTGCAAGTCGCACAATAATTCTCAATAAGTATTTGGGGCTATCGACATTCACCGTTGTACTTCGATTACCGAATCACCCATTAAATGTATTTGCAAACAATTCGGTTCGTCAGGGTTGTTTGGTAAAAGAGATCCAGCTAAATAATAGACTTGACCTTGATTTTTAAATCTCCGTGTCTGATTTCATTGGCGCCGAATGACGTCATTTGGAGAGCAGAATTGTTAACACGAATCATATCAAGAAAATGTTTAGAATCTCGATGAGAATGATTCAAAAGACTATACAAGCTTCTGAAAATGGATCTGAGATATGTTTGCTTTAAAATCGGAGTTCCTGCTGATTTTATGATATCCGTTTTCATCTTTTTGGCCTTACGGAATAAAGATATGCTTATCCCATGTAATTTAAAAAAAGATTTTGAATTAATATCAACTTATATCAAATAAAAAGTATTGTTAATAATTTAGATAAAATTCTTGATTTAGTTTTTACATCACAAGATGAATTGAAAGTTTCAATCACAGATACTGTTCCTTATAGTTTGTTAAACAATTCAATCTACCATTAGGAATTATATATTGAAATAAAATTAAATAGATAGTTAAAATTTAACTGTTATAATCCAAAATCATTTAACTTCTTAAAATCAAACTTCATTGAGCTTGATTATTATCTTAGAACTGTAGACTGGAATACAGAATTTTTAAACCTAAACTTTAAGAATACGCTTTACAATTTTTAACTTATTTGTACCTTATAGGATTCCAAAGATCACTCAAAACCTCCGTGGTATACCAAAAGGCTGGCTCATTTTTTTTTTTTTTTTAATAAATCATTTGCCATAAATAAAATGTCAAACACTTAAGATGACAAACATTCATTTTGTAAACTTCGTAAAGAATTCATGGTTCTCAGAAAATTCTTGCACAGGAATTATATTTCGAATTTGGAGCTTAATTTGAAAAGTGATCTGAAACGAGTCTGGAGTTTTATTAATTCTAAAAGGAAATCAATTGGCATTTAAACTACGATGAATTTTAGAGGGGATAATTCTACTGACATTATTAACACTCTTGATTTTTTTGCTCAATTTTTTGAATCAGTTTACTCAACTTCGCAATTAAACTTGGATTTTCTTTCAGATATTACCCCTAAAGTAGATGTTTTCTCAATACACTTAGAATTATCTGAAGTATTGAATGGTCTTCAGAATCTTAAACTCAATCACATTCCTGGTGTCGATGGTATTCCTGCTCTTGTATTATAGATAGATAGATAGATAGATAGATAGACAGATAGATAGATAGATAGATAAGTTCTTTATTTTTTCAGTTTTCTTATAAGTACAATATTTCATGATAAAAGATATACAAAGCATGGCTTTATAAGCCGTCTGCTGGAAAAAAAACTAATTAAATAAACAACCAAAAAAAAGAAGTACAATTTGAGTAAAAAGAGAGAATATTCCACAAAATAAGTTTCATAGTTAAAAAAAAAGAAAATGTAAATGTATATATAAATATTAAATAAAACAATTTTTTTTTAATTATTATTTTCATAATGTGACTTTTAGTTTATTTAAAGCAAAGAAAAAAAAAGAAAACATTGAACCATATGGAATAATGTTCACCATTAAAGTATATTTTGATATATATATAGTATAAAAAAAGCAATAACAGGTATTTATATGCTTAATAAAAAATGTGACTTTTAGTTTAGTCAAAACAAAAAATTAAGGAAAAAAAAAATTGGTAATGGGCTTTTAGTTTAGCTAAAACAGATAATGGTTTGTAAGTGAGAAAAAAATAGGAAAAGAACTGTATATTTCTAAAGTTTTTTTTTAAATTTAATTTTTTAATTTGGTTAAAAAAAAAAGGAGAAGATACAATCACATTAACATCGTCTTACAACTCAAAACAAACTCAAACACTCGTTTCGATATTTTCGTGCATGTGAGACATAGCGTATAGGAGGCTTCCAGCCACGATCTCCGTTTAGTACACTGACACATTCCTCTTGGGAAAGAAAACTAGAATAAAAGTAGAGCCTTCGGATTTCCTGTAATATTGGACAAAGTGCTAAAAAATGCAAAACATCTTCGTTTTGGCCAAGGTTGCAAAGGGAGCACACAGGGTTTAAGTCTGTTCTATGTGGTCTATAATTCAAATCGAGCATTTCCGTTCTTATCTTGAAGATCAAGCTCATTTCAGGAACTGTAAACTCTTCTCTAAAATAGTTTCTTTCACCAAGTTTCAGATTAAGTTGTCTGTATATATTCCTGGATGTTGATGCAGTCCCTCTCGCAACACAAAGCCTACACATCGAGTCATCTATAACAGAGACACATTCATATAATGCATTTTTTATTGCTTCCACATTGTCCACTGGCAATGATATTGAAAGGTTATGTGCTACAGCAAGATCATACCAATTTTTGACCAGACTATATCCACAACTAAAACAAATTTTAAGGAGTCTTTTTTGCAAGTTTTGGTCAGATCGCTTCATAACTCTGATCATAAAATCGGCGTTAGCCTTTAAGTTTTTCAAGAAAATTTGAGGTAAGTCTATCTCTAGGTGGATAGCATAATTAGGAGTGTTAATAGGTAACCTAAAAATTCACTTGAAAAAATACCTCTGTATATTTTAAATTTCCTCCAACTGTTCGAAACCATATACTTCATTACCATAGCAAGCACAAGTATTCACGGTGGCATTGAAGACTTTGAATTTTGAGATTGGATCTACGAGTTTATTTGCGAAGAACTGGGACCACATTGTATTTATTGCAATTTTTGCAGCGGTTGTTTTTTCTTTTATAAAGGTTTGAGTTTTAAGATTATATGTCATTGTATACCCAAGATACTTAAATTCATTAACGATCTCAATTATCTCAACTTATATTTATCGTCCGGAATATTTTTGGACGAATGGAAATCTTGAAAATTACAGAGGCATTTGTCCATAATTCCTAAATTACTCGAAAGTAAAGACCATACTGGATTTTTTCGAAAATAAGCATATAAGTAGCGCCCAGCATATTGCTTCGTAAGTTCATATCTTTGGGATTCACTCCAATCTTCTATTTCATCTTTTTTAACTAGTAGGGTACAAAACTTGACAACCAAACCTCGAGATCTATTAAATATACCTTAGGAGTTCCACAGGGCAGTCATCTTGGCCCACTTTTATTTATAATCTTTATCGATTATATTTTCAAAAATATAAAATTCAGCCAATGTCTCATTAATGCTGATGATACCATTTATGATTGCTTTAATCTCTAAACAGACCTCGATCATTTATCAAACTGGTGTTTGGTTAACAGTCTTAAACTTAATGTCAAGAAATATTTCGCTGTCTCTATCTCTAGGAAACTTTCAACTTATGAGTTTGCGCATTCTCTTGATAGTATCCCTCTTCAGAGAACTGCTACAGTAAAGGATTTGGGTGTCTCCTTTGATTCCAAGTTTCCATTTGTTCCGCACACGGATGCTCATTTGTTAGATCATTACTTGAGTATGCTGATGTCATATGGAAACCTTTCTAACTTCGGATAGAATTGAGAAAGGTCAGAATTGTTTCACAAAATATGTGTTTTGTAAAATGCGCTGGAATTTTTGTCCAAATTCTCAAGCTCGACATAATCTTCTGGGTCTGAAATCTCTCAAATCGCGAAGAATTATTCATGATATAATATTTGTGAGAGATATATCTATCGTTAATTTGTATTTAGACCATTTAGAGAAAGATACCTTCTTTTTCAACCTAAGCATAGGACAAATTTTGGAATGAATGAGCCAGTTTCAAGGTCAATTAGGGAATTCAACAAAGTAATTAGTCATATTGACATAGCACGGCCTAGAAACAAATTCAAAATTGATTTGTATTATCTATTTTTAGGAAATTATTTATTCTTGTTTGCATCTGTTGAGCCTGTAGCTCGTAGATTAAACAAATAAATAAATAAATTTCAGTTGTATATATACATAGATAAGATTCAAATCTGTTTTCTAATTAAATCATCATAATATCCTAAATAAATGTTATCACGCCCAAGGCGTCCAACATTGAGCACAAATCTTACACGCACAAAAATTGATAATAAAGTTTTCAGGGCGTTTTGACATTTTTTTTTATTTGGGCGATAACTTTTTGGGTAATATAAGTCTTAACAGTTTCGTATTTGAATTGGAAGATTTAAAGACAAGAATCTGGTACATATGGTACACTATATTTCCACCTAAGTCATAATAAATTCTAATGTCTAGTTTCACGTTCGTTAGCATGGTTAACAAGTAAAACTTATTTGTCATAAATAAAAGAATTTAAGTGGGTTTTCGATTTAACATAAAACACAAAAAAAGAAAAAATGGACATCACACATTTGTCTCTTTTAAATATGTTCTTATTTATCATTTTAAAATTTATAATCACAAATGCGATGTTAAAAAATAAATTCAATTAAAAAACAACCAAAGCTATCCACAGCAAGGGGTTTTCTATACCTCTAAGCTAATTGTTTTATTTCTCGATGATGGCGCCACAGCTTATTTGTCAAAGTAATTTTTTAATCATTTCTTTGTCCAAATATAATTAACGAAGAGTCATAAACGACACCGTTTTCACTCCCGCAGTGTGTTTTATAATTTAAAACGAACAAAAATTGGATTTCAATATTTATGTATATAAAAAAGAAACAAAAACTCCAAACAACGTGTGCCTCGACTTAATTGAAAATTAGATGACTATAAGACCTTGACTCATCTGAGTCTAGTGTAAATAAACTTCAAAATAAAAACAAATAGCCCAAAGTCATCACAAACACACAAAAAAAAACAATCAACGTTTTACATAATTTTTATCTTCCCACTCTACATTCTCAGCGGGTGGTAGCGCCAGTCAAACAATCAAAAACAACTTTTCCATTCCTAAAAACCTCTGTCTCGGAGTCTGAGGTGGACTTTGCTTTGATTAATAAATTCCATAACGAAACCTAAATACAGATCGAAAATTATGAAATATGTTTTTAGAATTTGTTTCCCCCTCCAATAGAAAAAAGTATCACATTCTCCTAACGAGTCCAGAAACCCCCACGCATAATTAGGCATTCACAACTTTACCACCCTTTATCTTTGGACACTCTCAAAGATGCTGGATGCGATAAGATGGTCGGAAAAAGATTGTAAAAGAACGACATAGCAATCAATAAATTAATAAATGAAAATAAAAATGGAGTGAGATCAATCATACAACACACAAAAAAGGGTCTTTCAAAAAAAGAATAGAAACAAAAAGTTCCCAAAACAATCAGTGACGGATCAGAACGCAACACCTATCCCATGATTGCATGGAATTGGGAATAGGGAATTTGGGACTTGGGGAAACCTGTAAGCACACCTGGTGCGCCAATGGGTCGTTTCCAGCGCCCCAAACAAACAATCAAATAATCTTAATCATACGGCCATTTGCGGCGGAGTCGGTATGGGAATGTGATGCGGTCTTGTATATGTGTTACAATACTACAATGTAACCTCCCCCATGAGCCCTATAGCAAGTTCCTTTTGTTCCTTTTGTTTTGACCAAGCTTCCGCCTCTATCCCAATGTAAATTCAAATTCAAGCTAAACTACACACAAAACCATAACAATAGCTTACAATATAACTCTGGGATCCCCAGGGATTGTGTGGAGTGGAATAATTTCGATACCAAAAAGGAATTCAAATTAACATAAGAATCGAAGTTGAACTTTTCCCAATCGAAATCAATTTCAATTAGGAATATTTTCTGGAACGTTTTCCCCCTAACCCAAAGATTCATAAAATTAGATTATTTTAGGTTTCCTGTCTGGAGCAATAAGTTATTTCTGAACTCAGACCCTGTACCATGTTAGAGCACAGTCGGTATCCACGCGTTATCTTGAGATGTCATCCATAATTCTGTCAAATTTTGACAGTTTATCTAATATTTGAACATATTAATCGACAGGCGCTCAATTTTTGTGTGTTGGTATAGGCATTTTTCTTATACCTTAACATTTTTGGTAGCTTGGGTCAGCAAAGAAGAAATACTCGTATGTATTTACGATTGAAAAAATTAAATTTATAGAAAGGTTAAAACAAAACTATTTGAAAAATTAATTGGGATAGTATATCAATAATTTTGAATCGCTATCAATTTAATAAATCTTTTTTAATTTCATATAAATACCACTTTTAAACCAAGCTCAGATTGTAAACGAAGCCTTTTTACAGTGTTTTCAGAATGTTCCATACATTTGAAACCTAAAAATATTTTAAATGAAGGTCATATTTTTTTACATTTCTTATGTTAATTTATTTTGGGGACCAAAAACAAAGCTGCTTGTATATTTTTAGTCTAATTTTAAAGGCAATCTTCTTTATTTCCAAAACGGATCCAACTTTTATCTCTGATATGTTATTACTTTCGATTTTTGGATAAACGGTATTTTAGATAGAACTTTTGTAATTCAATATATAGAAAACTATTCTTCTTTTATTTAATATACCACAATCATAATTATTTTTGTAGAACCTCAAATGATGGTATTTAAGCAGTGTTTCCAAAACTTTTGATTTAAAAGCATTTACAAAAATGTTTCAACCATTTCCGGAGTTTTTCTATATTTTGGGGTTTAATTAATTGTTGTAACTTATTTTTATGGAAAAGATTTATTTTATTTTATTTAAAAGCTATTGTAATTGGTTTTTTTTTGCAATTAGATTTTTTTTTTAAATTTCTCGAAGCTTCTAGAAGTTTCTAGAAGTCTCTAGGATCTAGATAAATGGATTTTAGAGATATTTCTGTGTCTGTACGTTCAAAACACCTTTTTTTGATGACCATACCTTCAGAAACAGCTAAGATATCGGCTTACATTTTATTTAGTTTTACAGATAATAACATGAAAATATTCAGAATGGAATTAAAAAGAAATATCGAGTTTTTATTATAGAAATATGAAGAAAAGTGACAAATGTGGTTAACCTCAAATTTCTCAAGGTCCATAATTTTTGTTGTGTGGTTATTTCAAATTGATATGAACTTAAATAAGGTGGCGCTGTAGTTCTAATCGGACCTTGCTATCATTAAACATTGGTCTCCAGCCAGCTCAGTCCTTAGATTTCCAGCTTCGCACTCAAATTTAGCTGAGGTCCCCTACCACCAGCGTGCACCACCTAAGCGGATGTTTTCTTCTACTGTACCGTCGCGCTGGATAGGATTCAAAGACTTTAATGGCTGAAGATTTGATGCCCATTCAATCTAAATAAAAGCAAAGGCATTTTTAAAAGGTTGTAAGGGATTCGATCGGAAAACCACATAGTAATCTTTTGCAATTGTGACCGTCCAAAGTCGAATCTTATCACAATACCGAGTCAATGTTTGACTCTCGAAATGTTCGTTAACAGATCAGGACCTTTTTCGCCAGCAGAGATCAGCCTAAGGCCGTGCATACATCCAGCACGGCACCACCTCCTACGATTGTGCCACTAAAGATGTCTTCTCTTTCTAGCTTGGCGTTTAAATCATCTAAGACAATTTTAAGATCACACTCCAGGATTTCGTATAGTATGTCTTTGGTGTCTTCATCTTTCTTCTCTGTAGGGCCAAGCTTGCAAATGGGGATTATGATGGCAAATTAAGCGCAGATGCCGATCGTCGCTATGAACTCGCTCATACTGGTGAAACTCAAGATTTTTTGCCTGAGTCTAGTTCCAGCAAAAGATTCACACCCAAATAATCGTAACCTTTAATCTCGTTAGCAGTCGCTGTATTATGATCAATCTATAGTCAACCAGTCAACCAGATTGACCATATTGCGATAGACACGCTTCCATGGAACCATGGAACTTTCCGAGTAGCTTACATCGCTACGGACCACTAGCTCTTTGTAGCCAAGGTAGCACTTCGGGTTTCCAGAGCCAAGTCAAAACATAGAGATTTGTTCACAATCGCAAAAGATCGCAAAATCCTTCCTCTCTCGACGATATCTGCCGCCAAAACAATGATGTATCGAGAACCAATGCAGGAGCCGCTTCTGACGTATTGCGTTTAAAGCAACCACCAACAAGGAACCCCTGGTTTGATCAGGAATGTCGGGAGGCAAATGCAGGTAAACAACAGGCACGCAAAACGGCCAATGCTGGCTGCATAAAAGGACAAGCTCTATGAGATGAAGAGGCGAGAGGAACACCGACTTCTCAGAAGGAAAAAGAGAGGACATGTGAAGCGAAACACAGAAAACAACGCTGAGTTCAAACGAAGAATAACTTTTTCTAACCGCTGTTTCTTTTGGCAATTGGGTAGCAAAGCCCTCTCGAGGGACCAAAGTGTCACTATATAAGGCCGTCATCATCCCTGTCCAGCTATACATTGAAGAAGCAACTGCTCCGGCCCGGAAGACCTTCGAATCCACACCCACAGAACAGTGCAGTAGAGGAAGGCTGCGAATCAGTTAGCGTGCACAAGTGGAAAGTGACCTCACCCAACTTGGAGCGCGAAACTGGAGACATCTAGCTGGGATCGAGCTAGATGGAGAAGTTTGTTGGGTGAGGCTCCAGTTCATTCAGGGCTGTAGCACCACCGTAAGTAGGTAAGTAGGTCGCCGTCTATTAATTTACGTTTGCACGGTCCTTCTCAAAGCACTTCTTGGATGGCGGTAATATCTGCTTTGCAGCGGTTTAGGGGTCCAATTTAGGTTGTTCAGCTGCACGTGGTCTATCTATTGACCTATTATTCAAGTTACAGCTACGAAGTTCGCTGTTCTCATTTTGTTTTACTCGGTTCGTCATCAATGAATCCGTCCATACCCAACGCTTGTGAAGTCACCCCAACTGCACAACACCCAACATAGAAGGCTCGATACTTAGTAAAACTTCAAGGACGGGTTGCCGAATAAACCGCTCGTTATAGGCTTGATTTCCAAATATGTCGTAGAAGCACCATAATGTGTTAACAAAGGAGTTCAACCTAATTGCAACTATAGGCGCCACCATTGATTCCATCTTGTTAATTCCTCCAATGCCTTCTGAATAGGAAGAAAAATCAAAAGGAGAGGTGCCATAGTGGAAACACCTTACAGGTTACAGTAGGATTTCGTAGAGAGATGTGAGTTTTGACAAAAATCCTGTTGATGTTCGTGTCCTCTTGGACATCAAACATTGTCTAAGCAATGTAATATGGTTCATCGATCAATCAGTTTATTACTCTTCTGTCGTCGTACTCTACTCTAAAACCTAGCTTTGATAAGTCTTTCCACAAGCGGCTCCCACGAAATTGCCGTTTTTGTAAGGAGTAACCCAGCTCCAGCTTCTCGAGTGTTACCTGGAGCGTTACAAGAGTATTTGCCCGATCCCAACAATTCGGTTAACCCTAAGATGTCTATCCTGTACCGCATAAATTCTCTTTCTAATTGGAGGAATCTGGCATTGTGCGAGCCTTCACTTACTGCGTCCAGAACCGTTCTCACATTCCAGAAACAAATCTTTGTCCTGGTACACTACCCAAAAGTATGTATAGTCAACGAGTTATCATTATTCATCCAAGGCGTAATTTCAGTGACGAAGAGTGATAATCTCCATTACCTATCCTGAAGAGGCAGGAAAGTTCGCCCTTGCAATTTAAGTTAACTTATGTATGTATATAGGGATATACAAATCATTGTCCGGGGGCCACCAGGAGAAGGTAAAGCAAGAACTTTAACAAAAAGTTGTATTGCTGGCCTAAACCAAGTTTTAGGCAATCACCAATTACCCGATTTGCCTGGCGTAAGCTCCAATTAAGTAGGTACTATTATTTATAACTGTTTCTTTGGGTTGGCCCCTTTAGAGCATTACCTGTAACTGCTCAAGAATCCTTATTAACATATTAAAACAAAATTAAAAAATGAAATAAAATCATTCAATGTCATCAAAAGGTACCTTTGTGCATACATTATTGAATAAGGTTCTTACGTCAACTCTTTTGTTTGAGAATTTTGATTTTATTGTTTTGTTGTTAATTTTTAAAATTCAAAGCAAAACTAAATTTTAAGCAAATAATTCTTGATGCATTATTTAACTTTGTTTATTGGATAAGTATATTATAACGGTTTGGTGAGTTTAGACCATCAAAATCAAATGGGGTGGCGCAAAAGTCCGTTGTGAACCAGGGCCTAGTGACTTACAACTCTCAACCATTCCTGTGTGCGAGTACTGTTGTCAGGAATGGAAGGGACCTACAATTTAAGGCCGAATCCGAACGGCTAGTTTGAGAAAGCACTTTTTCATGACAAGAATTACTCTTGAAGGATTTGTCAATTCCTCGCAAGAGGCAGTACCCGCGAAAATTATTTTTTTTAAATTAAGGTGGCACAGGCAGGGATTGAACCCAAGACCCCTTGCATGACAGTCCAACGCACTAACCATCATGCTACGGGTACTACGTAGAGTTTAGACCATATGAAGGCTATATTAAGGGGAAATTTAGCTTGAAATTTAAGTTAAAACCAACATGAATGCTTTTGTTCTCAAGATACTTCTAAATATTTCTTATTTACTCGTAAAAACTATTTACTTAATCCTAATACAATAGAAATCACTTAGAAAAATAACATTTTTACATTTTATTTGAGCTCTGGAAACATGAGAGTTCTTTTTTCCAAAAAAAGCCATAGACTACTATATTTATGTAGTGTTAGACAAACAATTAGCTTCATTTAACACTCAACTTCGAAATACCTCAACAAATCAAATTTTTATAATCCCATTATCAATGCATACATATATATTCGTATGTATATATGTAGTTTGTAAATATAAATGTGAAAGGGGGCTTAAACATTTTTTGACTCCTTTTGTTAAGTGATTAGACCATCGAATGAGTGTAAACATTTGACAAACGTATTATTCTTTTTTAAATCTTGTTTTTTAAGACCAAACAAAGAAAGAAAAATAGAACTCACTGTGTTGTGTTTATAAAAGATGAACGTGTCTTTTTCGGATTGAAAACTATCGCCATCACCATCATAGCAAGCCACCTACGACAAGCAAGCAAGAATTTTACGCGTATTAAAGAAGTTATTAGATTTTTGTTAAGCCAGATATGATATCTCCGATCATAATGACCGTGAAATGAAAAAAAATACTAGAAAGGTTTAAAAGGCGATCCCAAAAACAACAACAAAGAGCTAATATTTTGTGATAGGTACAAACTACAAACAATTGTTGTATATTTGTAGTTTTGGACTCCCGATGGGTTCGATTCCATCACTTTTCAATCCTATCAGATCGATCGATGATGGTTATGATCATACAGTGCGGTGGCGGCAGCGGTGGTGGAATAGAATTAGTATTTTCATTGTGCACATTCAATGAACGAGAAAAAGGGAATAGGTTTAGGGTTAACTAATTCTCGACCATGTCGACGTGTATAGCCACATGGAATAAAAAGTAAGACATTGATACACAGTTGGTGGTCTATATCGATACCGCAGACGCTTCGCCAATGCCATTTGGAATCAACCATAGGAATCGATGACAGAAATTGATTGGTATCTCGCTCTAGGATCTTGATCGTTTCGATGAAAGAAGAAGAAAATAATATTAAGTTGTTCGAAGGGACCGCGTCTGTATTACTTTACTTTGAGTTGAATAGCTGTGCGGGTGCCAGTGCCAGTACCCGTGCCTGTGTTTCGAGTATAATAAAGTGTTAGAATTCATGGTATGCTATATCAACGTATTTTCATAAGATATGAAGGCATAGTTATAGGTCTTCGGAGGTATAATTATTAATTGAAACATTTCCATCTGATGGTTGTTCTTTTAGCTGCTTCTTTTGGCTTCCTGTTGTGTTGAGATGTTGTGAACATGGATTTTTATGGTATGCAATCAGCAGTGTATATTTTTAACATCGGATAAAGTGTTGGTTGTGGATCACCATAAACTCATCACGTTGCAAAAATTATGCCCTAAAGTAACTCAAATCAGCAGGGTATATTATTTTTCATTATTTGAATGTTATGTTTGCTCTCACAAAAAATATGTGAAATACTCGAAACCTCACCTTTTCTGCTTGATTTCTTTTTTCAAAGTCAATAGGTTTTCTTTAAGAAAAATCATAAATCGAAGTACATAACATTTCAACATTTCTAAAATATTTTTCGGGGACAACAAAATTGATTATACAGTTTTTTGATTTAATTTTTATGGAAGTCCATATTTTTTAGGAATCTGCAAAAGTTTTTAAGCTGAATTGTTATTTAAGGAACTTCAAAAACTAAAGTTTAAGCCAATTTCTGTCCAGATGCTGGAGACGTCAAATCAATTTCGTTATATTTTTGGTAGGACTTTGAATTAAGTTTCGAAAACGGCATTCATACCAGGAGAAGAAAAGACAGGTAAGCCTCATTCATAGGGAGCAGTTTTAGTCAAAGAGATGCATTGTCATAGGACTTCTTCAATATTGTTCTTTAAAGAATTAAGAAGAGATAGAAAGATATCACAGCAGGAATGAGGTTCGTAAATTTTACCAAGAGGTACAAAAAACCGACCAAGATTAAGCCATCCACAAACCAAAGTCTGTAGAACCATTCTGTACTGAAAATATAAAAAGACCACTTCTCTAAACTATATAACGGCGATGTAGAATCAAATTCCGCTGTAAGTTAGGTACCACCATTTAACCTTGTCTCCTGAACATCGTGTTTTAGATCCTTTCTGCTGTGTTATTTGAACGTCTGAAACCATTCGTCAACAATCTGACTAGGAAAGTTAACCATTGATCAAATATTCACATTTCGGCGATATTGGAAAAAACCACGAACTTGAACATCCATTCATCGATTTTAAGGAAGCCTATGACACCCTAAAGATCAAAGTCTATTTTTGGCATAGCTGTGAGACTTGTCTGTTTGTGCAGAAAGACGATGGGAATACACATAGCTCTATCAAGGTCAGATAAAACTTCACCGATAAAATTGATGTCAAAAAATGTTTTAGACAAAGTGATGCACTGTCATCATGCGACTTCTTCAACAATTTTCCTTAATAATCGACATATTTTGAAGATCTAAGCGTGAAGCCAGAAGTGTGTTTCTGAGCATTTCGATTAAAACGAAAAAGATGGGTTAAGTGGTTAGTGACGGCAAGATCAAGTTCATTGAACGACGACGTCTTGGACAAAACGTCACCATGGACAGCTATGACTTTGAGGTAGTTGTGTACTATGTAAACACCAGTGCCACCAGGATTTAGAAGTCAACTATTTAGTAAATCCTCTCTCGATCAAATAAAGTCACCTTGTATAAGACCTTCATCATCACGGTTCTTATTTATGGCGCTGAGGCTTGGAACTTGTCAATGCAAGACGTGAACGTCTTTAGATATTTCGAGAGAAACATTTTCCGGGTGATTTTTGGCCCCGTCTCAACGCTGTACCGTGACACTCTTTTTTTTTATAATGAGCGCACCCTCAAGGTTATATTACTACCCTTATTATGTAAAGACACAGTGTGAGCTATATGAAAGGGAGAGATATGTTGACGGGAGGTGTTGACTGTTGGTGCACATTGGTTTTGAATATTGCAATGATTGGGTAAGAAAAAGTGTGGTAAGGCATACCACATTCGCGTAGTACGGCTAAAGAACGAATCTTTGTACTTGACAGTACGACCGAAGTTGGGCTCGAGGGTATACTGGTGAGCATTCCTAGAAGCGCGAGTATTACGGTTGAAGGAGAGGCTGCAACTGGCTATTTCTCTAGAGCATAAACTATTAAAATAGCTGTAAAAGAGGATGAGACAAGAAACATTTCGACGATATTCAAGCGGCGTAAATGATTTTATAATGGTAATATCACCAATTAATATAAATGCTCTACGTTCAATACTGTTCAAGAGGCTTAAGTAAGTTGCATTAGAACCAGCCCAGTTATGAGAGGTATACTCAAGCTTTGGAGAAAAACTTCTTGCATCGCCTTAGAAAACCCAAACAGCTTGTGGCATTTTTGGCGATAAAAATACCGAGAATATCAAGATTCGCCATCTATGTATAATGGCAAGGGGCATATATCTCGCTTTAACGATACAAGAAAGCTTTTCAAATCATGTCGTTGCAGTTCCACACCCGAAGAAGAGAGATGTAAATCTGAAAACGAAAATGAAAAGCTATCGTCAGTGAAACAATGTATTTGATTAGAGGTTGCAGGCAGGAGATCATTAATAAAAGTGAGAAATAGTGTTGGAGATAGAACAGAGCCCTGGGGCACACCAGCATTTATTTTGTGATTTTCAGACTTGAACCTATCCAATCCTACTTGTATTACTACTCAGATGAAGCAGGGATTCATGAAAACCAAAAGCACGCATTTTCGATAAAAGGGCCTACTACCAAACCCTATCAAATGCTTTTGAAATATCAAGGCAATAATCTTACTTTCTCCAAAACGATGTAAGGATTTGCTCCACTGTTCGGTGAGATGAACCATGAGATCACTAGTGGACCTTTTGCTGCAAAAGCCATACTGCCGGTCATTAAAAAGCTTTCAATCCTTGAGATATTTCTTGAGCTGATAATTTATCAGCGTTTCCATGACCTTGGAAAGAAGGGACGTAAGTGCAATCGGTCGGTAATTAGAGGGTAAGGAAGATTCGCCTTTTTTGTAATAGGCTGGACAAATGCTGTTTTCCATCCGTTTGGAACGAGATGTGAGGAGTAGGACAGATAAAAAAGCTTACGCAGTGGTTTTGTCAGAAGAATAAAAGTCCAATAAACGCTCTAACTCGGAAGGCTCAAACTAACTAGGGCTATTTTATTGAATTCAATCAAAAGATTGCATTCTTTGAAATCAATAAGAGATTTCGAATTTTGTGATCACCAATTGTTGAACCCTCAAAAAAAAAGATTGCAATAATGGTTTGGCCCTAATCATCTAAGACTTCATGCATTATTTTGCATTAACTTGAAGTCTTTGTATTCAATTGTAGTCTTCTCATTCCTCTGCAGTTTTTGCTGTTTTTTGCATTTTGAAATGTGTTATGAAGCCTGATAAATGGCTACGTTCAGTTCGTGATATTTTGTTATTCGCAATGAAGTAAAACGTTACTCAAAATCGTTTAAAATTTTGTTCCATTAATTTTTGGTTGGAAATTTTAATCAAAATTTAATTTAAAACGTCTCATTTAAGCTCATTATTCGACATCGACGAAATCGTTTTAAAAAATGTTGTTTTCTTTATTAAGGTTTCAGTTTAGTTTTTGTTGTTTTGAATAACTTAAATTCGTTAAATGCACGAATGACGTGAATTTATTATATTGACCAATATTATATCACTTAATGTGTGTTTTTTTTGAGGGGGGTGGTGTATTTTTGAAATGAGTACCTACATACCTAGCTACACATAAATTCGAGGTATTTATCGGTGAGAAAAAAAAGATCCCCTTTTCACAAACGACGGACGAACGACATGACCTATTCGTCGTGTCCATATAGCTACTCAAAAATTCACCAGTTGTCTCGGACAATTTGATTCCAATTAGGCGAACAAAATGTTAAAAGCTATGCTCTTCCTTCTCCTGCTTCCATCATCAGCATCATCATCATCGTCATCCTCAACCTCAACCTCATCAAGGCCCGGGCACGATATGATGTCCACGCGAAATGCATACTAAGTGAACTCAAACTCAAACTCAAACTGGAGCCCATCAGAGCTCCAAGCCAGAGCTAGAGCAGAGGACTGATGCCGTATGTATGTATGTTGTTGAATGTACTATATGCAAGTGCCGTATGTTATATGTGCTGTGCATTTTGTGCAATGGTCCATATGTGATGTGGTTCCGGCGGATAATTTCTTATGTTTGCTGCTCTCTGCACAAAATATCTGTGTCACAATCATAGTCACATATCTACTGTATATATAAAGAAATGTGAATTCACTTTTTTTATCTCTGAGCTCTAGAGCTCTGTCCCTGTCTCTGTTGATGGTTAAGTTGTCCTCAACTTCACGTACCTATCTGTACCTACTTATATCCTTCCTTTGTCATCGAAAGTCCACAATTCGCAACGGGATGACATTTCAACCGAATAAATGACAGCAAATGAGTGACCGCGTATATGTTTTGCGACACACAAAAAGACGCTCAAAACGAAATTGTGTTTCTTTTTGTTTTGGCGAAAAACCATCTTGCCGTAGCTTATTAACGGTCATCGATTGTTTCACCGCAATGCCACTGGTTAAATATAGTAATTTTATTTCGGTTTGTACGAAGATACTTATAGAGGGTGTTTTTTTTTTGTTGGAAGTATAGAAGTTAAAAACCCTAATTTCAATTGAGAATGTTTTTGGAATTAATATGTAAGGGGCCTTCGTAGTAAGACTGCTGAAATTTTTTTAACTCCCAATCATTTCCACACAACGTATTCGTTTTGACACAAACTTGGCTTCATTCAAGCTTTTTCGACACTGAACTTTTCCTTCAAGAGTTCGAAGTTTACAGCAACGATCGTCATGTTGGTAATACAAAGGAAATGTGTAAGGAAAATGGTACAGACTAAGAACATCTTCAATTTAATCGTTTACATGCCTCCAAAATGTTTGGAGTCTGTTTATAGCAAACTCTCCTTGGTATTAGACTTTCTTATCAATTTGTCCTGCTTTGTCACCAATACTTTACTTTTTTGAAGAAGCTCTTTTTTTTACAATTGAAACTATCTTTTCTCGAAAAATTCATTCTTACTGATTTAAAGCAAACAAGCTGTATCAAAAACTCAAAAAATCGAATTCTCGATTAAGTATTTTCTTTTGACGCTATTAGTTTTCTTATTCTAGAATCTAATAATATTAATAAACATTAACTCCCCTTGGACATTTTTCTTGACTTAGTAGTATACACCTTACTGAACACAGTAATTCCTTTGATTGCTTATATAATTTTAATTTCAGAAGATCTAATTTCCAGGAGTTGTCTGAAGATTTAACCATTTCGGGAATTGCTGATACTCGTACTTTTGCATTTTCTAATATTGACGAAGCAGTTTCAAATTTGTTTAAGATCCTTAATTATTGTTTGGTAAAAATATACCTTTACAGAAATCAAGAAATACAAACTTTGCGTTTACTGCGTAACAAAAGAAATAAGGCATGGAAAACTTACCTCAGAACTCTGTCTCCAATCAACTTCTCTTTTTATGTTAAATTATTTAACGAATTTAAGTCTCTTACTACTACTGATATGGGCACCTCTTTGAAAGAGAATATAAAAATAATTTTAGAAACTTGTAAACTTCAAGAAAAATGGCTTTCCAGCTAACTTCACTTACTTAGAAGAACCTTTCATTAGATATTGATATCTGTAACTATTTCACAATGAATTTCCGTGAGTCATTTGTTAATAGCCCTGAAGAAGTTGATGAAGTATATTTTCATAATCATAATCCGCAAATTAGCTGTAGTCACACCTCTGTACTACAGAGTACGGTCCTTTTTCGAGTTGAATGATGATTGCTCAGCTGGTCCCGATGGTATTCCACCGATATTATTAAAAAAGCGTAGTAATACTTTAGTTGAACCGCTGACGTTACTACTAAAACTTTCTCTAAAAACAAGCAAGTT
Source organism: Eupeodes corollae (assembly GCF_945859685.1). NCBI lineage: Eukaryota > Metazoa > Arthropoda > Insecta > Diptera > Syrphidae > Eupeodes > Eupeodes corollae. Next base: position 146,809,434 of record NC_079148.1, read on the forward strand.
TCTGAGTATATGGAAGAAGTCATTTCTAACTCCAATTTTTAAGAAAGGTAACAAGTCGGATATAAGCAACTACAGGCCCATTGCAAAGCTTTCTTGCATTCCCAAATTGTTTAAAAAAGTTGTTTGTGAAAGTGTAGCATTTTTTTAGTAAGAATCTCATTCGCGAACAGCAACATGGTTTTGTGAAAAAAAGATAAACCGTTACAAATCTCCTCATATTCTCAAACATATCTTCAAATGCTTTTGAACAAGGTTATGAAGTTGACTGTGCATACACTGACTTTTCTAAAGCTTTTGAACAACTTAGCCACGGAATTATTTTATTTAAGCTTATAGCCCTTGGTTTTCCACCATTTTTTCTTAGCTTAGATTAAATCATACCTTGAAAAGAGATCGTATGAGGTAAAATTTAGAAATTGTAATTCTGAACCTTTTGTTGCTCAATCTGATGTTCCCCACGGAAGCCATCTTGGGCCTTTTCTTTTAATCCTGTCTATTAACGACGTATCGTCATGTCTACCTTCAAATGAAGTTCTTGTTTTTGTTGACGACATGAAGATCTTTAAAATATCAAAGTCCACGTATGATCGTATCCTTTTACAAGCCGACATTGATAGTTTCACATTTTGGTCTGGAAAAAATAGCCTTGTCCTGAACATGCCAGACGATAACTTTTTTTAAAAACCAATCGGTAGTGTATTTCATTATTGTATATCACACCAAAAACTCTGTTGCGTCTCCACATTTAAAGATTTAGGCATTCTGTAAGGTTTTAACTAAAATTCAGTGTTTTATTCAAAACTAATCCCAAACTATTTCCAGGGATCGTGTAAAAACTTAAAAATTCAACTTATCAGTATTGATTTTCAGCACCCATCTTTTACAATAGCATGGCAAAGGATTGATCATCAATTGCTTATGTTCGTGAGTTTCCAAAAGAATGACGATATCATCGGCATATAAGAATACCCTCATTGTGGTATCAGCAATTCTTAGTCCTCCTTCAAGATCTTTTACTACATCGTTTATAAATAAAGAAGACAATAATGGACTCAGTAGGTAGCCTTGTTGCACTCCTGTATCTGTTTTAAACCAATATGAAAATAATGAAACATTGTTAACTACTGAATTCATATGTATGTACATTTCTTTGATCACCTTTACGAATTTTGAAGATATTCCAAGTTGTGAAAGTTTATAGAAAAAAAGTATTTCAGTTTACAAAATCATACACTGCACCACTTTGAAATCAACAAAACAGTAATACAACTTTTTACACCGGGCTTTGGAAAGCGTTGGTAATTGATAAAAGTGTAAAGATTTGATGTAATTAAAAGATAATGTATTGACCAATGAATATATACTTATGTGTATAGGAAAAATTAGGTTTTCCTTCGGCTTTTTTGGTCATTATGATGTACGGTTCAATAATATTTTCTAAAACTAGCTCGCAAGTCGGTTTTCTGTTCAACCCATCTTTCTAATCATTTTACCAAGACTTACCACAAAACATTTTTGCAATATTATTCATAAATGATATTTCTCTGTAATTTTCTACAATTTTTAAAGGACATTTTTTATGTGTTGGAAAAATAATATTTTTTTTTAATGAGGATGGAATTCGACTTTAAAAAAAAAATTGTTGTATAGAGGAAGAAGAAGTTGTAAAGGGTCCGTCTTCAACTGGAGCATTTCCATTTTTCGTACAAACGATATAATCCTTTATTTCTTCCATTGTTACATCAACGTCCATTGACTCATGAACGGTAAGTGGTTCAGCGTGAGAAAAATTTAAAATAGAAACTCTTGTTAACAGAAGCTTAAAGTGTGTGGTGAGGTTTTCAGAAGATTAGTCTAAACCAATATTCTAAAGTTTGTTTGCATGTAATATTCTAGCCAAGGGCTAAGGTAGTGGTTATGTTAAAACATAGCGAATAAAAATATTAAAATCCACATAAGGTTAACGCCGAAATTTTTTGCAGTTTCTTTATATTCTAAATAAAATATAGGTGTTGGTTAGCACTTCAACAGTGTTTCTACAATCTTTGATTATGATGAGCTGAATACCAATTTCACATCCTTATCATCATTTGAGTTCAATGATAGCGCAGGTTGTTCTGGATTTTTAGAAACCGACAACTTTTCTACAAGGGGCCTAAGCTTCTCAGCAATTGATGATGAAGTTGTTCTAAAACCCTATTTATCTATTAAATCAAACTCAATAGCATTTGACGAAATCCATTACTTGTTTGTGAAGGCAACTCTACCGATTACATTGAGATACTTAACAAATCTTTTCAACATCTCTGGAAACGTGTTAAAATTGTTCCGTTCCAAAAACCTGAAATGAGTATCAGCAAATAGCCATATTGCCACATTTATCCAAAGTTAAGAATTTCGTGTCTTTTCTCACTCTTATGGATTTTTCCAAAGCCTTTGACGCTGTCAATGTGTGCATTAAATTAAGGGATGAGTTTCAATTGACGTCACCATTAGTGAGACTCATTTTCTCATATCTTTGTTCTAGACACCAAGCTTTGTTGCTACCAACCAAACTTCAAATTTTCTTCCGCTAACACGAGGTGTTCCCCAAGGGTCTACTTTAGGCCCATTACTTTTTGCTATGTCTCGATCAAACGGACTTTGTTTAAATCCTACTGAGTCAAAATGCTTAGTCATTTCAAAAGACCCTATACACACATCTTGCTTTTCACCAATATTTCTCAATGATAACTATTTTCAATTTGTTGACTCAGCCAAGAATCTTGGAGGAGTATTTAATAAGACACTCACTTGGACAAATCATATACAACTTATTATAGGTAGCACGGAGGCTAACGTATGTTATGGACCACCCAAAGAATCAGTCCAATAAAAACAAGAATGATACTTTCTAAGTCGTTTATTCCTCTTTTATTATTTGGGGAATTAGTAATTGTGATTCCAAGAACAAAAGGAAACTTAATGTTCATTATAATAGTGTGACAAGATATATTTTTAGACTACGGAAATGTGTTCACATTTCCTCATAAGATTAACACATGGTTTTTTCTTGATAACCTTTTCACGTTTAGGACCTTAATAATGCTCCACAATGCCATGCAAACACGACACTGAAATTTTGTCAAGGTCTTAATAGATATTAGAGGTGCCATGATCAATGAGTATAAGAGGAAAACTGTAGTAAAGTTGAAAGTCTTTGGCATACACATGACTGGAACAGTTTTTGATTAAGCTTGGAAATTCATTGAAATAGATACAAAATAGAAGAGGACCCAATATCGACCCTTGAGGAACACTGGAGAAGATAGGTGAAAAACTATACAAACATTCTCTTATTTGAACAGCTTGTTTTCAGTTAGTCAAATAAGAATGTACAAGTTTAGCGAAAGTTACAAGCAAACTAAACTGCTGCATATGTTTTTTTTTTTAAACAGAATGAATTGATTGACAGCGTCAAAAGGCTTAGAAAAATCAAGACTAAGAAAGTTACTTCGTCCTTATATCTAGCGCATATCTTATTTCTTTAGTCACGCAAAAGATTGCTGTTGTACAGGTCAGCTTTTTTTCGGAAGTCAGATTGTGTTTGTAGCGTTGACTTGTATATATCTGCAAAATTCTCTTAAAGTCTCAAGACAAATATGGTAGAATTGAGGTAGGTCTATGATTTTTGCTGCAAAAGTCATCGCAAATTGGATTTCAGAATCAGACTTTGTCTGAAATTATATTTTAGTCATAAATGTCAGAAGATTATCTTTCGAATAGAGTAAATTTTATGTCAATTGAAAAGGTTTACACCTCTGAAAAAACACCCTTTATGTATACGATAAGGAAGGCTTTTATAACACTGGGAACTATATGTGGAGATGCTTCCTAATAAATGCACCAACAACAAACAAACATATCGCCCGCCATCTCACAAATAAATATTACGGTTGCATCCAATATTGGTACACAATAAACCTACATCTTCTTTCACGGCATCGCGCGGTGGCGGTGGTAGTGACGCGGCACCGCATTGTGTATAGCCAGCCAAGTGCTACTTCACGTTTATGATTTTTTTGTGTATGTTTCGTTCCGATCGGACGACTTCGCTTCGCGTTCAAGCACAATGGCCGATTACCATTTTTAGAATGAAATATATGACAGATGGAATTGTTTTAAGTTAACCGCGCAGCGCACATCGCGCAAGCTCCTCGGTAACAGCTACAGCATCATAACAAGTGATCTTCTTCCAAGTGAGATGATGCTCCATTGCGCATCGGACTGCTTCTGGGGGAAACTTATCGTCGTCGGTCAAGTGGGGTGTCAAGGGGAGGAGGTGTTTTCACGTGTTGGAAGTCTTGTATTCTGTTTCAATTTTCGATGAAGATTTGTTGCAACATGTGTAAAAGGATTGTTGGATTCGAAGGAGGGGGTTGGGGGGTTTGAGTGTTCTTTTTTATTCTTTTAAAATAAATATCCTTCTAGCTGGAAGGGACAAAATAAATTCCAAATAATGACATGTATTATCGGAAGGATGTATCTTTCCCTGAGTGGGTACGAATTATTATTTATTAAAACGCGAAAACCACCGAACTCAAACGAGAACGTGAATGCGGCACGAGCTAGAAAGATGCTTTAATAAAGGTTCATTCTTCACGAAAAATTCTATAGGCAAGTATACCGGACTTTTTTATAGCATAAAAATAAAAAATTATTTGTGATTCTATAAAGGGTTTCATTTATATGGCTACATAAAGTAAAGGTACAATTTTAACTGCAACATTTTAGAGTATGTTTTTGTTGTGGCATGAATTACAATGTTGTATGGTGGAGTGGCGTGGCGACATTATATACCTTTAAAAACATGAAAGTTTACACTTTTATATCTTTGTTCAGCAAATGAAAAGCAATGGGAGTCTTAATGAAGGGGACTGGTTTGAAAGGATTGAAAGTTAATTGGAAATAAAAGTACCTACTCATTGTGAGTTGGGAGTTGTTGTAAATGTTTGATTTATAATTTAGTAATTTTTGAAATCATGTTTATAAGTGGTAGTTGGTGTACAGTAGTTTGATATCGTAAAAATTAATAGCGAGCGTTGAATTATGAATGAATTACAAGATGTTTGAAAAACTGGAAGAAGTCAAAAAAAAAAATGTAAGTGGACAAATTAAGAGTAAACAAAAATAAATGGTGTCGGAATTTGCCACAATCAACTACGATTTACTGTTTTTTTCTTGAATTATTGAATCTAACGATTTTCTAAATTCTTCCATAATTTTTGAAATTTCTTATAAGATTTGTAATTTTTAGGATTTGACCGTGAATTTTCTGAATTCTCTCTTGACTTGCAAAGTTTTATTCGTGATTCTCTGGATTAAGTCGATACTTCGATGTATTTTCGGAAATTCGTTCGTGCTTCGAAGAGTTTGTCCGTGATTTACCACATTTGGCTGAAACTGTGATATGACGAATTTACCCGTGATTTTCTTCATTAACTTTTGATTACAGTTTTCCTGGATTCTTCCCAGATCAGATTTATTTGTCTGTGATTTGCAGAGTTTGTCCTTAATTTTCCGGTTTATACGTTGTTAGTAAATTTGTCAGTGATTTTCAGATATTTCTTTGATTTACCATATTTATGAATAATTTGGTGAAATCGGTCGATCTTGGTCAGATAAGTTTGAGATTTGCAGTTTTGTTTGTAATATCTATGTTTTGAAAAGTTTAACTGCTGAAACTATGATTTGACGAATTCGTTTGTGATTTGCGTGGTTTGTTTCAGTTTTATACTGGTTGCTTCCAAGATTGGTCATATTTGGTTTAGCAGATTCCGACCGTGATTTTCAAAATTTGTCTGTGATTTCATAGATTTAACTAAAACTTTGATGTGACAAATTTGCCGTAACAAGATTTTGTAAGATTCTTCCGAAATTTGACAAATTTGTTTGTAGTATTGTGTAATTCACCGGTTTCTTCTGTTCTTCCCATTTTGATGTTTCATTCCTATTTTGAGATATTAATGGATTCCTTCGTGATTTTCAGGTTTCATGTGTTCGTTCCTTAATTTGTGAGTAATTTGCAGTGATTTGATGAATTTGAAAGTTGTTTGGAAGATTTGGTTATACTTTATAGAGTTTGTCCGTTTTCCTGGATTCTTCCAATATCAGATTTAATCGTCTGTGATTTGCAGAGTACGTTCGTAATTTTTTGGTTTTACGTCCTTAATAAACTTGCCATCAGTGATTTCAAGATATTTCTGTGATTTACCAGATTTACCAGATTTATGAATAATTTAGTGGATTCGGTCGATTCTGGGCAGATAAGTTGCAGTTTTTCATGTGATATTGCTTCAAGAATTGGTCATATATGGTTAAGCAGATTCTAACCGTGATTTTCAAAATTTGGCCGAAGTTTGACATATTTGTTTGTAGTTTTCTGTAATTCACCGGATTCATCTGTCCTTCACAGTTTTATGTTTCATTTCTGTTTTGAGATATTAATGGATTTTACCTAGATTGTTAAAATTCATCCGTTCGTTCCTGAATTTGTGAGTAATTTGCAATTTCGTCGTCCGTGATTTGGTGATTTGGCAGTGGTTTGAAAGATTCGGTTGTACTTTCTAGAGTTTGTCCGTGATTTTTCGGTCATCAGATTTGTCAGAATTTTGGTTGATTACGTCGGATTTTTGCATATTTGATCGTGAATTGGAGAATCCTTCCGTGATTTTCTATTTTTAACTGTGAATATGACGGTGATTGAGTGTGATTTACCAATATTTTATACCTGAGTTGTTGGCTTTTCCGTCCATTGTTAAGTTTGTCAGTGATTCGCACTTTCATCTTCCGTAATTTGGTGAATGCGGTGCCGTTTTGAACGATTTAATTGTACTTTTTTGAATTGTCCGTGATTTTCTTAGCATTCATCCGTGATTTTATAGATTTTAGTTTAGTTATTTTCTAGACTTTTTTGTGAGTTTCGAAAAATTTCACGGTTACGGTTTTGCTGTTATAAGGAATTTCTTCGTTTGACAGTTTTGTCATTTATCCAAATTTGTCAGTGATTAACAGTTTCATCCGTGATTAATTGGATCCGGTGGTATTGTTGCAGAATAGTTCCTGATTTGCAGAATGTGTCAGTGTTTTGTTTTTGGATTTAATTCAATTTTAATACCGTATTTGATGGGAAGTGTGACTTGAAGAATTCCCTTTATGAATTATTTTCATCGGTTGTGTTAAGGGATTCGGTGCAAAATTTTGTAGATGTTTCAGTTATTTTAAAGTTTTAGTATTTGTTCCAGATTCATTATTTTTCTGCGATTTTACTAGTTTCTTGTCGATGTTCCATATTTGTCTCTAATTCGCCGTTCATTCGCAATTTGCCTCTGTTCTGCAGTCTTAACTGATTTGCGATTTTCTAAAGAGATTTTTTTGAGATTTTCTAGATATCTCATAAGTTCTCCGGATACGCTAGTCATTTACTGAATTTTTAGAATTGTTTCGGATTCATTCAAGATCTGGTTGATTCCATATAAACTTGTTAAATTTTCCTCTGATTTGATAGGTCGCTTGTGATTTTTACCTGTTTTTTCTGTAATTTAACGAATTTAAGAATTCATCCATGATTTGCAGTGAATTTGAATTTGTGCGTAATTATAACGAAATTATCCATGAGAGTCTTAGGGAGAGATTTCGTTGGTTTATGTTCACAAAATTCATCTAAAATTTACCAGCCTTATTCGCTATTTACCGGGTTCCTGCAAAATTTTAAGCATTCGTTGGAATTTACGCATGCATTCAAAAATATTGTATGCGTTAATGATTTGTCGATTTTTTTAGTAATTTCCGAGATTTGTCACTAGTTTGTCTATTTCATAAGTAATAAGCAGTAATTGCAAATGTGTAAGTGGATTCAGCAGTAATTTTTAGGATTCTTCCGTAATTTTTAAAGATTTTGTCCATGATTTAAGAGATTCGTCAGTGATTTCTAAGATTTTAGTGATTTACCGGATTCTTTCGAAATTTGATGTTTTTGTGTGATTTATTGTATTTTCCGTAATTTTCTTGATTTTTGTTTTATGATTTTCTGAATCCGTCGTACATTTTGCATATTGGTTGCTTAGATAAAAAATTTAAACCAAAAGTGACACCTTGACACTTCAGAAGACTACACACTTAAGTTCCTGAGTCCGGTACTTCTTTATTTAGAATCTGGAAACATAGCTCACTCTTTGTTCAAAATTCCATATAAATCATTAACCCCAAGAAAAGGAATTCCTTTCCTAACGAATAAAATTATAATGTTTGTGTCGATTAAAAACGTTCATAGCCTAATCACTGCACTTATCGTGGGAATTTATACAAAATTAACACAACTGTTCTTATAAAAATCTAATCTTGATTCAGTTTAAAATATTTAAAAAAACATTTCAGCATAAACCTACGCTCTTTTCCAAAAACTTCAAACACTCTAATCACCCGTATTATTTATCAAGAAATTACAAAACGAAAAAAAAAAACTTCCCTGCCGACCGTCAATGGATGGGATATGCGTCACAACAACACAATGCATCCAAAGCATGCGACTTTGCGTGTCGATAATGCGAATTATTATATTTTCCAAAACCGTTTGTTCGTTTCTTTGCGTTGGCTTTGGTTTAAATCTAAATCGACTTTAATTAAATAAATTTCCGTGGATCAGCGTCGCCAATCATTTGTTTATGTTCACATATCCTAAAGAAGTGAAATCTACGAGAAGACTCGTTCAAGGATTATAATCGGTCTTTAGCATGCAGAGTGAAAAGAAAGAGAAGGAAGGATTGATGCAGTTGCATGTTTTGAAATAAAAAGAATCAACTAGTCAACAGCAAAAAGAAAAAGAGAAAAAGGACTTGATTATAAATAAACCTATGCCAAACCTATTGATTTAAACACAAACTACTGTTATACAAGACGTATAACATCGCGTGCGCCACAAGCCATTTTGCATAGGAACTAACAACTCTAACTCCTACTCCTTATAATTTTTCTTCTCTTCTTCGGATAAATATAGGAACAAAAAGAAAAGAAATTAAATGCCCTATCGTTGGCATAATTGTTGAATGCATATAATTCTTCTCTTTATACACAAAGAATTTTCAAGCTATTAGACTTGACCGCGCAACGTCGTCGTCGGTCGCGTAGTCTTCGGTTGTCGATGGCTAATTTCATATCCATAGCCCTTATACGCTTGCGGCCACAAACATAGATGATGCTAATCAGTAATCACTAACGCCGCCGCCGACGCCGGCCGCTGAAGCAGCAGCAGTCATGGTTACAGTCGGTTATAGTACATATTATACAGGATCAGAAGTGCTTAGTAGAATTTCACCAGTTGGATACTAAATTTTAACAATATCAGAATATTGTGTAAAAAAATTACATGATTAGAATGGAACTTAAGCATACTCAGTAGGAGTTATATCGTTGATATTCAAAAGACAAAAAGAAGTGGCCTTACATGACTCTCTTGAGGAACTCCTTGTTTTGTCAATTAAAGCTACAAGGAAAGGGCTTCTGAATTGTACTTATTTTGGAGTTAAGTTAAAATCCCAAACAAAAATATTGCAGGGTAGTTGTGATTATATAATTCTTGGCCATTGTTCTCGGTCAGTTAAAATGCTGTGCATAAAGCAATCTTTAAATAAAAAAGCTGATTTCGTAATATTTTTTTAAAGATAATTTCTTACAAAAAATAATCCAATCAGGTTCGTAAGCCCGTTCAACTCCAATGACATCAGGTTTTATTGAAACGGCTGAAATTGAGGCCTGGTGCATAACACTTGTCCAAACTCCAACAAGGTCTGGAAATGAAAAGAACATTTAAAAAATTGTCTACAAAATAAATAAATATAAAATGTTGACTGTAAGTTAAAAAGTTTTTCTTAAATTTATAAATTATTTATCTGCGTCCCGCGGTGTTTCTGCATGCTTTATTTTAGAACAAACTTGGTTAGCATAAAAAAGGCTATAAGCAAAATTAATGAGATAGACGTATGCTGGCCTGAACTTTTGTTTAGAACTATTAAAGGGAAACAGTTCTGTATCACAACTTAAAGTGTTACCGCAGCGCATGCAGTTGAAGTTCTCAAAAGGAGACAAATCACTCATTTTGAACATTCTCTACTAGTGCTGATCGTATATAGCCTATAGGTTAGGTTGGGTTGGAGTGGCTGTCCAGATGTTATTGACACACGTAGACCTCAAGGGTCCATTGTGATACCACCAATGAGGTTACTCATGGGAGAGTAATGAATTCAAACAATCTATTTTGTACTTTTAATAAAGTTAGAGAGAGATATAGCCTATAGCTTTCTTCAATAAATTAATTATATAATACTGAAAGTAATTTTCAAATCAGACCAGCAGTTTCTGAGATAAGCGCGTTAAAACAAACAAACAAACAAGCAAGCAAACAAACCAACAAACTCTTCTCAGCTTAATGTTATAAGTATAGATTGTGAAAGTTTTCTTAGATTCTGAAATATGTAACGGAATGGTGAAATTCACAGTGTGCAATGATCATGTTACTCGCTCAGAGCAAACATAATTTTATAATCTTTGAACAGAGTGGAACGAAATAAGCAAGCTGCAGTAATACCGGTCTTATGGCAAGAGGTGATCATCATTTATTTGCATGGTGGACTATTTTTACTAAAATTATTTTTTAGTACCTACTCTTATTCGCCTCTCCCCCTCCCCTCTGCTATGTTAAGCGTATGTAATCAGCTGATTGTATAGGTACTTCATCGTAGAACCAATTGTTACTAATTGCATCTTGAGTTTGAGTAAACTTGCTTCAGTTTCAAGAATAATTATCTTCTTCTTGATGTATTGTAAAGAAGGTTGGGGGGGGGGGGGGGTTATAAAATCCACAAAAATTAACCTTGAAGTTAGTATTTGAAAACACGTAACTCTTAGGTCTATGAAGTATAACATAAAAAGCCCCCCTCTAGACCCAGCATCATTGCTTTCGAGCAATGGCAAAAAATATATGTTCGTAATAACTATCATCAGAGAAAAGAATAAAATAAGGGTGAGGGTAAATAGCGCTATTAATGAATGTCAAATCAAAGTGAGGGTGTTTGACAATGTTATTAAGTGAGTTGAAATTTGAGAAAGTGATGAAGATCTGTTTATATTAAGAATAACTTTATTTAAAGGTTACTTGAGAATAAAGAGAAAAATGAACCCGTAGAACTGAACTAATATTTTTAAATCTAACTTATTTCTAACATGAATTTCCTTATTGCGTGACAGTTAAAGATGTCGAATTAAATTGTATGTCTCTAACAAACTGAACTTTGAATCCCTTTTAAATTACAAAAAGATGCTGATATTCGACCCACACTGATAATTTCCCATCCCGTTTGTCGATTTGTCTTGCTTAGCTTTTTTGTAGGTTTGCGTGTTTTTGCTTAAAAGTTGTCAGTTGAATTATTCTTCAAAAAATTAAAATTAACAATTACCAATTGCATATAATGAAAAAGTTTGATTTCAAAATCTATTTTTGGCAGCGAGATTTTTAGTTGTTATCTAATTTTTACCAATTTTAGTAGCATTTGCGTACTAATTTTTGTAGATTCAGAATCCACAACTTTAGGCCGTAAGAAAAGGCCCATCGCAATACCACATAAATCTAGAGAATTACTTTTACTAGTCGAACCATTTTGAGCTTTTAATAAAGCGAAGAAGGTATTTGATATCCTTTTTAGCTAGTTTACAGGGGTTATAAAAAGAGTATTCTCTCAGATGAAGTTTGCGTCTGAGTGAAAGAGCAGGGCAAGTGCAGAGGAGGATACACCAAGTTGTATTGCGTGTCTGCCTATAAGACAGCGTCCCGTAAGTACATCTGTTAGGGAGCTAATATGAAATCTGCTTTGAAATAACAAGTCTTTTAGAGCGCTTTAGTTCCATTGAAGGCCATATGAGTTTTGTGGCTGTGCATGTTGGTAAATTGTGCCACCTAGAGTTTGTTTACGCAAAAGCTGTTTATTTTAGCAGAAGTATACATGTAGCTATCGGTATACCTTTCTTCTCCCTTTCAAGTGAATACCTATTTCATTGACGGTTTCATTTTTAGCGAGTTCATCGGCTCTACAACTTTCTGTGATGTCTATATGTCTCTTAATTGCTGCGCCGTCTCCAAAAGAGACAATCGACAATCGAGGGCTGTTTGAGATTTGGTTGAGACACTGTCAACAGATTTAATAGCAGCCTGACTGTCAGAGAAGATGCGGATATTAGAAGTTGATATTACGTTTTCTCTTAGCCACGAGAGTACTTCTCTGATCGATAAAATTTCAGCTTGGAAGACGATACAATGATTAGGGAGGCGGAATAAGATGCGGAATTAAGCTTTTTGTGAGTACACACCACTACCAACTCCCTCATTTGTTTTGGATCCATCTGTACAAAAATGAATGCTTTTGTCATCCAGGAGTTTTTTTGTCTTCCCATTCATCCCTGGATGGCAGTGCAGTCCACTATACCGTACATAAGTATTGGTTGAATGACCGGTGTGTATAGCCAGTAGGTTATGCGATGAAAAGAGCTGCTGTAGCTTTTTTAACTCTTTCCTGAATATTAGATTTCCAACTACTTAATTTTTTGACCAATACCTTCATTCATTGGTAAAAATTATTGGTTCAACTTTTATTGAACAAAGTACAATTACTGGGATCTTGTATTTCCGTGTAAAAAGAACGAGGACTGTTTTTTGAGGACTAGGTCCACAGTTATCAGCCCATCTAGTGAGCATATCGAGTGCGTTTTGGAGCATTCCCTCTCAAGGGATATTAGTAGTTCGTTAACCACTATTTTATACTTGGGCGTATACGCATTGTTATCAAGTTTAGTGTATGAACTTTATTTCTATTTAAAGTCAGAACAACGTGTTGCCAGGTCACTAAGTTTATTTTGCTAGGTCACTAATTTTATTTTGCATTCTTTAGTTAAACAACTTGAAACTCTACTTCAAAACAATTAAGTTCCTAAAACTATCTCACTTGTACCATATATGAATTTTCTATTAGAAATAATTAATTTATAACACACCATGCAATTATCTAATCAAATAAGTTTATTCCATTATATTTTCATTTCAATACTCTTTGTGTTCGAATTAAATTAAAAAAACTAGTGGCCTAACTCTCTATCATCAGCTATCGTTTCAATCAATCAAACGACTTCCCCTCATATTATCCCCATTCATATTCACTCACATCTAACACTTCCAATGTAGGTACGACGACGTTGATTATAATCAAAAAGATCATCAAAAGTTCAAAATTTAAATAGACATCATCGAACCATCAGCCTCAAGTCATACAAAGAGCACAGAGCACATCACACACACAATTGATCCATCAAATCCCACAAATCCATTAGATAAAACACCTTATAATTAATCAGTGTTGCTCTTCGGTGGATGTTTCAATTATCCGGGCACGCATTCAATATTTCATATTTTGTATTGTAGTCTACCATAGTTACATTTGATAGCTCATCTTAGGTGAGAACTCAATATAATCATCACTTCTGAAAAGTGTGATGAAGTCGATAGTGGAGTCTTAAATAGTTTGGTTTATCAAGCGCAGGCTCTTTTTGAAAGATTGACGCCACAATCAACAACGGAGTCGATAACAAAGTGTATTGAATTCCAGTGAGAAATTCCCACATTAAATTGATAATTACACGAACGATGGGGTTTCTATCTTTTATATGCTCCAAAAGTGCCGTCTCTATAATTATTATCATAACTCTCTACACAAGTACTTACTTACCTTAGATTGGAAGAAATTCATTTATGTTGTTGTTGTTTTGAAGTTGATGGACTGCATGGAAGCTGAAGCCACACGTTAGCGTCGTCGTCGTTGAGTATAGTGTCGTGTCGGTAAAGTCGAATAGAGAATCGAGTGTCAGTCGGTAATTTAAGGTATGTAAGTAAGTTGGAGTATATTCTCAGATCTTGAAGCCGCAGGATAGGTAAAGGCATATGATGCGAGTGCAATTTATTACAGACTTTAGACTTGTAAGATATTGTGTACACTTATGCTATGCGCCACACTGTTTAGTTTGGTTTGGTTTGGTTAGGGCTTATAAGGGGTTAGGGTCATGTGAGTTTTCTTATAAAATAATTATGTGATGAAAAGTTTGCATGACGTTTCTGTTTCTATTGCATTTATGTCTATGGAAGAATATAAAGGGCTTGACATGAAACTGAACGGTGTGAGATCGGAATCTTGTGGTTGTCACATAAAATCGATGACAGTTTTTGTGGTTTCAGTGTCAATATGAATATTAAAATCGATCTGCTCTGTGAGACTTATAAGTTATAACAGTTACAATGATATGTCATTGCTCTGTTATTGATTAGAAGAAACTGGTGTTTCACATAGAAGTAATGATGTGATTGAAAATATGTTTTTATCATACACTTATTACTTTTTTTAAAAGTGAATCTGACAGCTTTACGAGCTCATAATATTATGACAGAGCTTCATAGTTTAGTTGAACTTTAAGTCAGAAAGATTTTTTAATATGGAAATGATGAGCATCACAGAAGAAAACTATGAACACATTTACCATTTCGGTATTTGTTGATTTTTCAAACACGAGCATTGATTTAAAGTATTTAATTAAATATATAATTTAATTAAAGTCTCTCTAAAAACCTTTTATTTAGGTTTCAAGGCCCCTTCAAATCGACCGCATAGATTTAAATGTAAAAAAGAGGCTGGGATGTGACCCACACTAATAACTTCACATCCCGTCTGTCTTGTAGATTTTATTTTTTTTTTATGAAAAAACGGATTGTTGGATTTTTATGTAAAAATTGCTGAATATCGAAAACAATATTTTCTGTGAAATAAAATAAGTTTGAAGCCAATATTTTTAATTTTTGAAAAGCTATTTGAGTCGAAAGTAAATTTTTAAAACAATATTTCTTATAAGTAATATTAATAAGAAGCTATTATCTCAATTTTTTGAAAAGATATTTGAGTTGAAAATCATTTTTTAAGCAAGTTTTGTTAATTTTTTCCAGTTTTTAATTTTTTGTAAAAAAAACTGTCAATTCAATTTTTCCCAACATTTTTCAGAATGTTAAAAACAATATTTCTTATAAGATAAAATAAGAATGAAGCCCAAATTTCAAGTATTTAAAAAGATATTTGAATCGATATTCAATTTTTACCAATTTTGAGTATTGTTTCTTTTTTGGATTTTTATTTTTTATAAAAACAAACTGTCAATTCGATTTTTCTCAAAATTTTATAAGATGTCAAAAACAATAATCTTCGTTGCACAAAATTGTTTTGGAGATGAAATCATATTTAAGTCTTAAAATTTTGGAGATGACAATTTTTTTCAGTTTTTTCGATTTATAAAAAAAACCGTTAAATGGAATTTTTCCAAAAAATATACTTGTTTAGTATCACGTTACAGTTTATTATATTAAATTTAATTAAAGTCTTTAGCGTTTTTTTTTCGTAAGATATTTAGGGTTAACCAAAGGTTTCACCTTTTTTTCAAACTGCTATGCTAAAAAAACCACCCACTCAATTGTCTTGCAAGCCCTTTCTGCATCTTTCTGCCTTATTATCTGTATAGCAAGTTTATTTGAAATCGATATCTCTTCTGGTTCTTGAGCTATGGAGGACGAAAAACACGTAGCGAACGTACGGACGTACACGTACGGACGTACGAACGTACGTACACACGCACGCACATACATCTTTCTAAAAGTCTTTTATTTCGACTCTAGGGACCTTGAAACGTCGAGAAATGTCAAAATTTTCAATTTGACAAATCGGACAAATTACAATAGCTTCCTATGGAAAGTTAACAATCTTTTTACATAATTGATAATTAAGATAAAGAGTATAGGTCCTAAATGGCAACCTTAAGGAACTCCTGGTGAATGAAAGCGTTAGAGGAAGAACTTCTGGCAATGGCCTAGTCCCATCGATCACCGAAATCAAGCATCAGTGAGCGTGGTTAGTAGACAGATGGGAGACCGTCTCGAAACTTGTTGTCGAGCTGTTGTCCTTCTGATTTACATTAATGTCTTGTGTTGTTATCACCTTACAAAGTCTAGTCGCTCAAGGTGCTGTGTTTTCTACTCTGTACATTTATGTGCTGATAAGACGCCATCATAACCAGGGCTTAAGTTTTCTTTGAGGCTTACGATTTTTGCAAGTACCATTTCTTCAGTTATTGTAACAGATGAAAGAGAGGTTTGAGGGCAACCGTTTAAATAACTAAAGTAGTGTGAAGCAGGATCATGAAGATGTTCAGTATAAGATTTGCTAAAGTACTTAGCAAATAGATTTGTTATAGTTGTTGGATCTGAGGAGATAATGTTCGAGAAAGTCAGTGAAGGTGGAAACCCATCATATGTGCGATTGAATTTATAAACTTGAAAAAAGTTTTGTATCAGAAAGAAAATTATTTTCAGCCCTACGAAAATCATAACAGTGATTCTCCATTTCAAAAAGTTGTTCTCAAAGTCAATGGGGAAGGAGATATTAAGGGGATGATAGCGATCCTAGGTAGAGAGAAGGTGAGGGCTCGCGGAGACAACAAAGTTATCGCAATCAGATGAGAAGGTGTCTCCCCATTAAGTTTGCTACTCCATTTAGTTAAAAAAGACCACAATCAGAGAGACGATCAATAAGCAGCGATTCAGATTTAGAGCAGATGTTAGTTTGAAAGAAGGATGTCATATAATATTCTTGAAGTTAAAATTTAAACTATAACTAATAAGTTATTAAAAAAACCTTTGGAATTAAGGACAGTTTAGAGATTGGTCTGTAATTAATAATGTCAGACTTGTTAACCTTTTTAAAGACGCCTTCTTCCATGTGGTTAAGAATTTATCTAAGCTTACAGAAAGTGCAAATATGCGAAGGAAGGGAAATTTTAAGAATTGTATTGACGAATTTGCTAAAGTTTTTGGGGTCAAGCTTGAGAACTTTACAAATTTAGAAGATACTCAGCATATTTGTAATTGGAGAAAAGGAGATAACAGGACATGCTTTTTATGAGATTTTTCCAAACCTTGTTTCGAATCAATTTAGGCTCTTTCGTAATACCATGGATATTGAAAGCTGGAATATTTGGATATCAAGTGAGAGGTTAGGTTTATCTATATTCATTATAAAGGTAAATTCAATTACTGCCATACTTGTAAGCGTTAGATGGACAAACAAAGACGAGTTGTCAATTTAAAGAATTTTTAATACAGCTTACTTGTTGTGAGTCTGTTGAGATAATATGGTCTAATAATAGAATCTCTTGTTGAGACGAACTCAAGACTCGTTTTTTGATGTGACCAAATTAATGTAGGTTAAAGTAACCTTAAAGTAACCTTAAAGTAACCTTAAAGTAACCTTAAAGAACCTCAAGAGCAACAGAGAGTTCAAAAAAAGTTGAAGCCGGGATTACTGCATGAATGTTTATTGAATAACGTTTAAAACAATTAATTTTTTTAATGCTAGCGATATTTTAACGGGAATAATTGCAAGATAATGCAATTGAAGTGATTCAAATGCTATTTTTTATAACTATTAAGACTTTCTCACCAGCTTAATTTGATTTATCCACGTGATGATCTTTCCGAAAAATTAAGAACACTTGATCAAAAAGTCCCATGGCTAAGATAGTGGTATCAAACTTTGTTTTAGTATAAGTCAATAAATGCTTTGGAAAAGCTTAAGAATTACTAAGACTCTTAATTGTTTTGCTGCGAAGCCTTCTTACATTTTGGTAGTAGAGGGAGAACCGACAAAGTTATTTAAGTGTATGTTCAAAACTTAATCAAAGAAAAGAATTTCTATATCTTTTAACTCTTAGGTGAGATTTTCAATCTGAATCTAAGGACTTGATTTTCGACTCGTAATAAGCTTCTAAGATTCACATTTCAATGATTTTGAAATGTTTAACTGATTTGACAAATTTAGTTAGTGAAATATTTTCTTAAGAAGCTTTTTTATTTCGAAAATATAATCTTTTGTTTCATAAAACCAACAATACATAAATCCAGATGATGATGACTCAATGCTCTCATATGTAGATATAACATCCATTGATAGAAATAAGCAAATAAAATCAAAGCCATTGGAATTTGATATCATAAATATTTATTGATTCAAATCAAATTAAAAATTTGTCAAAAATCTTGATTGATTAAAAACCAAAAATTAAAAGATATAAAAGAACAGTTAAACATAATACAGATTATTGAATCATAAGCAATAACATTGTTTGAATATTTTGTTTCATTATTGGATTAAATTCCATTTCAGATTTGTTTGTATTTTTGATCATCCATATAAGCAATAAAATTATAATGCAAACAATATTAATTGATATCCAATAAATGGTGTGTATAAATAAATATGTAATCTATAAACAAAACAATATGAATCAATAAATTGAAAAAAGACCCTTTTACTTATAACAGACAAACTATCTAAATCAATAGAAATACCAAACCCATATCTATGTGTATACATTTTTATATTATGAAATATAAAGGTTTTATGGCAGGACTGCGGGATATCATCTTAAAGGAAACGTGACTTAGTCGCAGTTATATTTAGAAAAGTTAAAAAAAGGGTGTATTTTATATTTGTTTTAAGCTCAAATACGATATAATGTAGTTAATTATATTATGGTTATAAAATTATGATTCAAAACTTAAACAAAACATAAACCATCGTAAATATATTTAAGGGGCTTTTTATGTATCGTTTTTTATTGTTTATGTCAAAATTGATTGCACTTTTTCAACATTAACAATTTAATGGTGAGTTTCGGATTCTTAAAAAAGTGGTTTTAGAGATTTTGTTGAGCTTTTAGTTTGTATTTGTTCTAAATAAAATCATAGAGCATGGTAGTGTTAAGCCAAGTTCTGGCACTACTACCAATTTACAGAACCAATCTCAGCTGGTCGTTGAACTCTCTCTAATTAAGGAACTTCAAATTTGCAACACTTACAAAAATAGTCGATGATATGCATACTAAGTTTCAGCTTCGTAGCCCAATGAGTTTCTGAGATACAGCACTTCAAAAATTGTGAAAAACCGTAAATGATGTATTAACTGACTGATGAACAAAATTATAAAGCTTTTCCCGATATTGGAGAATCTTAAAATTTCACATAAAGGTAGGTCTTGTGGTGTAAGAATAAGAAAAAATCGAAAATTGTGATTTAAAGGGCGTAGTACCCACCCACAAAAATATACAAGGCATTTGTTAAAAATATCACTTCTAAGTATTGTAGAACGATGAAATAAAGCAAAGTGAACGAAGTCGATGTTCAAATGGTAGACATGTGCATTCAAGAGAACACAAGCGTCCACAGGTTTTTCTCAAAACCCACCTCTGTCTATCAACTCCTACTCTCACCTCCCCACGGTGAACATAGGGTGCCTAGTACCTCAATTGGAGATTGGGTTCCAACCCCAGTGGAAAGTTGTTGGGGGCAGCAAACGAGAGAGGGGGAGACGTGTTTCCACTAAGGCACCTCTCCTTATCCAGGCAGCAGCGGACGAATTCTCGAGATAGAATCAACGGTGGCGTCTACAGTTCCAGTAAGGTCGAATTACTTAGTGAACACCTTATAGGGCTTCTTCGACATATTCGGAGCCCAGGCCTATAAGGAGCGGTTCATCCGGCTCCCCTTCCTTGGAGTTATACTAAGGATCTGGCCCTCCAGGTTGGGGGCTGTGCCGTCGGGGTGACTTCCTGGCCACGTAAAAACATCATAGTTTCGAAGCAACAACAAGCTTCGGATACGGACGGATTCACTGTTGACAACCCACGCAAACGAAATAAGGACAATGAACTTCGGATATGTACGTGGAATGTTAGGTCCCTTAACAGACCACGTGCAGCCGAACAATTAGCGGAAGCCCTAAACTGCTGCAAGGCAGATATTATAGCCATCCAAGAAGTGCGATGGGATGGACCGGGCAAACGCAAACTAAAAGACTGCGATATCTACTACGGCGACTGCTACCGAGAACAAAGACAGCGTCTATTTGGGTGTGGATTTGTTGTTGGAACTAGGCTCAAGCAAAAAGTCTTGAGTTTCAACATGTGAGCGAGCGCATCACGACAATCCGCATCAAGGCTAAATTCGCCAACATAAGCCTAATATGCGCGCATGCCCCAACAGAGGAGAAAGATGAAGACACCAAAGACATATTCTTCGAGCTCTTAGACAAGACATATGAGCAGTGCCCTGGCTATGACATTAAAATTGTCTTAGGAGATTTTAATGCCAAGCTAGGAAGAGAAGACATCTTTGGTGGCATAATCGGGAGATACAGCTTACACGACACCACCTCCGACAACGGATTCAGGCAGACGTTCTGGTAGCTAGTACGCAGTTCAGACATCTCAACATCCAAAAGGGGACATGGAAATCTCCTGATCAATCAACCGTCAACCAGATTGACCACATTGCGATCGACGCACGACACTTCTCCAGTATCCAGGATATCCGAACATTCCGAGAGGCCAACATTGACTCGGACCACTACCTCGTTGTAGCCAAGGTACGGCTACGGATATCCCGATCCAAGCCAAAACAAGGAAGTACTGTGAGAAGATTCGACGTTAGACGGCTACAATCGCAAGAGACTGCCATGTCCTTTTCCGATCGAGTCTCTAATAACCTCCTAAGGAGTCCTATGCTTCCTGCATTAAGCATTGAAAACCAGTGGCAACATTGCCTTGCAGCCATCAGAGATGCCGCCTCTGAAGTGCTAGGATTCACACGGCCACCACAGCGAAACTCCTGGTTTGACGACGAATGCCGGCAAGCTCACGCAGCGAAACAAGAGGCATACAAAACGGCGCTGCACAAAAGGACGAGAGCTGCTCGCGAGCTCTACGAGCAGAAGAGGAGAGAGGAACACCGGCTTCTTAGACGGAAAAAAAGAGAGCATGAGAAGCGTGCGATCGAGGAGATAGAGGGATGTCACAACAGGAATGAGGTTCGTAAATTTTACCAAAAGGTAAAAAAAACCTCCCAAGGGTACCAGCCACGAACCGAAGCCTGTAAAGACGATCAAGGGAACATCGTAGTAGAACCACAGTCGATGCTGAGAATATGGAAAGATCACTTCTCCAAATTATATAACGGCGATGACGAACCGAATTCCGCTGTAAGGGAGATAGAACCACTCAACCTCGGCGACGCAGATCAACAATTCCACCCACCCGACCTTGACGAAGTGAAGATAGCTATATCTAAACTTAAGTCAAACAAAGCTGCTGGAGCTGATGGCATCACCGCCGAACTATTCAAAGCAGCAGGCGATGACTTGGTAGGGAGCATGCACCAACTCATCTGCAAAATATGGTCGGAAGAAAGCATGCCCGATGAGTGGAATCTCAGCATAGTGTGCCCGATACATAAGAAAGGAGACCCTCTAAACTGCGCCAACTACAGAGGCATCAGTCTCCTTAACATTGCGTATAAGATCCTCTCGGCCGTATTATGTGAATGTCTGAAGCCATTCGTCAACAACCTGATTGGTCCTTATCAGTGTGGCTTCAGACCAGGAAAGTCCACTATCGACCAAATATTCACACTACGGCAGATCTTGGAAAAAACCCAGGAGCTTCAAATCGATACCTACCATCTCTTTATCGATTTTAAAGCCGCGTATGACAGCATCTATAGGGAAGAGCTCTACCGAGCAATGTCTAGTTTTGGCATCCCTGTCAAACTTATCCGTTTGTGCAGAATGACGATGGAGAATGCACGCTGCTCTATCAAGGTCGGAAAAGATCTTACCGATGCATTTGATGTCAAAAAAGGTTTTAGACAAGGCGATGCACTGTCATGCGACTTCTTCAACATCGTTCTGGAAAGAAACATCCATCCAATTACTCGGATACGCAGATGATATTGACATAATTGGAAGATCAAAGCGTGATGTCAGTGGAGCGTTTTTGAGCATTGCGACGGAAGCGAAGAAGATGGGTTTAGTGGTCAATGAGGGCAAGACCAAGTATATGCTGTCATCAAAAAAGGACACTGAACGACGACGTCTTGGACAAAACGTCACCATGGACAGCTATAACTTTCAGGTAGTTAAGGAGCGACACTGACCTAGTTAGCAGAATTAAAGTCCAACGGCTTAGATGGCTAGGTCATGTAGAGCGGATGGACATCAACGCTCCAGCCCGGAAGGTCTTCGAATCCAATCCCGAGGGACGGCGCAGTAGAGGAAGACCGCGACTCAGGTGGCGCACCCAGGTGGGAGAGGACCTCAACCAACTTTGCGTGCGAAACTGGAGACAGCTAGCTAGGGACCGAGCTGGCTGGAGACGCTTGTTGGTTGAGGCCCAGGTCCACCCCGGACTGTAGCGCCACCTTAAGTAAGTAATGTAAGTAAGAACGAAGTCGATGTGCACATAATAACAAACATCGAAAATATGAGGTTTTCCACCAAAAAGGCGTGGTATACGCCTACTTTTCTTGGATTTTATATCGTTTATATAAACTACTTCAGATTGTTGTAGAATGATTCAACTAACCAGAATGAAGTTGATCGAATGGTATTGAAAGGGGCAAATAAAACACCTGAGAATACATCCTCAGGAGGCGATTCGGTTGCCAAACTTTTCATGGAAGGATCACTTCTGGTGCTTGTATATTGATGAAATTTAAGAAAAAATTTAATTTGGAGAGTATTCATACATTCAGGGGGCGTGGTATCCTCCAACTTTCTCATATGAGATTTAAGTACGAAGAAGATTTTTCTATGAGACGGCAGGATAAGGGAAAACATTTATTGTAAAAATTGGTGTGACTGTAATGTTGCTTAGAAATATAGACAATCATATGTCTAGGTTTGGTCAATTGGTCCGTAGGAATTGTTTAAAAGGTTTTTGAAATGTAGATGGTAATAAAAGAGGTTACTATAAGATTCAGTCATGGAATAGTTTTTGAGTTAAGGCCGAGTAAAACTGAATTGGAAGTAGTTTGTAAAGCAGTTGTATGTCGAGAACAGTTTCCTATTTGGATGCCATATGCACTTACAATGCATAAAATTCAAGGCCGATTTAGCTTTGTCAAGAGGTAAAGCTCTTGATGGTGATGCATCTACTTAATTTTGATACAAGTGAAAAAAGAGGCTGGGATGCGACCCACACTGATAACGTTTGCAGGTTTTCGTGTTGGGTTAAAAAAGTTATTACTTGAATTATTCTTAAAAATTACAAAATTACCAACAATAAGTTTGAAAATCTAGTTTTGTTAAAAAGATTTTTAGTCGAAAACAAATATTTACCAATTTTAGTAGTATTTCTTAAATTATTTCAAATTTGATGAATTAAATTAATTTGAGAAATATCAAGAACCGACCATCAATTTTTACAAATTTTTTTTGTAGATTTTATTTTTTGTATGAAAAAACGGACTGTATTTTACGTGAAATAAAAAAGTTTGAAGACAATATTTTTAATTGAAAAGCTATATAAGTCGTAAGTAAATTTTTACCAAGTTTTAGTATTGTCAAAATTTTACAACTACATTTTTTAAAGCTAATGTTTCAACGTTTTGAAAAGATATTTGAGTCGAAAATCAATTTTTACTAACTTTTTTTTAAGTTTTTATTTTTTATTAAAAAAACTGTCAGTTCGATTTTTCTCAAATATTTTCCAAATGTTAAAAACAATATTTTCTATTAGTGAAAAATAGTTCGAAGCCATAATCTCATATTTTTGAAATGATATTTGAGACGAAAATCAATTTTTGCCAAATTTTGTTAAATTTTCTCTTAAATTTTTATTTTTTGGAAAAAACTGTCCTTCCGATTTTTCTCAAAATTTTACTGAATGTTGACAACAATTTTTTTTTTTAAGATAAAAGTAGTTTAAAGCCAATGTCTCAAAGTTTTGAAAAGATATTTAAGTCAAAAATCAATTTTTACGAACTTTTATTAATTTTTATTTTTTGTAAGAGAACTGTCAAATTTTTCTCAAAATTTGTCACAATGTTGAAAACAATATTTCTTATAAGTAAAAATTAGTTTAAAGCCATAATCTAAAATTTGAAAATATATTTAAGTTGAAATTCAATTTTTACCAACTTTGAGTGATGTTTTTTTTAGGTTTTTATTTTTTATAAAAAAAAAGTCACAATTTTTTTTGATTTTTGTGGCTAATGTGCAATCTACTCAGAGAGGTTAATTGTTTTAGGCGCTTGGCGTTAAGATTAGGCCAAATTAGTTAAGTCGCTAAACAGATAGTGGTGTTATTCCACCTGAAGTTTGTTTTGTCTGTGGTATCTTGCTTTAACATGAGTTTACAAGTAGCTAAGGGAATACCTATGCTAGCATTGTGAGCCAGCAGAGGTAAAGTTGTTTCGCTTTTTGCAAGTTCGTCAGCTTTGCAATTTCCTGGAATGCCTCTATGGCCCGGCACCCAAAGAAGGGCTGTTAGTGAGTTAATGGAGACAAATTCTAGGCACTTGAACGCAGCTTGGCTATCCGAGAAGATGCGTATATCATTAGTTGATATAACGTTTTCTCTAAGCCATGATAGGACTTCTTTTACATCGGGTAGACGAAAGGAGAGACTTAAATTTAGTCTATCTGAGTATACGCCTCCACCAACCCCATCCTCCGTTTTTGATCCGTCTGTATAAAATTTTATAGGACCATCGTTCAAAAATGATGTAGTCTCCCAAAAAGACCTGGGAGGTATAGTCACTTTGAAGCTATAGTTATTAAACTGAGGATGGGGTATGGTGTAGTCAATATTACTGTTAATAGTTCTAAACGAGTTCAAAATAGTGGTGTGGCCAATTCCATTATTGATCCACAGAGAGGAGGCTTGAAGCCGTATGGCTGTATTTTTAGCAGCCGTTTGCTTGCTGAAAATGTCCAGTTGTATTAGATGGAAAAGAACATCAAGCGAAGTGCTCCTCCCATACACAGGCAGGTTGTTCGTTGGACTTTGCTGAGTTTATCGCGATTTGTCGCTATATTTAGTGCCGTCCACCATACCACTACTCCATAAGTAAGGATCGGCCTTATGACCGAGATATATAGCCAGCGTGTAATGCGGGGCTGTAGGCCCCATTTATATCCAATGGCCTTTTAACAGGAGAACAGGGCTAGTGTGGCCTTGTTTATTCTCTCTTGAATATTAGGTTTCCAACTTAATTTCTTATCCAAAATGAGACCCAAGTATTTTGCTTGTTCAGAGAATTTAAGTGGTACACCGTTTATGAGCCCAAGAGTTTTGTAAGAGTTCTTTTAGTATATTGGGATGATTACCTGTTATTGCAGTAGCAACAACGTCCGCATTAGCAAACACTCTGTATCCCTCTCTTTCTAGAGTAATTAGTAATTCATTTATTACTAAGTTCCAAGGGAGAGGGGATAGGACACCACCTTGTGGCGTACCTCTACTGACACCCCTTTGTGCAGTAAAATCGCCCAGTTTAGAATTCATAATACTGCTTATCAGCATCTGATTAATCAATTCGCTGATCGACTTATCTACCTTCAGAAATGTCAATACACGTGCAATTGCAGATGTTTCGACATTGTTAAATGTTAAGGTGTACTCTTTATTATGGAGGGAATATTCGATTGTACGTACTATTCTGTGTAGAGCCGTTTCAACTGATCTCCCTTTGTTGTAGGCGTGTTGAGCCTTTGAAACGAGGGACTTATCAATACTTGCCCTTAAGTTGATATCGATGAAACGTTCAAAAGTTTTGAGAAGGAATGATGATAAGCTGATAGGTCTTAGGTCTTTAGGGTTAACGTGTATGGATTTTCCAGCTTTTGGAATGAAAACGGCTTTAACTTTTCTCCAAGACATCGGGTTGTCTAAGGCATCCCTTGAAGATGTTTTCTAGGATAGGTATTAGAAAACTTGCATTTTCTTGCTGCTCAGCTGGAATTATACCATCCGGACCTTGAGATTTATATGGCTTAAAGCTGTTAATAGCCCATTTGAGTTTTTCCCTAGTGACTAGACCTAGTGGGGGATATAATGTATTGTCACAACTATTTGGTACAATGTTATTAATAATATTAGAGCTACCAGGAAAGTAAACGTCTAGTAGCAATTTGAGAGATTCTTCGGTTGAATTGGTCCAGAGGCCAGAAGCGTTTTTCAAGCAGCTTGGCATGATTGGATTTTTGGAGAGGATTTTGCGCAACCTGGATGCTTCAGAGCAATCTTCCACGTTGCTACAGAAGTTTCTCCAGGACGATCGTTTGGTTTTCCTCAGTTCTTTTTTATATATCTTCAGTGATTCTTTACATGAATCCCAGTCAGACATGTCTCTAGAAGCTTTCGCTCTGTTAAAGAGTTTTCTTTATTCTTTTCAAAGTGGATCTAGCCCTGAGTTCCACCATAGTAGTTTCTATTTACCTCTTACTTGTATAAGAGGACATGCAGTATCTAGAGCTATATTTATGTCTAATGTTAGATTATTGACTTTGTCGTCAAGATCTTCAGTGTTGGAGGGGGTATTAAAGAGTTCAGGTTTTACTAAACTATTTAACGTTCTCTTGTATATTGGCCAATTTGTTCTTTTCAGATTTCGAAAGATCGGTTGGCAATGTGGTTCATTTATGAAGTTAAATTGGATGTATCTATTATTTACTAGAAATATTATATTATTTATCTTTTAAATAAAAACCTAAAACTTAAAAAAAATTATGTCGTTTTTAAAAAGTTTCAGTTCGAGTAAATAAACAATGCAAACAAATTACTACGGACTTATTAGTTGGGATTCCCAATTGTAGATTAGACCAATTAATTACTTTTATATAAGATTAATTGAACCCCAACCTCTTCTTCCATTAGAAAGTTTACAAGTTTACTTGCCATAATGTTTTGATACAAGAACTTGTAATTTTGGTAAAAACGAAATCAACCAACAATTAAACTTTTACCTTTTCAAACCTATACCATAGAGTAAAAATCTTCAACATCAAGTTGTTCGAAAGGATTTGGTTTGCACAAAGCCAAATCTACATACATATATTTCAAAATCTTCGTCTTGCTGCAGATATTGCCAACGAAAAAGCTATTTAGAATGTACCGACTTCAAAATATTGAGAAATGTCAATATTTTCAATTTCAATTCGACCAATCAAATCGATTACAATAACTTCATATGGGAAATTAAAAACGTGTTGTGGGTTATTTCATATTAAGAAAAGAAGCACATGTGCAAGTAATCATTTTCACAGGATGATAAATGTGCCTCTATTTTTTTTTAGTATCTGTCAAATTGTGGATATTGATATTGCTTTTAAGTTGACCATTTACATAATTTCAAAAGTGAAGCACGTTTTCTTATTCAAATGGAAGCACAAGTTGTTGGTTCTGATTTTTCAAATAAAGAAAAGAAGTTTTTGACAGGAGCATAAATGTGCTTTTTTCCCAGTACCTATCTGTCAAATTGAGGATACTTAGTTCTTTGAAGTTGACAATTTACATTATTTTTAAAGAAATACATCCTGTGGATATGTCAGATTAAAGAAAGAAGCACATGAGTAAAAAAAAAATTGACAGGAAGGAAAATATACTATTTTTTCTAAATATATGTCAAATTAAGCATAATTTTCTTTTATATTATTATTTAGAGTTCTTAAAATCTAAGAAATGTTTGTAAGAGCAAAAACATTAAACTCATTTGTACACCTTATTTGTTTGGATGCTTGACCTGTATGCCTTTTACATTGATTAGATTTTTATAACCTCCGTCCCGTAAACATAGAAACTTCAAAATTTATATCAATATTTCTAACACCCTCAGAGAGAGAGTTTCCCACAGGTCTTAAAAGACATAACCTCCACTATAATTATTATGACGATTCTGATAGGATACCTAATATTTAGATAGCGACATTTTGCTACACACATTTTTTATACAAATTTACATAATCTCGACCACATCCTCTGAAAGTTCATCTCACTATAGGCAAAAGTAAGGTAAGGTAAAGACATTCTAAATATAAACAGCCACCTCAAAACACCTGCTGCAATAAATCCCAATTAAACCTAGCCTCGAACACAAAAGTATGTTATTTGAGAGACCACTTATTTTGCCCAGATTAACCCTATCGAATCATATTTCAAAACCCAGCAACACACCAACAAAAAGGTGGTGATGTTGGCTTGGAAAGCGTGCAGTGACCGTAAAAGGATATCTTCTCTGCTCTGTACACAACATACACTGGGAGTGCATTGCAAAATCAGGAACACTCTGGAACTGACTGAACTGCATCCCATCACAATGTAAGAAAGTTGAAGTTGAAACAATAAGAAACCACACACAGCAGCCACACGCTGAGCGGATTACCACTGCCATTTGCCAGGTAAACTGTAATCCTTCTGTCACAAATATCAGCCATCAGTCGCAACCGCCAACGCCGCCGCCGCTATTCACCGCCACAGTGCAGCAAGCCGATCTGATGCATCAGAGTGCCCTGTGTTCTCCAGCTTCAACCTCAGCAACACTAGAACCAATGCCAATCACATTGCCCTAGGCCTCCTTGGGCTCTGCACCGGGATCGAGATCGGGGCTCGGGCACAATTGCATACTCGCGTATCTTGTTTTCCTTGCACTAAACACTATCACATCCTCGGCATCAACGGCATCAGTACAATTATTTATATCGCCCAAGCCTCATCATGATCCAAAAGTGCATCTCTTACGTCCGACTAAACTATACCACCAGGAACCTATCACAGTCCAGGCCTTGTCCCAATACCCTACGCCTTACCGCCTAACCGCCTACAGCATCGAAGCTTGCGATTTACAAGTATATCTTGATGATGGATCTCTAGCCCTGGCACTCGCACAGAGCAATGATGTATCTCTATATGCGGTAGTGCGGTGCTCCCATTCTAACGCTGCTGCTGCCATCTACATCTCCTTCTCCTACGTTCCATGTGGAGTCGTAGCTGTAGTCAAAGAGTTCTTGGGCAATTCGAGTCGAGCTCATGGAGCCTTTGATGGAAGTGAAAAATGATCGTGCAATCGCGCAAAAGGTATGTGTTCCTACTTCATAGATAGATACCTTCTTAAGTTCAATATAATGGTGTATAGGGACACGCCTAACCACAAGGTTTGACTATACGAGTATATGTCGTGTTTGAGAGGCTATAACTGAAATAAAGAACAGACTCACAGAAAAAGAACACCAGCAGCATAATAGAGGTACAGAGGTGCACCCAAGGAATGGAGATATGAATAACTATGGAGCGCTGCTGCCGCGCCATCGCCATCCCCATCCGGCTGACAATTTACAAGATCATGCAGTTGGCCGTGTGCCGAGTGCACGAGCCTCATATCCCCGGGCTGCTTGCATTGCGCGCGTCCTTCGTCGTCGTCCGTCGAGTCGTCGTCGCGTCAGTCAATTCCATTGCGCTGAGACAATGGAAGCAGTACAATTTCCAATTTCAGGATACCCATAGAGAAGAACGAAAACAAAGCTACACAAGAAAAAAAAACATAAAACTCAAGAACTCAAGACAAAACCATTCAAGAGGCAAACAAAAAAGAATGGGCATTGGATACTCTTTGGATGGTTTTTGCATGGCCTTTTCTTTATTGTCAGGCTATGTTTTTACCTTAACGAGATATCGCGAGCGAAAGATAACTCCAAACCCAACGACAATGGGCGTCGGCGTCCGCATAGTTGTCGGTCGGAGAAGCTGTGTTGGGCACTATACGATTGCTGATTCAATTCAAATGCCCCCAAACAGAAAGACAGAAGAATTTATATACGAGGACCTCTCTGTCTCTAGAGACAATTTGGAGCGAAGTGAAAGGATGAGAGATATGCATATATGGCAACATTTACAGAGGGCAACCAGCCAGCCCGGCAGCTTCCTTTAGCCTCATAGTCATAGTCCAGATGGAAATTGGTGCAGCTGCAGCACAATTGAAAATTATATTAAGTATACTCCGAGAGAGTGCACACGGAGCTAGGGGTTTAATGAGGTGAAGCTTTTGTTTTTAGGAAACATTTATAATTGATCTATGGATTTTCATACCCAAAGCAAAAGGGATAAGTGACGCTCTCTCCTCGTTTTGGTATCTAGAAGAACCTGAATTCGTGATATTTCAAACAAGCTAACGATATCCAAAATTTGACAGATATTTGGAAAAGAGAAGCACATTTTTCTTCCTGTCAAAAACTAATACCTATGTGCTTCTTTTCTTAATTTGATAGATTAAAACGAACAATTTATGCTTCAATTTTTTTAAGAAAACTTGCCTTACCTTTGAAGATATGTAAGTAGTCAGTTTTGAAGCACTCGACATCCACAATTTGACAGGTATTTTTTAAAGGAAAGCACATTTTTCTTTATGTCAAAAACTAATATCTATGTAATAGGCAAAACACCTTGTGCTTGCATTTTTTAGGACATCTTGCTTTACCTTTGATATCGGCTACTTAAATGGTAAGCTTTGAAGTCCCAAAATCCACAATTTGATAGATACTTGGAAAAAGAATATTTTGCTTTCTGTAAAAATGTATTACTTTTTTTCTTAATCTGTCATATCCACAACTCTTGATTGTTTTTTTTCTCGAGAACTTATTTGAAGTATGTGTGTTCTTTCTTTCAAATTAGGTAAACAGTTTATTATAACACTCAATATGCACAATAATATGCTTTTTGGCAAACAGAAACAAACTTCTGCTTCTGTCAAAATTTAATATTTATGTGTAACTTTTTAAACTTTTTTTGCTTGAACTTGGCTCTTTGCCTTTAATATTAAGCGAAATGCTATGGTGAGTAATGAGCAAAGTACTGAATTTGACAGATATTTCTAAGAGAAAAGCACATTTTTCTTTCTGTCAAAACTTCTTACTTATGTGCTTGTTTCCTTAACTTGACATATCAGAGCCAACAACTTGTGCTTCTGTTTTGTATGAGCTTTATTTGCACCATGAGCTTTACCTTTAAAATTAAGTCAATGGCTTATTCACTAAATATCAACAATTTGACAGATAGGTATTAATAACAGCACATTTTTTGCTCATGTCAGAAATGTTTACTATGTGCTTCACTCCTTAATTTTTTGATGAGAACATTTTGTTAAGATATTCTTTGCTTTCAAATGAAGAAAATAGTCACTTGACAGACAATTAGAAGTAAATAGATCATTTGTGCTCCTGTCAAAACCAATTACTCGTTTCATTCTTTTTATAATCTGACACAAGTTTTTTTTAGAAATTTTATGAGTTTTTTGGAAAATGATGTTTGTTTTAAAAACGTGATAAATATAGTCAAATTCACAGCATCAATATCAACAATTTGTAAGATTTGTTGATACCTAAGGAGTTGATTTTGACAGCTCGTGGCGGCCATATTGTTTCTTTTTACAGTCTACAGTCCGGGGCAGACCTGCGCCTCAACCAACATGCGTCTCCAGCCAGCTCGATTCCAAGCAAGCTGTGTCCAGTTTCGCACGCCAAGTTATTTGAGGTCCTCTCCCACCAGTGTACCCCACCTGAGTCGTGGTCTTCCTCTACTTCACCATCCCTCGGGATTGAATTTGAAGACCTTCCGGACTGGAGCGTTGATGTTCTACATGACCTAGCCATCTAAGCCGTTGGACTTTAATTCTGCTAACTAGGTCAGTGTCGCTGTACAGCCCGTACAGTTCGTCGTTATATCTTCTCCTCTATTCTCCAGCATAGTACGGGACCAAAAATCACCCGAAGAATTTTCCTCTCGAAGCCTCCTAAGACGCTCTCATCTTTCTTTGACAGGGTTTAGGCCTCAGAACCGGGATGATAAGTGTCTTATAAATGGTGATTTTAGATGCTCGAGGGAGGACTTTACTTCTCAATTGCCTTCTAAGTCCAAAGAAGCAGCGATTTGCAGGAGTTATTCTTCGTTTGATTTCATCGTTGGTGTCGTTGTCTGTGTTAATAGCGGTGCCATATACTTGGTCTTGCCCTCATTGACCACTTAACCCATCTTATTGGCTTCCGTCGCATTGCTCAAAAACTCTCCACTGACATCACGCTTTGATCTTCCAATTATGTCAATTTCATCTGCTTATCCAAGTAATGGGATGGACCTTTGGAAGATTGTGCGTCTAGTGTTGGCGGTTGAGTTTTACACAAATCTTTCCAGAACGATGTTGAAGAAGTCGCATGACAGTGGATCGCCTTGTCTAAAACCTTTTTGACATCAAATGCATCGGTGAGATCTTTTCCGACCTTGATAGAGCAGCGTGCATTATCCGACGTGATTTCGCACAAACAGATAAGTTTGCCAAATCTAGGCATTGCTCTGTAGAGCTTTTCCCTATAGACGCTGTCATATCCGGCTTTAAAATCAATAAAGAGATGGGTATCGATTTGAAGCTCCTGGGTTTCTTCCAAGATCTGCCGTAGTGTGAATATTTGGTCGATAGTGGACTTTTCTGGTCTGAAGCCACACTGATAAGGACCTATCAGGTTGTTGACGAACTGCTTCAGACGTTCACATAATACGGCAGAGAGGATTTTATACGCAATTTAGAGGATCTCCTTTATTCTTACAGTCACTAAGGATAAATCATCGTGTCAACTTTGAACGTCGAGCAACACGGTCAAATGATACAAATTTATTACCATCGCCGCTTTTCATGAAAGGGTGCAAAAGAATATAAGGCTAATAATTCCGCGTCGCTCACTAGAACTTGTGCTCTCGCAGACAACCATATGGTGAATTTTGCGTTATAACTTGGGCCTGAACCCATACAAAATCCAACTGACCCAGGAGCTGAAACTTAACGGCCAAACTTAAGGTCACGTGTTCTTAATATAGGATCTTAGAGCAGTAGGAAGTTAATGAGGCCCATTTTTGGATGAATGGGTACATGAATAAGCAAAATTGCCAGATTTGTAATGTCACCAATCTACCAGCGATTCACGAGGTGCTCATATGCACCAACATTAAGTTACTCTTTGGTATGGATTTTGGGCTGAAGTAGTTATCGTTCCGACCTTCTTCAAAAATGATGCTGGTTAGACCATCACCGTCAACGGTATAGTTCGGTGATAACCAACTTCTTGTGCCCTAAATTTGATGATATGGACACTGAAGGTATATGGTGGAGGGGGCCTACAGATTATATGCCGAATCCGACCGGCTAATTTCAGAAAGCACTTTTTTATGACAAGAGTTACTCTTGGAGAATTTGTCAATTCCTCGCAAGAGGCAGGCAGTACCCGTGAAAAGACTTAAGATGGCATAACAAGGATCGAACCCAAGACCTCTGGCATGACCGTCAAACGCACTAACAATCATGCCGCGGGTGCTACGTGCGTCTTTAAAATGATGTTATTTTTCACACAAAATTCCATAGGACTCTCAAATAAAGAACCTTATTGATTTGATATCTCATAAAAACTTGTTTTATTCAATTTAAAAATCGATCCGCCTTTAATGGAGAACTCTTTAAAGTATGACAGTTCATTTTTAAACTCCCTTCGAATTATACTCAAGTAGGTCCCAAGAAACGCAATTGCTTACACTCTTTTCAGTATCTACTAGTAGTAATAGAAATGGCGATCTCAAGGCAACCTGAGATCCAATTAGCGCTGTAGTGCGCCGTTTTAATACTAAAACTCGTTTGATCTGTGATAGAAAGATTTATAGAGAAGCTTCATACCGATTATGTTAGAGCCATGCTACAAGCATTGAGAAAAAAGATTAGGTCTCTAATCTTTGTCTCAGATAGCTCATCAAGTTCGTGAAAGAATGCTTTTTCAAAGTATTTCATTCTAGTGTTTGCCAAAGCATTACATTTGCAGAGGAAATGGATTATCGTTTCACTTTCTCTTTGGTAACTCAACTACGACAAAAGGTGTTGTAACTTCTCTGCATAAACTCCTATAGGCCAATTTCCGGTACAAATTGCAAAAATCCTGGATATGTCTTGCCTTGGCTTGCATAGAAGATCGTTTGTACAGGTTTTATTATAGGTGGGCGATATCTTCCTAGATATAATGCAGTTAGGTAAATTGCTCCACCTTCGGTTTGATTCAGTTTGGTAGATAGAAAAGATTTTACCCTTCATAGCAAATGAACTATGAAGGGCCGATCCTTGCCTTGCTAGCTCGTCAGCCCGTTCATTTCCCACGATACCACTATGGCCCGGAACCCAGATTAGGGTGACACCGAGGTTAATATTCAGGCTCGCAAGCTCATCGCGACATTGCTGGTACAATATAGATGAGAATGTGGCCGAGTTAATGGCTTTGACAGCTGGCTGACTGTCTGTGACGATAGCCGCATTTCAGTTTTGGTTTGGCCTTTGTTTAAGTATCTTACATTCCTCCCTTATTGCCAGCAGTTCATCCCGAAAAACACTAGCAAATTCAGGAAGCCTAAAGGATTTAGCTACATTTAGGGACTCAGAAAAGATTCCAGAACGAACTCCGCACTCCATCTTTGAGCCGTCAATAAAGATGGTTGTGTCGAAACCTATCGACACGATGTCATCCTCCCAATCTTCTCTGGATGGGAAAATTACCTTAAAACCCTTACTCGTGGCCGAGCTGCTTACTTTCTTCAAAGCTGACTCCGTGATTTCACTAATCACAGAGGTGTACTTTCCTGACATCAATAGCACCAAATCATCCGCATAGGCTACCGCCTTCACTCCACATCTTTCTAATTCAACGAGAATTGTATCCATGACCAGTAGCCATAGAAGAGGCGAAAGGACACCACCCTGGGGTGTTCCCTTACTCACGTGTTTTGTTGCGATTGTATTGCCTAGAGTGGGTCGAATCTTCCTATTTCAGTATCTAACTTAATAATATTTTAAAGAAGTTTATGAGGTTTCACAATGTTATTTTTCTTCTACTTTACAGAAAGGCAAGACACCAAAAGCGATGTTAAAACAATAAAACGAGAACCTAGCCACATTTGCATTTTGTCTAAATTCTCACGACAACGAACCCTTGCCCTTGCTTATAAACCTTCAAAGTTCATTTTCTATCAATGTCAAAAATGTCATCAAAACAAAAAAAAAAACTTCTCTATTTCTCCAACTCTCAGTCCAAGTCTTATTTTAAAACGAATTCCATTACTCACACGCTTCAACGCAATAAATCCTTCTTAAAAAATATATTCTCTTAAAAAAAGAAAACTCAAAAAATCTAAAACTAACGAGAAGTCATAATTATTAACCATAAGCCATGTTTACTCCTCCACCTGACAAGAATAATTGATTTAATCTTCTAGCAATTTTTCATTTATATTTATAAATCATACAACTTCTTGAGCTGCCTAGAAGTTCATCCAACGTCAAAAAAAAAAAAAACACAAAAACAACAGCGCACATGAACCTGATTAAAATAGTGTGCCTAAGCCATAACAAAACAAAAAGAAACAAAAAAAAAACAAAGGTGTCATCGTACCTTTATCGTTTATTGACCCTAAAATACACAATATTCACAATAGTACCTACCTAAAATAATTGCATTGCACATTTTCCCCAAGCAAGCACATTTTTTGTTTCTTATTCACCGGAAAATTGAAAACCATCCGTCGCGTCGTGTGTGTGTGTGTCCTCAACAGAAAACAGATCGAGCAAAAATAAACACAAACAAAAACCACAAAAAGAGAGAAAGCAAGCGAAAAATATGATTAAAATGAGATCTAAAAATGGAAAAACAACAATTCACAATATAACAAACGTCCAAGAGAGACAGAGATAGAGCAAACAACAAAAAAGAAGGAGAGTAAACAATGGAAATGCCGGTCAAATGACATCAAAGTAAAGCAACAACACCACACCACTCACTTGTTTCCCCATTCCCATCCCTCATATCCTTCCAAAAACAACAACAACAACAAAATCTTATTGCAAAATAGAAAACGCAAAACGCACATCCAACAACAAAAACAACAAAATGTAAACAGAAGGAAAGAGAGAAACCTGTTGAAGTGATGGTAATCTATGCAGAAAAATTCCAATAGGAACACATATAACCATCTCTTTCCCCATCACTCAACCGATTGCCGACTCTTTCTACCAACTAGATCAGTCGATCATTTGTGTTGTGAGATTTTTTCGAGGTAGCGGCGAACTAAGCGAGACTCGAGCCGATCAGTCGACTCGTATTATTTGAATGTGGCGGGAGTGTTCACGGTGAATTTTCAATTCAAATTTTTCTCCAATCGTTTTCTGTTTTACGTGATTTTTTCGATTCCCGTATTTTTCGATCGAATTAAATTTGAATAAATTATAAGATAAAAAAGTATTTTGCGCTAAACTATTAAAAAGGTTATATTTTTTGTATGAATTTATTGTTCTTGAGAAATAATTTATCAATCAAAACAATTTGATTCGGTTTAAATGAATCTTAAGTGAAAAATTGCCTTTGAGCCAGTTTCATATCAATCAATCAATTTATTGTGAATGAAACGAAACGAACCTACAATTTAACGGTGTACTATTTTTATTTTGTTTGTTATCACAGTGAATTTATTTTATTTTTGTTTGTTGAAAGTGCGAATTGAATTGAATTGAGTGGTGAAAAATAAAAGTGAATAAAAACGGGAGCATGCTTCTTCGTTCGTCGTCGTGGGGAGGCTATTGCTAAATTTTTATTAAATAATGAGCATAACGCTGTCATTGCCGCAACGATATAAGCGCATTCTTCAAGCA
The DNA here is from genome assembly GCF_945859685.1 of Eupeodes corollae. Lineage (NCBI taxonomy): Eukaryota > Metazoa > Arthropoda > Insecta > Diptera > Syrphidae > Eupeodes > Eupeodes corollae. Next base: position 146,846,146 of record NC_079148.1, read on the forward strand.
ATGACACTCGCTGTGGTAATCGTCTATAGCACTTTGGTGCTGTATCAAACTGCCTACGGATATCCTGGTCCTGGCATTCAGGTGAGTTGTATCCCTAGCCCTAGCCTTTCCGTTTGTCATATTTTCGAGATACGTAGGTATTATCGACTTTTGTTTTCGACGGGCTTGAGACTGAATTGAAAAATGGCAAAGCAACAAAACGAACGCAAAACAATGCGAAGTTTTGAATTTATTGACATGCAAATACTTTTGGAAGTTAATGTTTTTTTTTTGTTTTTCGAATGCAGATATGAAGTCTCTTTTTTTTTGAGTTAACATATTTTTAAATTGTCTTTTTTCTGTTGTGTTTTTGCGTAAACGATGACGACGTTGCGACGATGCATGGTTGTTGGTTGGTTTGTTTTTGGGCGCTGGTTGTGCGCCATTTTTATGCCTGATGTCGGCTTTTGTCATTCCATATCCATATCCATATAAATATAAATATTCACCTCGCTTAGGCACCACCATATGTGGGTGTTGCAGAATCACGGGACATGCCACATGCATTTTATTTTTGTATATATTTTTGTTCAATGACGACGACGCAACGACGGACGACTACGATTGCTACGAAGCTCGATTGTTTTTTGAGGACTTTGTCACGGGCGGCTGTGGGCAGAATTTGTCGTTGCTCGTTGCGCTGGCTGTTAGCTGCGGGTCTCTCGTCCGTTGCCATTCGTCTGCTCCTCAAACGAACAATTCATGAGAGTTCGGTATTTTGCCTGTCGGATTTTTATGGAAGATTATACACAAAATATATTATTTTGCATTTTTTTAAACTTTTGTGTTTTGTTTTTTTTTTTTTACTGTCGTTCACTCGGTCGGTTTGCAGATTTATTGTGTGCATAACAATTTTTATTTTTACGGGATTCTAGGGATTGTTTTGTATGGGGGCGTATGATGTTCAGTTTAGTTTAGTTCAGATGTCTCTATAGGTACAAAGGTTTATATTCTAAATGAAGGTCGCGTAGTGTGGATGGGAGGGGAGGGCGTGGAGTTACTATAGTTTTTCAATTTTAGAAAAGTCAACTTTTAATTCCAAAAAAAACACTGCACTCTGACAAATGTTGTTGAAAATTCATTTGTGCATTGAAGTGTCTTTTTTCTGTTGATATGTTGACTTTGATAAATTACCAATTTCAAAGTTCAATTAATGTTAGAATTTAGATGAAACTTTGTAGGTAGATGTTCTGATCCTGGGGAGGACCGTATACGGTGTTTTTCATATTTTTAATTCAGTTTGTGTTTTAGTGTCAGTATAAGCTCTTACTTATGTTTCTACCTGGATGGATTATAGACGAGGATAGATTAGAGGGTTGAGGTTAGAAAATTAATTAATTTTAGGATTAATAGCAAATATAATCCTTTATAAGTCAACAGGATAACCGTAGTCAAATGATACTTGATATTATTTCTTTCAAATCAAAGAGGTAGAAGGGGGGGGGGGGGTTAAAGTTATATCAACTTCAACTGTCAATTTTAGAAGATGGGTGAAACCCGTTTGACTTTAAGACACGAAATACTTATTTGTTGTTAACGTCGATAGGATTGATGTCAACATCGGTAGAATTTCGGAATAATTCAAAATTGGTACAGAAATTGGCGAAAATATTATGAACAAATATCGAAAAGTAAAACAGAAAACCATTTGAGCATAAAAGTTATTTAAGGTTGTGTATCGAAAATAGGTCTGGGCAAAAGACGCAATCCGACGAAACTTTCACTAGTCTGTCTTCATTTTGCCAAAATCGAAAACGAGACTAAAATAAATACTTTTTGGGCATATTGTTGTTGAGATATTGTAAAACTATCGTAAATTATTTTTTAAAAGGTGTAAGTACATTTTGAGATGGTTAAAAATCAGCTAACGAAAAATAAACATTTTGGTGAGCGTTAAGCTTAACAAATCAAGTAGAGTATTATACTCTTTAAGCCCGATGAATTTCAAACCTGTGTCCATGTTTCCCTTGAATTAAGCCTTCCAAATTTGTATATCTTAATCATGGGCTTTTGACGCATAATTTTGATGTTATGACTGCTACGGTGGGTGAACACAAGAGACTGGGTATCCAATGGCGCCTAAAGGAAACATTAAGCCATTTGGACTATGCTGACGACATATGCTCAATGGCAAACAGAAATGGAGATCTCAGCCAAATGTGCCACTCTCTGCGACAAAATGGGGAGGTGGCTGGCTTAAGGATTAATGGCAGTAAGACTAAGTTAACGCAAACCAGCCGAAACCAACAACAACAGGTTATTGTGAGACAAGTGGCAGTAGAAGAGATCACCCAGTTCATCTTTGTGGGAAGCTATTAGGCACTCGATAGTGGAACGGACCTGGATGTCAATAATAGAATAAATAAAGCCTGTAGTTCATTTGGAATGGTTTCTAAAGTTTGGAACTCCTGGAAAATAGCGCTCCGTACCAAGTTAAAGTTGTTTGAGTCCAACGTAAAATTTGTTCTGCTATATGCCTGCGAGACGTGGATGTGCTCGAGAATTTTGCAAATTTTCGTCAACCGCTGCCTACGATACATCCTGAACATCCGGTGGCCACAAACCATATTTAACGATGAACTGTGGCTCAGGACTGGGAAAACAAATGTGGATGTTGACATCGCGCAGAGAAAGTGGTGCTGGATGGGCCATTCATTGAGGAAGAAGTTTTCAATGGAATTCTCAAGGTAGAAGGCAGCCTGGAAGACCAAGAGAATCATGGAGATCATCTGTCATGAAGGAAGCTCGGTCCCAAAACGTGGTCTTAGCTGAGGTATCGTGCTAGGAATAGAGAGAGATAGAAGGAGCTGGTTGCCTCCCTTTGCTTCAGGAGGAGTTAAAGTGCTGCTACTAGCAGCCGGAAAAGAAGAACAAGAAGACGCATAATTATTTCCCTTGTGTTAATTCATAACATTGAAAATGTTTAGCTGGGAATTTGACAGCTCTGCCACACGAAGTTACACAAATACAATGTAAAAAAAAATCAACTCCAATCGTGTTCCATGCGACACGAAAAAGAATCAGTTTTTGAAGGAAATCCAAATTTGCCCATTAGTAAAATTGTATTGTAGCACCCTGGGAATGATGGTGCGTTAAACTGTCATGGCAGAGGTCTTTTTTTCGATCCCTGCTCTTCCCATCTAATGTTTTTTTTCACGGGTGCTGCCTCTTTCAAGGAATTGACAAATTTTCCAAGAGTAATTCATGTCATGAAAAGTGCTTTCTCAAATTAGCCGTTCGTATTTGGCTTAAAACTGTAGGTCCCCTCCATCCCTGACACAGTCTCGCACACGGGTATGGTTGATAGTTGTAAGTCGCTAGGCCCTAGTTCTTAATGGGCTGTTGCAACCAATTTAATTTTGTTTTTAAAATTGTATGGATCTTTAAGTCAAGTGATTTAATTTAAGTTTGGTTTGGCATTCCAAGATTAATTGACTGAATAATGAACAATGCTTCCAAATTTTAGTTTATTCAGGAAAACATTATTCTGTTCGAGAATTAAAAAAAAAGTTCAGTTCATCGAAAGTACCCTGTACAGTGTACATTATTGAAACGTTTGCCTCCAATTGTAATCATTATTGACGAAAACCTGGCTTACAGCTTTGTGTCTATACAAAACTACATAAGCTAATTCAAAATTGTGCCGTACCTCACCATCAAAAATACGTTTAAATCTGAATTCACCAACTTCTGAACAAATATTGATTTATTATTATACTGATCCGATGTATAAGAAGGTTATTATGAAGGTTAAAAAATAAAACATAGACACTTCTTTTCCAATATGCTAATTGTAAATTTGTTTGTTGAAGTTAAGATTGTGAAAGATTGAGGTATTCAGTTTAGTTTGCACTCTAAATTAATTTCAATTAAAACAAAAATAATTTTGTTTGGTCCTTCGAGCCGGATCAGTTCACATCAGTTCGCCTATATTATGAAAAATTGCTCTATTCCAAATAAAGTTTTTTAAATTAATTTTCGCAACAACATTTTTCTATTTGTGTTTGTGCTAAGGACCTTCTTTAACAGAACCTTCACTAAGAAACGTCTGCTGGGCCAGCTAACTCCTTGAACTTTTAATTTGCTCTTGTTTCGCCAAGAGATACGAGTATAAGATGTTGATTCGAAGACGATTTTGTAGGAGTTGTAACTTTATTTAAACGCAATACTTAGACACACTTGAAAAATAACAAATGATAGTAAAAGTGCCTTCAAACCAATGACAAATTTTAGAAATGTGTCCCATATATTTTGTTGGTGAACTTTAAGAAACATTTTTTGACTGTTTCAGATTTTCCCATTTACCTTGAATCATCTCTTTTTGCAACTGTAGAAAATCCTTATGTCAATATAATATATTTTATGCGAAGAACTTTTCAGAAAATTCTACATTTTTTACTATCCCTGAACTGTCAGCTGTTAGTTTACATTCATCAGATTTTTCTTGCCCTTACAATAAAGAAGACTTCAATTTCTTAACGATAAAATAAAGTGATTTTGGAAGAGGAAGGAGCTTAGTCAAACAATTAATAAGTAATTGTTAAGAAAGCCAGAATATCTAGAGCAACAGTTGCTTTATAGTTATAGTCTAAAAGCCAGTGACAAAAAACTCAAGGCATTTGCAAAATTTTGTTAAGAGAAATAATAACCAAGTTATGTTTACCCGCATCCGTGACAAACATGGAAAAAAATCGACCTAAAGGTGTGATAAGATTAAAAAGTGTCATCAAGTTTAAACCAAAGCCCAAAAGACAGACCATTTGAAGTGTGCCAAAGTGGGGACAGCCGTGTTCAAAGATGCTGAACAAAAATAATAGGTCAAGTCATTTGCAAAAAAATGTATCCTTCGTTAATTCTCGAATGACTTCTGAATTCTGGAAAGTATTTTTAAAATGTACATTTCCTTCATTTTGTAAAATGTTTTAAGCTAATCCAAATTTTATATTTTTTAGAGTCGTTTGCTGAAATAAAACATGAGTACATGAAATACAGCATAGAACCCTATAAGTTGCTTTTTTCTTTTATGCATAAAGTCACATAAAACCTCATTAAAAAAAATTCTTTTGCAAAAGAGCTTTGATTTTTAACTGAAACGCTTGCAACTCTTGAACACCGTCACAAGGTTTCTTGTCAATTATTAGTGTAAGGCTATTTTAATTGCGAAATAGTCATTTGCATTACTCCCCTAAAAAATATTCAACTGTATTACCCGTATTCCTTAGAATTTTCATTAGTTTGCTTATGGACCCATTTTCAGATTCGCTGTTAAGTAGAGATTCTTTCTTTAGCCACACTACACGAATGTGGAATGCTTTAATACACTTTTTCTTAAATCTAAAACATATTTCCCGTACTCCTAAGAATGCTCATCAGTTTATTTATGGACCCAATTTCAGATTCACTGTTAAGTAGAGAGATTCTTACTTTAGCCACACTTCACGAATGTGCTTTAATATACTTTTTCTTAAATCTTATCTTGAAGGTAGAAAATTGATTAAGTATTCTAATTAGCTATTTAAATCGTAATCCTTTTTCCAATTCAGTTCAACAGCGATAAGTTTTCGATTTTGAAGATTAGAATATGAAGGTTCAAAACACAGACTTCTTACGATCAATAGACGAAGTAAGAGTTCTTGTGAAGTGAAACTAGTTAATTTTTAATAAAGTATGAACGTATAAAATATTTAAATATTTAAAAAAAAGATTGTACCTAATTTGAAAGTAGTTTAAGCACTTGATCACGAAAACCTTGATTTAAGTATGTAACTCTATTAAATCTTTATAACTTTTTAAATTCTAATGCTAAATGAATCATATATGAAATAGCTTATCTAAAATAAACTAGTTAACTAATTCAAAATGTTTTTAAAACAATTCCACATCCACACTGTCTAAACAAGTTGCACCCATTTTCTTGTTCTCATATCTCTCTAAGCGGACTCGCCAACTGCTTGTAAATCAAGGACGTTAAATAAAGTTTCATTTGTTTCACTTCTAGTTGTTCAATATACAACTTTTCTTTAGCTATGAACATATTTAAAAAAAATATCTAATAATATCACGATCATTATGCCACAGAACTGAGCTCAAACCAGACTTTTGTAGGTTTTTAATGATTTACATACTATAAACTAGTTCTCTGATGGCTGATCTACCTTACCTACTCCGCTCTGCACGTCGAGTGTCGGTAAGTAACATTTTCACGACCACGTTAACCAATTCACAATTCACATATGAATGCAACGCCCATCATACATATGAAACTTTTACAAAAATAATAAAACAACAAATTTGTTAACTTGAAGCAATTCGTGTTAATTCGCCATAACTCTGGCTAAAGTGGTCAAAAACTCAGACAAAGTGCCCCCAGGCTTTAAAATGTACAAATTTATCTTTCTAAAAATTGTTTTTGGTGTTATTTTGTTTTTTCTTTTGTCGAATTTATTCAACTTAATCTCAACTTGACTTGAGGTACATACTTCATACACACTGGTAAGCCACGAGTCTGTCTTGTAAACCAAAAGTGGCAAATACGACGTTATTTTTCTTTTAACGTTAAATATGGTTATCGCCTTAAGGATGAATCAATAAATCTTGATGAGATTATTAAAAGAGTCAAAATAACATTAATTTATGAATAGAAGAATTTAAAGTATCGTTTACATTTTGTAATCTTTCAAAAAAACATTAAGGTCTATTCACATTTATCACTGACGGACGCAACGGAGTAGTTTTAAAGGGGTACTCCCACACTACTCAACTTTTGCCTGCAACAAATGTGACTTATCTCAAACTAATTATCAAATCCCATTACAGTCCAAATAAACGTCAAAAGCTGTGTCGTACTCGTGCTTGTGCGTGTAAATTACAAATGTATATACGAGTACAAGCGTCAACACAAATTGAATGCCAAACCTTCCGTCTGTCAATTAGTGCGTTCGATCCCCAAATGTAAATGAATTCTGTCATTAATTTGCACAAACACACTCAGTTTCACAATCAGTGTTATATGATGCTGGTTTGGGTTGATGATGATTGTTGAGAGTACCTACGTAACATTTGCATCACAAGGATACAATATTTCAATATACTAAGAAGGAGGAGGAGGAGAAGGACGACGAAAAGGACTACAACGTAGACGTCAAGTGACGACTTCAATTTATGTGACAACAACAACAAAGTACTATACAACTCCAATACGCCTACGAAAAGTAATTAAATACAAGTCCAGGAACAGACAAGCGACGACGGACGCACGAGACGACAGAGACGAACGGAGACACAGGAGGCGGATATACATATTTACATAACGTATATACGAGCGGCCTTGTATCCGTCGCGTCCGTCGTCGTGTTTGGAAAATAAATTCCATTCGTCCATCACCAGTTAATTTATATCGCGTAGAGTCTCTGAGTCTTCCGCATGTCTGTCAACCCAAAAGTAGACCGATAATAATAAATTGACCATCACAGCTAGTCCACGAGATGTAACTTAATTACCCACTGTGCCGTTGTTACGTTTCGTTACGTCCTCTTTTTCGTCATACCACCATCCAGCACCACCCATCATATTGTCTCTCTTTTACATCCATATAGATGGATACATAATGTAATCATCACTTTCTACATCCATCAAGTGTGGCTCATTAAATAAGTTTAACAGCTGTCAAATTTGACACATGTTTTGCATATTGCCCGCCTAAGGATATATAGTATACACATGTATTGTACAGTTCATATATAGAAAAGCTTTATCATGTCAATAAATTAAAGATGGATGGTTGTTAGACACAAATGTCATATATTTTGAAGCTGTCAAATATGATTTGAAATGTCATTTAAAATGACACTTGGATGTGGAATCGTTCAAATTCCATTTAATCTAACCGAATTTTTCTATGTTAACAGGGGATTTTCGTGTTGATGTTCGTTGTGTCCATGTCCATGCTTTAAACGATGATGATTCGAAGAGTGGTAGAAAAAACATATATAATCACGATTCAAGTTAGTTGGTAATTACGTGAAGGCCACATTAAAGCTTATAGCAAAGTGGTTGTCTGATGGGGTTTATTTTGCGCCATTGGCCATCAAAATGTGGAATTAAAAAGATATTGATGTGACGACTATAAGACGACGACGGACGTCGAAGAGTCCATCGTCTTCGTTGGTCATCATGTTTGCCTTGGTGTCGTCTTCTTCTTCACTTCTTCGGTCCAATGCGCTTTTTTCTTGGATTGAAGATCAAGGCAAAAACAAGCATAGCTTCTTCTTTCTTGTGCTTCTTTTTCTTCGTCGTCGTTTGGGAGTCTCTTCTTTTTTTTTTCTTAGTCTTCCAATACCCAAGTCTTAGATGGGATGACGACGAAGAGGATGGTCTGTTATACTCTGTATGGTGTGTGGTGTTCAGCTTTGGAGTTTATAAGTTCGTTCGGATGCGGAATGCTGCCATGTTGTGATGGTGTTATTGGATGCTGTTGGACGAGCGCTAAGTAATGCGGTCTTATCGAAATTTTTCAGATAATTTTTATGTCGCTTTTGCCAATTTGCAACAAGAGGAAAAGAATATGTACGTACGAAAGAAGTGTCTTCATTTGGAGAGTGTATGTTTTGTCGGGTTTGTTGTAAGGCTTATATGCGGATGAAACGATATACATGAAGTCAGATGATAATGGCTTTAGCTTTGGTGGCAATGGCGATGGCGATGAGTTGATGGCGCTTAGTTTGTTGTTTGTGCGTTTATATACATACTTATGTAGATACTTATATTTTTGTACAAATTTTGTGGAATGTTTTCTTCATTCTTTTATACAGAGTGTTGTTAATTTTTATTAACGAAAAGATGACTAAACTGCATGGGATTATGACAGTTTATAGTTGTATTATTAATGTTATCATAGCAGGGGTCGTTAATATTGTGTTGTGGAAATCGATAGAAAGTTGGTACCTATAGATAGGTAGGAGGAGTTAGTGTATAGAAGAGTATAACAAATTAGGTGTCTCATCAATCACCTTGAAACTATTTTTCATCATTTGTCAATGGATCTGGACATTTTTGTTTGTTTTATTGATCTTTAAATTATGAAGGAAATATTAACCTTAGAAACAGTTGGTCAGTTGATATAGTCTCAATTTTAATTTTTCTTCAAAAACATTGATAAAATTATGACTATTTGTTCTTACCCTTTTTTTGTGGTTTTTCTACTAAATGGGTGTTTTCACCCGGGCGCCATTTAATGATTATTTATTAAAGTTGGAAAAATCTGCTCTTTAGTTATCTTTATTTTCTACAAAAGAGTAATCTTACTTCTCAGAACAAGTTAGATGATCACGATTACTGTGGTCCCTACCCGGGCGCCACTTGTCTATTTATTTCAAAACTATTTATTGTAACTGATTTTATATTTTTTTGTTTGCCTCTTGAAATTGAAAAGCATTCTTTCACTTCCAGGGATCAGCTTGGTTTTATTTTTTTTTAGCGTTGTTTTTGAAATTGTCAACTGTTTGATACATTTTTCTTAAGCACTCAATTTTGTTATAGCGAATTTTTAAAACTCCGGTCACGATCATGCATTTTTTCTTTTCTGCTCATGTTGTCTTTCCAGCACTATTTAAGTTTTGTTGATCTTTAAATTCTACAGATACCAAACCCAGTCCATTTTTCTTTAATATTTCATCAAAAACCTTTCAAGCGATTATTCTGTTTGCTAACTTTTTCTTGGATAGGTTCGTTTTGTTATAAAAGTTTTCACCCGGGCGCCATTTCTTGGAACTTTTTTTTCTTTGAGAAGCATTTTTTGTTGTTTTTTTTAGAAGCATTTCTTTTTTCAGTGGTATTGCTTGTTTTTTTTGTTTCAACGTGTCAAACATTTAAGGAACTCTTACATTTTTGTATGACCTATCGGGTATTAATGCAATCGCTTCATAAATGTTTTCATTTTAGTTTACCCCCACAAAGTCTTTAATGTTTATAAGGTATATAATTCTGACACTGAATTTATGACATCATGTTGAGCAACAGTTCAGCTTCAAATTCTTATATATTTCTGATATCAAGAGCAGTATTCCCAACCCGGGCGCCAGTTTCATGAAAAACCTTTCAAGCAGCTGTTACTGTTTTTTTTTTTGTAATTATTCCCTTATATAAGTGTATTTTGTTTAAAAATTTCACCCGGGAGACATTAATTGTTTCTTTTTTTGTAAGAGCGTTTGCTTGGTTTAATTTTTCCCAAACTGTTATTTTCGAGAAAATCTAAAACTGGTAACTAACTTAACGACATTTCATTATTTGCGCATAGTACGCTTTGCTTGACTTTTATAAATCCAGCTTCTATATTGGTTGATCCCTAAATTTTCAAATAGAGAAGTCTTATTTCTGAAATATGATCCTATCTCGGGCGCCATTTTATTATTTCAGTAAGTCTTTTAAGCATTTCTTAATGCATCTGTTTTGTTTTCTTTTTAATATTGGCTCAGATATTTGTTTTTTTTTATATGAAAATATTTCGTACCCGGGCGCCATTTTATAATATAAATGTATTATGCGTTAGTATTATTTCCTTGAGACCATTCATTTTATTTTAATTAATTTTGAACTAACCTAATAAATCACTCGGCGACATTTTTAGATTTTTTTAAAGACACACTTTACTCGATTTCTTAAAAATTCAGTCGCTTAAAAACTGCTTCCTTTTAATTTTTCCCTCATGTTGTCTTTCATATTTATTTATCTGATTCTGGCACCTGTTTTCGCAACTTGTATCCGAGGGACTATTTTTTATTTTATTGATCTTTAAATTCTAGAGAAAGAGATGTTTTATTTTTTCGACATTTTATTATTGTTTCTGTTATTTTCCTTTTCTGTAATTTTCTCTAAAATTGTTGTTTTTTTGTGAAAATGCTTCGTACCCGGGCGCCATTTCAGAATATATCTGCATTTTATAATTATTTTGTTTCTTTTGACAATCACCTTTTATTAGCGGCAAAGCTTGTTTTTTTTTTCTCCCAAACATTATTTTGGAATTGGTGTGTTACAGAGTCTCAATTGGGCGCCATTATTTGTGTTTTTAAGAAATCTTGTAACCACTAACTATCATGTTTTTTCTATCCCAATTCCTAATGCCATAATACAACTTTGGTCGTTGCTGTTTTTCTTACTTGTAACTCTTATCTTAGAGTTAGAAAAAATATAATTTTTTTCGAAGTATCGTTTAGATAGAAGATTCCAATTGGGCGCCACTTTTTAATTGTACGTAATTTAACCTCTTAAAGCTGTAAATCTGTAAGCTTCACTTTGTTTTCCTGAATGCATTCGTAATCAACTAAAAGATTCTTCGATGTTATTTTGATTAACCTTAATTCCTTGTAGTCGTATACATCTGATGATTTGTTGCCAATTGTTGACTGGCTTTCTAGAGAGCTCTAGATGAGTCTGATAGTAGTTTTTAGAGTTCTAAAAGTTCTCAGGCCCCACTTTCACATAATTAAAAACAAATCCCACTTCTTTGTGTCAAAGTGTTCATTAGCGTAAAAGTTTTTCAAAATTTACTAACATTGTCAATTAAAAAACAAAACTTAAAGCTCCACATAAAAATTCGGGTTTAAACTTTCCAAACAAAAAAACAAACCTCAATTAAGGCTCTATTCACATTCAACACCTCTTCTTGTATTTTTCGTTTTAAATTTATTTTATATTTTAAATGAAAACACAAAAACTCAAATCATTCAAAGCCCACGCAGAAAACAAAAGAAAAGTCACATAATCGTTTATTTATTCAATTGCAGTCAAGTCACTGACTTAATTTTATTTAATACCAAATTTAAACTTAGGCTTATGTTATTCCCCCCAACAAAAACCTAACCACAAAGCTTCCGACTACATAGCCATTTTATTATAGTTGCTGTTGCTACTGTTAGTTATCGCTCGAATAAAATAAAATAACATTTAAAAAAACAAAGCTACTGTAATTTTCACGTAGTCAAAGTCATCGAATCCCAATCAAGAGCCTGAAGCTAATGCATATAAGTCCACCACTAGCTCTATAATGGCTCTACCTCTATACCCAAATATGTTTGTAAAGATTAAAGTCCAATTGTAAAGACTACCTTTTGAATGACTCTCTAAAAACTCTATAAATAGAAAAAGAATGTAGGTTTTCTTAAATGACAACATTGCGCATACACATTTTCTCAAAAAAACACAAAAAAAGTTTGGCTCTCTAGAGGAACGGAAAATTGACAACTTATGGAATACCAATTCCAAACCTCCTAATGAGTTAACTTTGACCATTTGCATTTGATAATCATTCGATTTACATCTAAATTGTCAGTTAAAACAAATTTCCCAGCCATCATCCCGTAAGTAATCAATGAAAAGAAAAGCCTCCCGTTAATTTGGTCTTAACCTAAAATACGACTGACAAACTCTTTATACCTACAACATATTGCAACATGACTTGACTCTGACTTGAAATCCCTTTTTGTGTAAACCTTTGATTTGTACATAAAGAGGTTTTCATCTGTGCGCGCGCGGGCTGCACATTCCCGAGCCATTCTTAGGTAAATTAACCATGTCGAATGGTGTAGCATCAACATCATCAGATCATCAGATGATCATCAAGCGTCATAAAAATCGGTCAATATCTGCGCTGATACCCTTTGTTCTTGAGGAGGATATTTTTGTGTGGTGAGTTTTTTGAGGTTTTGTTGTTCCAGATGACAATGACATTATACTTCACTCCAAAGCCCACTCAATCTTGTCGTGTTGTTTAAATGCTCCTGTTCATTTATAGAAGGAACAACATCTTAAAACCGGCTTGATGAGATATCGGACGAAGACGGGCGCAGGTGACCCTTTTTTGGGAGAGAACGGGATCAGTGCTTCTGGTCGTTAGCGACATGTGATCACATCATCTCGAATCTGAATTTCCAATAAAAATTCAAATCAACTCTCCACCAAAAATATACGAGGTTATTTTTTCGTTTTGGAAATCGAATTAACGTTAATTATTCAAAATAATGCGTTCGAGTGTTGTTTTGGGCAAATTAATAGTTTTTTCCTGCTAAATTTATTGAGCAAAAAAAACACCGAACAAGACCCAACTGTCAAACTCACTGACAAATGACAGACGCTATAATTTGGCGGTTCATTCAAATGACACATTCACAAGATCCACGACGACACAACTTGATGTAGTAGCTGATGATCTTTTCAGACTATTATCGCCTCTATTAGCATATAAATCGATTAATTTGGCAAATTCAATCGACTAATCCCAATGGAAATCAATAAAATTTGCATTATTTTAACAAAATCTCAACATTTTTGTTTGTGACTTTATAAATGAACAATGGACAAAAATATAACTTAAGTTGTCATTGTGAACCATTAACAAATATTTTCGATTAGTTTTTGAGAGCTTTTTGCAATTAAATCTCCAAAAAAAAACTAGCTAAACACCTCCTTGATTTTGACGTTTCGGTTTAGGCGATTGTCAAATTATTCAAATCGATCTTAGAGTGAATTCAAAAATTTCATGTTCAATTCAAATGCGCCCACTTTAATTAATATATATTGGTATTTGATTTCGTGTCAAGTCAATTAATATGGAAATTTTTCGGAATTTTATAAACATTTATTTAATATTATTATTTGTTGTTGTTGTTGGTGGTGGTGTTGCTGTTGTTAAATAAATTGCACAACTCTAGTTTTTTGTTTTTGCTCTTTTCGAGTCGATTAGAGTCGATTTAAAACAATATTCAGCTTTAATAATTTGTGGCTTGGGATAAGAGATAGTTATTGGTTTGTTTTTTAATTGGACGTCATCAGTGGCAATTTATTTTATTTGTGATTAATATAAATTTTAAGAGTTTAAATATAATTTTGCATTGTGAACTGGAATAAGCGTCTAATTTGTCTATGCGATTGCTATCGGTGACATTTTATTTTAAAGTATTTATATTTATTTTCTTCTTTTTTTTTTTGTTGCTATTGTTGTTTGCTGTTTCCGGTGAAATATGAGCTTTTTATTATGATTTTAAATTTATTATGGTTTTATAGAGAACATGGTTTTTGAACATTTGAAGAGTGGGTTTTTTATTTTCTGTTGATTAATGAATTTGACATTTGTGTGGTAAACAAGTGGATGTTTTTTTTAACAAAGCAAATATTTAAATTGTTGTTTTTTTTTATAAAATGAAATTGCTTTAATATGTTTTTAAGCATTACAAAAGAATATTTTAGTAACGACATTTCACAATTTTGTTTGATTGTTTTTATGAGCTTTTGAAGGTTATTCTCTTCTGGGCGCCATTTTCAAAAAATCAGCCATCTTACTCTGTAAACCTTATTCAGTAATTTTATTCTTCTATTCCTGCTAGTTCTTGAAGAGTTTTGGCTCGCAACCGGGCGCCAATTTGTAAGTAGTGTTTTTGGCGAGCATGTGTTTATTTAGTTTTATTTGGGCGCCATTTTGTTAACCTTAACATTTCCTTAAAAATATTTTCTATTTCTCTAGAAGCGGTCTTTTCTTTCAAAAAACTTGCTATTAACTTGATAATAAAAAACAAATTGTTTTCTAATAGTTGGTCAAGGTGCTTGCTATCTCTAAGCAGACAGCATAAAAGCTCAAGAATAGGTGACTTAATTGAACACTGTCTAAAAGAAAAACACGCCACGTGGCTAGACGTATTCTCAAATGACTTTTGCAAAAGCTGTATGGAAGAGGAAGAGGAGGAAAAAGTTCTTAAACTTCTCTGTACAAGAATTACTTGGAAGAGTTCTTCTATAACGGTCTATATCATATTATAATTAGCCTCTAACGTTTCGTAAGGGATTCAAACTGGTTACATTGAGCTTTGGAGGAATCCTCGCGATTCATGAGGTACCACAATGGGCCATGAAACTGGCCTAAGTGTGGCCTATTCCATCATGGGCGGCCAATTTAACCTTACCTTATCTCCCTTATAGTTCACACTTGGGCGCCATTTAAGTATATTTCCTTCCAACTGTTTCTAAACTATTGTTTTCTCTAGGAGAAGTCTAATTTTACAATAATTGCTATTTACTTTATACTAGATGACGCTGACAGCCGGCATTCATTTTATGATATCTCTTATTTGTAACAGTTTTTTTTTTCTCGTAATTTCCGTTTATCAATGATTCTACCCATGAGTTCTATGATTAAATTTAAATAGTTGGGCGCCAATTATTAATTCATTAAAAGCAACTATATTGTTCTTATTTTTGTCACTGTTGTAATTTTTCTTGTAGCCTTTTTTAAAGCCATTTGAATCCTAATAGTTCTCACTCGGGCGCCATTTAAGCATATTTTGTGTAACTTATTTTTAATTACATTCTCTTTAAGAGACATTTTTTCTTTACAACACTTACGTTTCACTTGGTACAAGTTATCATTTTCTTAACAATATAGTAGACAATTGTTTTTTAATAATCCGCACTCGGGCGCCATTTAAACATATGTATATCCATCTAAGAGCTTTTTTAATTTTATTTTCTTAAGAAGAAATCTTTCCTACATTTTGCTTGATACTAGTTGACATATATTTAAACATATATAGTAGAAAACTGTTTTCTAATAATCCGCACTTGGGCGCCATTTAAGTTTATATCCTTCTAAATTCTTTGTATTAAATACTCTTTTATCTGGAAAACATTCAATGAGATATTTGTTTTCTGGTGTCTATTTCAAGCGTTGTTTTGGAATTTCTCTTTTTTTGGTCCCGCACCGGGAGCCATTTAAGCTTTTTTTTGTATTTCTAATACTGATTCCTCATTTGTCCCCATTTCGTTTTGCCTTTAATGCTTGGTTTTCCATTCTCTATTTAAATTTAACACTACACAAATTTTTCTTCGTTGTTCTCCTCATTTTTCTTTTATGTTAATCCTGGAAAAAACATCGATTAACGATAGTAAACGTCAGTTTAACATTTTACGGTCCTGTTTTTTGGTGTGTGTTTTTGCACTCAAGGTCAAATTGGAAAACAAAACCCTAAAGGAATTGCCTTGTGTTAAGATAATTTGTTACCCATACGAACCTCAAAAACATTTCGAAAAAAGGAATTGAAAAATTTAATGACTGTGATTGTTAGTCTGAGGAATTGTTATTATTAAACTGATAGTTCTGTTCGATTTTGCTTCTGACGAGAAGCGGAAGAAATCATCTCTAGCATGAAAGTCCATTGTTTGATGTAAACAAATTAAATGCCCTTTGTTTAATTTTTAAGATTGAGAAATAAATGCATATTAAGAGTTATCTCAAGTTTCCTATAACTGCCCTCAAACATAGCTTAAACGGTTGTTCTGTTTCTTTTTGGAAATTCTGTTGTTTTTTTCCAATTTCTCTTCCCGCTTGACCATCAGCAACAAAGGGTATAAAACCTCACCAATTATTTCTTTGTTAAACGTTTTTATCCCAAAACTTTATAGAAATGGAAAGAGCTATCGGCAAATGGTGCATAGTAAGAACCCCCCCCCCCCCTTTTTTCTTAAACTAAACAAAAACTTTTAACAATTATTTCTATAGTATAATTCTCATTAAAAATACAAACTTTCATTTTAAAATCTCCCCCTGCTGAGGATGCTTATCTTGCAACTTTTTTGTATTAAAGTGAAGTTAATACCCCATGTCCACATCACAGGTCTCTGTAACCGCTTACAAAATTCACCTGTTATAAAATCTCCCCTTCGCTTTTTCTAATGCCCCGACAAGACCAAATGCATCCCTTTATAGTACCTTTGTACCTTCCTACGAAGGAAAACAAACCATGAACTTGTACAACCTTTTTTGTACCTGGATGATGATAATACCTACCACAAGAGAGGATAATCTTCCATTTAGATTCACCTCTCTTTTCATAACCATTTTGCCCTTTAGGGAGATACGACCGACTACGACCTATTATTCGTGTTGCGCATCGCATTGAGAAAACCCATCCATGCGGTGTGGATGCAACATCCAGTTCTCCCCCCTTTGTGATGATTAAAAACTAAAGAGAAAGAAAAAAGTTCCCTACTTCAGTAACTGCAACAACAACAACAGCAACTAATCTAATTAATCCCACCTGGATAGAGCTATAAAAATCAATTCAAAAGCAAATCCCGCATATACTAACGTAGGTAAGGTAAAAGTTACCTTACCGACAACGCCAACGACGATGACGACGTCAAGTACGTTATGGCTCCCCCAAATGCAACAGCAGCAGTTGCACAAAAATTTCACTCCACTCTGTGTATGTATACCTTCTATGTGCACCTTAAGGCTAAAGTTGCAGCTTTTTAATGCACATTGCACACTGCTGCGTTGCAATATGGCTCAAAGCGAAGAAGGTTCCTTCTATTTTGCTGCAGTCAAATGTAACATAATGCTATTTACGGCCCAAAGGTGAGAGCACATTCGTGTGGCGATATGGGCGATGATGATGGCGAAAGGAGTTATGAATACATATATACGAGTATGTGGTGTGTTCCTGTTGGCTTTAAGTCGACGACCAAGTACCGTAGCAGGTTGAAGTTGAAACTATTCGGTATTTGCTTCCAGGTTGTGATGTTAATGGAGAACATCTCTCCTCTACTTTGGTGCTCTGTTCAATGTGTCATGGAATGATGCTGATGTTGATGATGATGGTGAACCACACCCGGGGTAAGGAAAACCTGTTGCACCAACGAAATGCACATCACGGGACTTCGATGCTTTAGTATGTTTTGAGTGCAGTGCAGTGCAGGATCCGTAAAGTAATTTGCACTCGTTTTCTGATTCTTGATGTCAGCTCAGCTGCTTCATCCTAGAGTTCTATAGCTTTACAACCTCTATGCATCGGATTGGACATGAACACCACTTGGAAATCGAATAGAGAAAGAGCCAGGCCAGGAAAATGAGTTCGCTGCCGGGTTAATTTGATCGCGCGCAACGATCGATTTGATTTGCTGCGGAGGCAACGGAGGCGAACGGGAAACGGCAGAATGCCCTCCATCGTGCCACTTATAAAGTGTGGATGGACTAAGGTTCATTATTGGATCTAGGCACTCAACATTGTCCGTGATTGCAGGTGAAATTCATATCGCGAAAGAGCTTAGAGTACTTAAATTGGATATAGTCGCGCACTTAAGCCCGCGTCTCCGCTCCATTGAATATTTCTCTTCGAGCATAGACATTATCAGATTTATGACTGTGGTTGGTAGTTACTTCATTTTTTTCGGTATGCCCCATGGAATTATTTCACTTTAGGTTGTCAGTGAAGTTATAAGAGTTGGCCGATATAGGACTTTATGCGGTTTAAAAATATATTTCCCAATTTCAAACGGTTGGTGATGTAAACAAATTATCTTAACCAAAGGCAATTCCTTTCAGGGTTTATTTTTCAATTTGACTTTGAGTGCAAGACAACACAACAAAAAAACAAAAACAGGACCGTAAAATTTTAAACTGACGTTTGCTATCTGTAATCGATGTTTTTTTCCGGGTTGAACATAAAAGAAAAACGAGAAGAACAACGAAGAAAAATTAGTGTAGTGTTAAGTTTAAATAGAGAATGGATAATCATGGATTAAAGGCAAAAAGAAATGGGGACAAATGAGTAATTAGTAGGAGAAATAAGAAAAAAGCTTAAATGGCTCCCGGTTGCGGATCTGCAAAGGAGAAATTCCAAAGTAACATTTCAGATAGATAACTACAAACAAGTATCTTACTCAGAAAGAAATGTTTCCTAGATGAAAAGCTGCTAGAAAATATCAATACAACGCAGTTAGAAGGAAATATCCTTAAATGGCGCCCGAGTGCGAACTATCAGGAATTAAATAGATGTTAAATTGATAAAAAAGGCTACGAGAAAAATGAAAACAGTGATATAAATAAAAACAATATTATTTACATAGCCACATTAATAAATGGCACCTAACCATGAAAAAATCAATCATAGAACTTTTGACTCTTAAGTGAACGGAATTTGCATTGATAAATAAAAATGCCGACAGCTAAAATTATTACAAATAAGACAATTAATAAAAAGACACCCAGTGTCAATTAGTATCAAGTAAATAATAACTATTGTGAAAAATGACTACTCCTGAAGAAAAGAAAAATACAAAAAGCAGTTAGAGGGAAATATTCTTAAATGGCGCCCTAGTGCAAACTATTAGGATTCAAATGGCTCTTTAATTGATAACAAAAGCCTACAAGAAAAATTACAACAGTAGGAAAAATAAGAACAATATAATAGCTTCTAATGATAATAAATGGCGCCCAACTTAGAAAAATTAATCATAGAAATTTTGACTCATGAGTGGAAGGGATATGCATTTATGAACAGAAATGACGAGAAAAAAAATGACACCCGGCTGTCAGAGTCATATAGTATCATTTAAATAGCAATTATTGAGGGGGGTTACGTACTATGCACCATTTGCCGATAACTGTTTTCATTAACATAGTGTTGGGATGAAAACATTGCTTGCTTAAGGTGGCACTACAGTCCCTGCGGACCTGGGCCTCAACCAACATGCGTTTCTAGCCAGCTCGGTTCCTAGCTAGCTGTCTCTAGCTTCACACGCCAAGTTGGTTGAGGTCTTCACCTACCTGGGTGCGCCACCTGAGTCGTGGTTTTCCTCTACATCGCCGTTCCACTTGATTGGAATCGAAGACCTTCCGGGCTGGAGCTTTGATGTCCATTCGCTCAACATGACCTAGCCATCTAAGCCGTTGGACTTCAATTCTGCTAACTAGGACAGTGTCGCTGTACAGCCCCTACAGTTCGTCGTTATATCTTCTCCTCCATTCTCCGTCTATGCATACGGGACCAAAAATCACCCGAAGAATTTTTGTCTCGAAGCAGTCTCATCTTTCTTTGACAGGGTCCAGGCCTCGGCGCTATAAATGAGAACCGGAATAATTTTAGATGCTCGAGAGAGGACTTTACTTCTCAATGGCCTTCTAAGTCCAAAGAAGCAGCGATTTGCAAGAGTTATTCTTCGTTTGATTTCAACGCTGGTGTCTTAACTACCTCAAAGTTATAGCTGTATATGGTGACGTTTTGTCCAAGACGTCGTTGATCAATGTCGTTTTTTGATGCCAGCATATACAGAGTCTTACCCTCATTGACCACTAAACCCATCTTCTTCTTCCTTCCGTCGCAATGCTCAAAAACGCTCCACTGACATCAAGCTTCGATCTTCCAATTATGTCAATATCAATTGCGTATCTGAGTATTTAGATGGACCTTTGGAAGATTGTTTCTCTAGTGTTGACGGTTGAGTTTTGCACAATTCTTTCAAGTACGATGTTGAAAAAGTCGCATGACAGTGCATCGCCTTGTCTAAAACCTTTTTGACATCAAATGCAGCGGTGAGATCTTTTCCAACCTTGATAGAGCAGCGTGCATTCTCCATCGGCATTTTGCACAAACGGATATGTTTGACAGTAATGTCAAAAATAGACATTGATCTGTAGAGCTCTTCCCTATAGATTCTGTCATACGTGGCTTTAAAACGATAAAGAGATGGTGGGGTATCGATTTGAAGCTCCTGGGTTTGTTCCAAGATTTGCCGTAGTGTAAAAATTTGGTCGATAGTGGACTTTCCTGTTCTGAAGCCACACTGATAAGGACCTAACAAGTTGTTGACGAATGGCTTCAGACATTCACATAATACCGCAGAGAGGATCTTATATGCAATGTTAAGGAGACTGATGCCTCTGTAGTTGGCGTAGTTTAGAGGGTCTCCTTTCTTATGTATCGGGCACACTATGCTGAGATTCCACTCATCGGGAATCTCAGCATGCTTTCTTCCGGCCATATTTTGCAGATGAATTGGTGCATGCTTCCTACCAAGTCGTCGTCTGCTACTTTAAATAGTTTGGCAGAGATGCCGTCAGCCCCAGCAGCTTTGTTTGACTTCAGTTTAGAAATAGCTATCACCACTTCGTCGAGGTCGGGTAGGCGGAATTGTTGATCTGCGTCGCCTAGGTCTCCCCTACAGCGGAATTCGGTTCGTCATCGCCGTTATATAATTTGAAGAAGTGGCCTTTCCATATTCCTCAACATCGACTGCGGTTCTACTACGATGTTCCCCTTTGGAGGTTTTTTTTACCTTTTGGTAAAATTTACGAACCTAATTCCTGTTGTGACATCCCTTTATCTCCTCGATCGCGTGCTTCTCATGCTCTCTTTTTTTCCATCTAAGAAGCCGGTGTTCCGGATGAAAACGTTTGATAAGGAAATAATTGTTTTTGAATTGGGAATTACCTCTTGATAGACCATTTCCAAGCAAATAATACAAAAATCCTGAAATAATATCCTGAATTCTACGCAACTTTGTAAGTTGACGTTATCATATATAGATTATATCGCTGAAGCTCAAAATTAAAGTAAATTTAACGAAATTATCAGTGGTCCATAAGCTTCATTTTATGTATGTTTTTTTCTGCACATGGCCCAATTCCTGTAAATGAAGTTAAAGTACTTCCTGCACTGCACATTTTCGTGGGCAGTGGAGATATTACTAGCAGATTTTCTTTTTTACTCACGTTTGGATAAGGATTGATCATTTACTGAACCATTGAGGTAAATTTACTTGCCACAACTATTACGCGAAGAATTCTATCTATGAGACGATTTCATTGAAAGTAAAGTTGCAGCCATTTTGACGGATGTAACTTCAACAACATGGCTGCTATCAAGTATCAGTATTTGAAAGTCTTTCTCGTTTTCACCTTTAGTTCCTAGCTCAAAAGGAAAATCAAACAGATCTACTATTTTGATATACCAATCCGTCAAATTGATCAAATGACATGGTTGACAACAACATGGCTGCTATATCAGCTGCCAAAATTCAAAAAAGTCGTTATGAAGCGGCTTTTCATTAAAAGATTCATCTAACCAACGCAATACCAAAATATTTTGAAAACTATGTCTTCTTTGAATGGTCTTAAGTTTCTCCCCAAGTTTAGTTATTCTAAATCAATTTCACACAAACATTTCTTCTAAACAACTAAAGAAGCTCCCATTTGAGGTATGACTTGCACTTCTTATGTAACATCTGCAAGTTACAACACTGAATTCCATCTTTATTTTAATTTTGCGAATTATCTCAACAAAAACCTCATAATCACAGGATTTAAAAATAATTTTCTCTCCAAACAGCTTTATTTGCGTATTTACGTTTCTACAACGAACGACTTCAAACTTCCGATGCTTCAGTTCGTGCTAAGAAATAATATTTTAATGTACTTAGTAAACAAAAAAAAGACTCCTTTGATAAGAAAAATTTAATAACTCTATCATTTTTAATTGCACAAGTCCATTTACGAGGAAGTATACATTTTTGCAGCTCAACCAAACGTCTTCGTTGTCGTCGGTTGTCGGAGTTGCTCCGGTGTTAATCCTCTCCTCAACCGAAGAAGAACAAAGTGGAAGAAATATGCACACTTTGTATTCCAAGTTTTCAACCAACGAAGATTAAGATAATATTTAGTGCTTCCTCATAAAACGTCATCGTAAAGCCCCCCCTCTGGGGAAGGTTAACTCAAATGTATATCTTTTTCTTGCAGTTGCAACAATGCTGTGGGACAGGAACTGGAGCTGGTTCCTTTCACCAAAAGCATCTTCGATATTCGTGACACTTTTGTCTTGTATTCGTATTTATTTCCCATTTTTTTTTATCTTTTCTTTTTGTGTTTCAATAAAATTGCACCTGCTGAGCGCCAAGCGTTATCGCATGGCCAACCAAGAAATTGCTTCTGTATATATAAAGGCTTGTATATCTTTGGACCCTAAGTCCAATACATAGGAATTAAGATCAAGGCGAACAGGAAACCTGTATTAAACATTTATGTTCCAACCATCCACGAGAGAGAGAGATTAAGGACCTTATAAAGGATGTGTTTTTTGGAGGTATAAAACTTTTAAATGGGATACAAAAGATTGAATCCAATGACCCAAAAATGATGATACGCGAGATGCGTATTTCGAACAGAATCATGAATTCGGAAGCGATCTTCAGGCGTCAGTCCATTCAAGACAAAATGTCAAACCAAACTTGACAGCTGTCAAAATGTCAGCAGTATTGTCAACTTAAAGTTTTGTATCTCTAAAAAAAGACAAAATGTCAAACCAAACTTGACAGCTGTCAAAAAGTCAACAGTGTTGTCAACTCGAAGTTCTCTATCTCTAAGAAAAAACACCTTTTTTAAAGGTACAAAATGTAGGTAGATTATATGACCATCAAATCCTTCAAATCCTCTTTCTCTCTCTCACTCTCTCCTTCGATGATTTTGATAAGGACGACGATGATGATGATGATGATGATAGTACCTTTATAAAATGGGAATTCCTCTTAATTGAGTCGAGTCCTGTGTTACAACCCAGCTTATCTAATTTCTTAATCGAATTCACTTTGAGGTTTAAATTGATTTTTTTTTGTGTTCTTCTTCGTACTGTCCCCCTTTTGGTGTCTTTCTCTTTGTTGATTACCCATGCCCAGGAGCTATATACTATAGGAGCCAGGAGTTAGGGAAGACCAATAAGGATAAGACGCTGAGTGATGTTTTTATTGATTGAGTTTGTCTCTCTAAATCTTTATGGTCAAGGCATCTGTCCAGCAAGGACATTCCTTACCAAATCGTCGTGCAAATAAATTTCCCTCTTTGCCCTTTGATAGCTATGAATATTCAATTTTCTTGTTATCTCTGTTGTTTTTGATTTCCTTATCTTTATGGACGTAGAGATATATAAATTTTCTTTTGTTTTTATGTTCCTTAAGGTTTTATATTGGATTTGGAGATCATCTATGTTACATGACATATGAATGGAAGTGGAGACTTGGTGTGTGTTCCCAATAATAACAAAGAACACAAACAAATAAAACTCAATTAATCATATAAATGAAAAGACAGAAGTCCTTAAAGTCCTTAAGCAAAAGTTCATGAATATGTAAAAGAGTATAGAAGATTGTTTAAAAGGTTTGGGTTTGGAAAGATTAAGTCTTAAGGTGGCATTGATTGGGGTTAGTTTCACATAATTTATCAGATATTGGGGATTTCAAAACACACACACACACACACACACACAGTAAAGGTCCAGTAACATAGTTAAAAAGATAAAATAGACCGATTTAATGGTGCCGAACTTTAATTTAGATTTGGGTTTCAAATAGATACATTTTGTGTAAAAAGGGTTAAAGGAAAAAAAGAGGGTTTTCTTCTTCTTTTACTTCTTCCTTTTTTCTACTATCATTTAGAATTTTAATTATTAAAAGGGATATAAACTAAGCAACAAAAGAAAATGGTATTGTGAGAGTTTAGGGTTAATTTTATGGAAGACAAGCTTTTAATTGTTGAATTTCATTAACTTTGAGTGGGTTTTTGTTTTTGTTTTAGGTAATCTTTGATTTTTATTGAACTCTTTTTGTTTTTGTCTTTTGGTAAATTAAATGGTGGTTTTAAGAGGTAGGCTGAGTTTATCGAAATGTAAATTTTAGCATTAAAGTTTTCTTAAAATGGAAGAAGTTTTGGAAGGTTGATTTCTGCTTTCTTAATTTTATCTTGAATCAGTGATTATTTTCCAAACAGGCTTTAAATGTTTTTTTTTTTCGAATGGAAGAAGTCACTTTTTAAAGATAAAATAATAATCATTTTCAAGCTTTTGAGGTGTACCTTAACTCTATTTTACTAAGCCTGGCTTAGACAAGTGTAATTTTATTTCTTTTTAGAAATTGGTCAATTAAATCACCGTTTTGGTAACAATTTCAGTTGCCTTACAATCTTGTTTTTGAAAAACGGGGTAAAATTCCAGATCTGCTTTTTTAAATTTAATATTCTCATTTGGAAGAATTTCCATTAAAAATTTCTTCCATTTTTATGATACAATTAACTTTAACAAGATGTCGTTAAATCCCAATTCATTGAAAAAAGTATCGGTGCTAAGACTGATACTTGATGTATTTCATAATTAATCGTTCTAGGGAGGAATAGTGTTGGTTTTTTTTTGGAAGGGTTGTTCTGTTTTTTTTTTAACTAAGTTTAGTTTCAAGAACTGCTCCATCCGCTCATAAAAGAAGCCTGGACAACCGAAGCTTGCCCGATGAGTCGAAGGAGGGAATTATCGTCAAGCTACCAAAAAAGCAGATCTAACAAAGTGCGAAGACTGGAGAGGAATTTGCGTTCTATCTGCCGTTGCCAAAATAGTAGCAAAAGTCATACTGGAACGTATCAGAGAACACCTTGAGGCCACACTCGATGCCTAACAAGCAGGATTCCGCGCTGGATTCTGTATTGATCATATCAACTTTCTGATGGAGATCATTATTGAACAGTGCGTTGAATATCGATCGCCACTACACCTGCTTTTCATCGACTTCGAGAAGGCTTTTGATAGCGTTAACAGGGAGTATAACTGGTAAGCTTTACGGAAGAGAGGCATCCCAGAAAAACTAATAGCTATTACTAAAACAACATGTGATGGATCCAAGTGTCATGTTCTGCACGAAGCTAGGTTATCAGATGATTTTTAAATCCATAGTGGAGTCAGACAGGGCTGTATTCTGTCGCCAATATTGTTTTTGTTAGTGATAAGCGATGTACCCCACGCAGCTATATCAGGTAGCCGAGGGATATAATGAAATTTGACATCCTTTTTAAAGCACTTGGATTACGCGGACGATGTTTGCTTAACCTCTCATAGGATGATGGATCTCCATAAAATGACAACATGTGTGGAGCGAGAAGCAGAAGTAGTGGGGCTGAAGATTAATTCCGGAAAAACAAAAATGATCAGCATCGGAACCTGACCATCTTCTCAAATAAATATTTTCTCGCAACCGGTGGAAAAAGTGGAGAGCTTTCAATACCTTGAAAGTATTGTTTCCATCGAAGGCGGAACCGAACAAGACATCATCTGATGCATTGGCAAAGCAAAAGTGGCGTTCGGTATGTTGGCGAAAATTTAGAGGAATAACTCTATCAGCTTAAGGACAAAGCTACGGCTGTTTCGCACAAATGTCTAATTTGTACTTCTTTATGGGTGCACTTGGAGGGTTACCTCAACCGTTACAAGAAAGCTGCAAACCTTCGTGAATAGATGTCTTCGTAACATCCTAAGGATTTTCTGGCCAAACCGTATATCAAATGAGGTCCTTCATAGAAGGACAAGCCAGGAACCTATAGACTCTTTAATATGAAGGGTTATGTGGCATACGCTTCGAAAAAGTAACGAATGCATTGCAGTGGAATCCGCTCACACAAGAAGGAGGAGCTGGACGACCGAGAAGCACATGGCGCAGGACAGTTGAGGCAAAATCAAAGTCACAAGGCAAGAGTTGGATGAAGCTGAAACACATCTCCGGAAACCGTACACGATGACGCTTAGGTGTCGTAAGGGCCCTATGCCCTTTAAGGGGTTCTCAACGGACTTAACAGGTCTGAGGACCTTAGTAAGTAAGTAAGATAAGTTTTTAGACTTTAGTTCTGGTTTGCATTTTAGTTGAATTGACTTAATGAAGCCTAAGAAAGAACTTAATACATTATCAGTGATCTTTTTTCGAAACTATAAAAAAGGAAACATTCTGTCATACATTATTTTAGCAAAATTTAAACCGTTGAACACGTAGTGGTAGCTCTGAAAAGGGGCAAAAATCCCCGAGTTTGGAACATTATTTATTGGTACTCCTAAAAGATTTCCTCAATTAATGGTCTATTCTTAACTGAACAAACTTTTACAATCGGACAAACAGCACCTGAGATTAGGGCGTTCAAACAAACAAGCAAACAAACAAGCAATCAAACTCTTCAGCTGTATATAATTTTTTGGTAGAAATTTGAACGGCATTTGTTTTTAACTATGATTTTTGGCATATCTCCGTATAGAGCTATCAATCAATGGCTTGAATATTTACTTCTAATGGCTTTTAACAAGATCAATTCTGAAAAAAAAGATGACACTACATTGATCTTGCAATAAAACGATGGTTTGTAAGATGTTTAGTTAATGGTTAGCTGATTCATTTTTTTGGAAAAAACGAAATGGCACTCGCCATTTCCTTCCCCATTTTCGAAATAAATAAGATCCGCTAATTCCAACGCACCAATCCGTCAATTTTAATCGATGTCTTGTTTATTTATTGGTGTTTGATTTATTGATGGCTTGAGGATCGACTGCGCCCGATGGTTATTTTGCTTATTGACGAAGCCATTTAACCCAAAATAAGCTTTTCCAAAGTTAAAACTATTGATGATGTTTTGTCAACACGGTATAACATTCTCAATTGTCAATATCAATGTTTCCATACCAATTTCGAGAAATCTACTAATTGCCAGTGAATAAGTTTTGAAAGTTCAAAAAGTTGCAAATTGTTTAGCCTTAAACGGGAAAAGCTCAGAGATAGCTTTCAAGTTCTGTTTTTTCACTCTACAATATTTGTATATTCAATTTTGGAAAAAAGCTTCAAGTTTTCAAATTGCTGCTAGAATTTCAGTATTTGTAAATTTTTAGTTGAATTTACATCAATGTTAAGATTTGTATCAGATCTTTTTAAAAAATTGATAAATTGCTTGTGTATTAGATCTTTTAAGACACAGTTTGAAATAAACTTCTTTTATCATGGAAAAATATAGTACCCCTTGAATACCCGTGGCGTGGGTGGTTAGTGTGCAGGGCTGTCACACCAGAGGTCTTGGTTTCAATCCCTGCCTTTGCCACCTGAATTAAAAAAAAAAAAAGTTTTCACTGGTACTGCCTCTTGCGAGGAATTGACCAATCCTCCAAGAGTAATTCTTGTCATTTTAAAAGGTTTCTCAAATAAGCCGGATTTGGCTAAAAATTTTAGGTCCCCCCTCCATTCCTGACTCCCACACAGGAATGGTTGAGAGTTGTGCCACAAAAAAAAAAAAAAAAAAAAAAAAAAAAATTGTACCCCTTGGAGTAATGGGCTGGGTAAAAGACTGTCATTCCAGAGCTCTAGGATTCAATCCCTGCCTTTGTGGTCTCAAAATTTATCACATGTTCTGCCTTCTGACAAATTTTTAAGAGTAGTTCTTTCCATGAAAAGTGGTCTCTCAAATTTTTTATGTTAGGTTAATAGTTCTTAAGTCAAAACATTACTTTTATGGTTTTTTATTCTAGAAGAACTTCCAAATATCGTATTAATTTAATTTTTAGCCAATACAAATGAAAAAGGTCTGAAGTTCATATAATCCATTCGGATTCGTCATATTGTAGGTCTCTCCATCCCTGGAATTACTAACACACAGGAATGGTTACGAGTTGTAGGTAACTAAAGGCCACTACGAGCTATTGCGCTTATCAATTTTTCAATTTATTTATACTGCGGAAGAAGGTATTTTCAACTTGTTAGTTAAGTTCCCAATAAGACTTTTGAACAAATTCCATAGCCCCAGCAAATCTGTCACTTCATTTAAATGATCTTCTCATTCTTTTTCCATGACTTGTGTCACTTTTAGGTACTTAGGTGCGGTCACTATATTCAGTTAAGTTTTAGTCTTTAAACATCAGATATGCCCCGAGATAAATGTAACCTTCTTATTCTGTCCATTTAATTTTATTCTTCGCCACCACGCCACACCGCATTACAGAGCAAAGCCTAAATAAACATTCCTCATTTTTTGATATACAAAACCTATAGAACTTCTGTAACCAATCAATCTTATTTCATGGCGGTTATAAACACTTTTCCGTATATGCGAAGTCGTCTCTGATGTATATTTGATGTGGTAAATCTATTTCCATCAATCAATTTAAGCCCAAACAAGGGGCACTCCCGATCCCAGTATATCAGCAATTTAACTTTTACATGTATACCCAGATAAATGGATGTCCCATGTCCAGGCCGGCAGTTCACTAAATTAACTTAAAAAAAAAGACAGACACCATCTTAGCACCCAGCTTCAGTTTAAGGCCATACACATATGTATTTGAGAAAAAGTGTCTTAAAGTATATTATTTAACTTAAACCTTATACTTTAAGAAAAAAAAAAGACTGCTCTCTAGGTAAGGTAAGCCCTTTAGACTTGTTTATCCCTAATAAATCCGCTTTTATATAGGGTTCTGTTCTTTTTTTTCTCCTGGATGAAAATAAATTATCCCGCCCAATGTGTGTCTACTGATTCGCCCACTTTCTGCGAACGAAGGCGAGGACCAAAGCGCAAAAGGAAGCATCTTACACTTTAAGGTTGATATTGTTCTTATGATATCCTGCCATCACTCTGCTGACGAGTAACGCAATCCTTCTTCGCCTACATACTTGGATTTGGTTATAATATATTTTTCGTCTCCTCCGTTACGGTTACGGCAGTTCTTATCCGCTCCAACGGATCGCAATTAATTTACCACCACACCGGGATCTACCTACACGAAGTTCTCAATATGGAACTCTTTTTTTGCACCATACGAAGCACTACGAGGATGACGTCGAACGACGCATGGACTCCTGGCATTGTTGAAGTTGGTCTTGGTCGACTGAGCTTCAATGAAAGTAAATAATTCACGCTCTTTGGAGCGTTACGATAACCCATCAAAAAATAAGTACCAACTCCGAATCCTAGGCTCAAAATAGGATCAACTAGGCAGGACTTCTCTTTCTAAGGCTGATGAGATGACACGCAAGCCGAGTCGAACATCAGCATAGGCATAGACAGACAGAGACACCTCACGGCTAGGTTTATCGCCATCAAGCTTCGAGCACCACCATTTGAAAATTTATGCATCAACGACGCGAGCGACGCCTGATTTCTATGCTGCTTAACCGCGATTCAATGACTCAGTTTGTGTTTTTTGAATAGGTTTCGAGTTGATGCAGATGAGAGAGATTGGAAGTTGTGGAGGCTGCAATTGGAGGCAACTCCAGTAGCTACTTCGATTTTGATTTTTAGAATGTGCGGTACATAATTTCCAATTCGCAGTTACACCAGCTTAATAGATACAAACACTACTAATCGAATTGAATGTCCACTCGACGACGAGATATGGTTTTGGTGCTTTAATTGTGATCGGACATGAAGCTTGTGTTCCCGGTCCCGCTTCTGGTGCCCTGCTTTATGACCATCAACGCCACAGCTCAGCTATCCATAGCAGCTATATCGAGGTTTTGTCTTTTTCTATGTGAGTATTTAGCTGGAAAATTGTATGCGGAGTAAACAAATTTATTAAAATTAATTGGGCGCCCAGAATTTGTATTTTATTTTTGTCTTCTTCTCCTCTGTACTCCGAGTATTTACACGATGCGGCGGCGGCGGTGGCAATGACGGTGGAATGGTATGGGAGGGTGTTTCATTTTAAAGTTGTATGACCTCATAATTTAAGTCACTTTAAGCGAAGTGGTTTTCCGCTTAAATTGATATTATTAAATGAAAATGAGTATGAGTATTAGGGACGCAGAAGTCGGGTGTGCAGTGTTCTGTTGTACAAAATTGCACAATCTGGACAAATGATTATTAACAAATAATTGTAGGGATATATACCTACTTACTCTCGTTAACATATCTACATTTGAGCAGCCATTTGAGTGCGGTTTATAATGGGGATTTTGTGGATTAATTTTTCGTTTGTGATGCATGGTTGCACGCTATTTAGACATTACAGTACTTTGTGCGCATCAATGATTCAGGATATTTTTGCAACAAGTTTATAGCAATAATTGGAATTTATTGCGTTGTTTTTTTTTCAAGTTACTAATTTAATAATTGATATGAGTGGCGCTATTGCGGGGAAAACAATAAGGAATTTCAAAATTTGACAGTTGATAGCAGAGCGGCCATGTTGGAAAAGTTATTTATGTCAAATTATCTGTCATTTATTTAACTTGTTTTGCAAAATCACCATCTTGGGCTGATATAGCGTTAGGATCGTTTGATTTGAACAAGTTGGACATTTTTAATGCAGGCTTTGGAGGATATTTGAATGCACAGCAAACAAATTTTTTAATGACAGGTTTAACGCATTTTACTTACTTACTTACTTACTTAAGGTGGCGCTACAGTCCGGGGCAGACGTGGGCCTCAAACAACATGCGTCTCCAGCCACCTTGGTAACTAGCTAGCTGTCTCCAGTTTCGCACCCCAAGTTGGTTGATGTCTTCATCCACCTGCGTGCACCACCTGAGTCGCGGTCTTCCTCTAATGTACCGTCCTTCGGGATTGGATTCGAAGACCTTCCGGGCTGGAGCGTTGCTGTCCATTCGCTCAACATGACTCAGCCATCTAAGCCGTTGGACTTTAATTTTGCTAACTAGGTCAGTGTCACTGTACAGTCCGTACAGTTCGCCGTTATATCTTCTCCTCCATTCTCCATCTATACATACGGGACCAAAAATCACCCGAAGTAATTTTATCTCGAAGCATCCTAAGACGCTCTCATCTTTCTTTGACAGGGTCCAGGCTTCAGCGCCAAAAATGAGAATTGGGATGATGAGTGTCTTATAGATGGTGATTTTACATGCTCGAGAGAGGACTTTACTTAATTGCCTTCTAAGTCCAAAGAAGCAGCGATTTGCAAGAGTTATTCTTCGTTTGATTTCAGCGCTGGTGTCTTTGTCTGTGTTAATAGCGGTGCCTAGGTAGACAAAGTCCTTAACTACCTCAAAGTTATAGCTGTCAATGGTGACGTTTTGTCCAAGACGTCGTTGTTCGGTAGCCTTTTTTGATGACAGCATATACTTGGTCATGCCCTCATTCACCATTAAACCCATCTTCTTCGCTTCCGTCGCAATGCTCAAAAACGCTCCACTGACATCACGCTTTGATCTTCCAATTATTTTATCTGCGTATCCGAGTAATTGGATGGACCTTTGGAAGATTGCCTCTAGTGTTGAGGGTTGAGTTTTGCACAATTCTTTCCAGAACGATGTTGAAGAAGTCGCATGACAGTGCATCGCCTTGTCTAAAACCTTTTTTGACATCAAATGCATCGGTGAGATCTTTTCCGACCTTGATAGAGCAGCGTGCATTCTCCATCGTCATGCTGCACAAACGGATAAGTTTGACAGGGATACCAAAACTAGACATTGAATTGTAGAGCTCTTCCCTATAGATGCTGTTATGCGCGGCTTTAAGATCGATAAAGAGATGATGGGTATCGATTTGAAGATCATGTGTTTTTTCCAAGATCTGCCGTAGTGTGAAAATTTGGTCGATAGTGGACTTTCCTGGTCTGAAGCCACACTGATAATGACCTAACAGGTTGCTGACGAACGGCTTCAGACGTTGACATAATATGGCAGGAAGGATCTTATATGCAATGTTAAGGAGACTGATGCCTCTGTAGTAGGCGAAATTTAGAGGGCCTCGTTTCTTATGTGCTGAGATCCCACACATGGAGCATGCTTTCTTCCGATCATATTTTGCAGATGAGTTAGTGCATACTCCCTACCAAGTCATCGCCTGCTACTTTGAATAGTTTGACAGCCGTCAGCCCCAGCTGTTTTGTTTGACTTCAGTTTAGATACAGCTATCTTCACTTCGTCAAGGTCGGGTAGGCGGAATTGTTGTTCTGCGTCGCCTAGGTCTCCTCTACAGCGGAATTCGGTTATGTAATTTTGAGAAGTGGTCTTTTCATATTCTCAACATAGACTGCGGTTCCATTACGATGTTCCCTTGATCGTCCTTACAGGCTTCGGTTCGTGGCTTGTACCCTTGGGAGGTTTTTTTTACCTTTTTGTAAAATTTACGAACCTCATTCCTGTTGTGACATCCATCTATCTCCTCGATCGCGTGCTTCTCATGCTCTCTTTTTTCCATCTAAGAAGCCGGTCGAGAATTACCGGCCGAGAACGCCTGCTGCTAAAAATCCACACAACACAGCATGATTTGCACAGCGTGAATCCCGCGAGGATTGGTATCGTTCCAAATCCGAAAAATGTTGCTTATTTACGAACTCATTCGTCGAAAAATGGGCTCCAAAATCCAATTAGCGTATGGTTATTTGTTTTCAGCTCCTGGTTCAGTTGAGTTTTGTATGGATGCAGGCCCAATCCACGACGCAAAATGCACCATTATATGTGGTCTGCGACAAACCAAGTTCTCGAACCAAGTGAGATTGACTGCCTCGGAATCTTTTGAACACTTTGACAAACAGCATCAATTTTTATTAGATCCTCCATTTCGTTGACGTACGGGTGTTGCCTAATTGTTCACTAAGCCGGTGGACTTAAATTTAGCAACCAAACCCGACTTTGAAGGAAGACCATGAACCTTATAAAAATATCCTAAGTAGCGCATGTTTGCTACTAGAGATCATACATTTTGATAATGTTAGACTGTAATTTGACATGATGATGTTTCTTTAGTGATATGTTACAAGAAAAATTTTTGACAGAAAAGAATCAATATGGCTGCTACGAGCTGTCAAAACCAACCCGCCCTTTATTTGTTTAAGATTTTCTAAATTCTTAAGATCAAATTGCAGGCATAAATGTTAGCTATTCATTAAACTGTTTCGTTTAACAGAAAGGTTAGTTTTTTTAATGTAAATTTGACGTTTCTGTTATTGTAAAGGGTGTTTATTTAAAGGTATTGCACTTTGAAATTTACATTACGGGTCTGTAAGGTCAAACTATTCATTAATCGTAAAACAATTGTGGCACGAGCTGTTTGACATGTTGCGCCGCCATCTTTCTGAAACCACAGCTCTTACTGTCCCCATCTGTTGCAACGTCTGACGTATCCATTCAACCGAAAGTGAGTTTTATAGCTAAAAATTCGCTTTCATACTTTGTATTTCGAACAGAACAGAATCATGAAGCGTCGTTCAGGTATCAATTTATTCATGTTAAAATATCGAACAGAACTAAAAATATATCACTTGACAGCTGAAAAAAATGGCCGCCCCTTAAAATAGTGCTGCCATCTGAAAATTTTACATCTCTTATAAAAATACTCTTAACATAAATGTTCACTATTTATTTATCTGTTCTATTTAATAAAAATTTGACGTTTAAACGCTACCGTACAGTGCTCCCTACTTAATAATATGTATTATATTAGTACCTTCGCAAACAATCTCTCTTAAAATGTTTGATTTACGATTTTGAAATGAAATACTTAGTACAAAGTTCTTATGTAACATACACATTTGATTACACTGTTAGAATTTTATAGTTCTACTATAAAACAAAATTAAATACGTTGGTACACCTTTTTTTAAATCAACCAATTCCTTTTGTCAAAAGCTGATTCATCAGCTTTACATTAATGAACCCAAAATAAGGAAAAAAAGCGGTACTTACATCCCTTCGTGTTGTTATCATTACGTTGATTTTTGTTCTTCTTACAAATACGAAAATAAACCTTTTTCATACGAAGTCTCATAGAGAACAGTTAAAATATTTACTACCTACTCTACATCATAAACCTTGTCCACCATCAAGCTATAAACCTTCGCTACGTTGGGTTTGGTCTTGATTTGAAAAAAAAAAATGTCTTCAAATTTTATCATCATACATTTTATCGTTCCACAAGCATTTTTATGTCACACATCATCATCAGAGTCATGGAGTATGAAAACATTAAGACATAGAAATAAGAAAGGGACTAAAATCAACATACCCTACCCTAACACCACGACCACACTTGTTTTTTTTCTTAATTTTAAAACAACAACATTTTAAAACAATACAAAACTCTGTACGAATTTTTCGTTTCGGCGTCTTCAAGTGTGTTTTTCTTGTGTGTTCTACTTCAAAAACTATAAATTTATTATTACTTTGCATTCACACGTTTCTATCAACAACAAAATGTTAAAAAAAATATAAAGATAATGATTATAATCAGAAATGTCATATTGACATTTGTTGTAGAAACGTCATCTTGCATTTCGATCGTGGATAAACATGAGTAAACACTTGAAGTGGATTTATATGTCAACATTTTTATGCTGACTCAAAGCAAAGGTATACTGATAAAATTTATAAACAAAGAATAAACAACAAAAAACAACAACAATATTTAAATTTCGAATGATGCATTGTGTGTAAGGAATAATGAGACTTCTTGAATGACTTTGTGTGGTCTGCTGTTGATGGATTGAATTTCATTTCAATGCTCCACATTAGATTTGACTTTTATTGATTCATCCTTCGCCCATCACTAGCAATTTACACAGTGCAGCAACATACGAGTGAATAGCAATAAAATTTCATATCGTTCGTAATCGTAATCGTCATAAGGTCTGGGGCTTCAAATTTTTTGCAGATCGAAGCTTTTATAAACTAAATTTTTATTTGTATTTTATTTTGATGACATTAGCTATGGCAAAATATTATTTCTGAGAATTAATTAAGTATTGAAGAGTGCAGAGCACAGCCGATCAAATGATGGAACACACACAAAGTGACAGTTGAGCTCGACCGCACAGCGGCATACACACGAGTATACATATTAGCAGTCAAACCAATTTCCAGTGAAAACTGAGCCCGCAGTTGTGCAATCAGCAACGTTTGATTTGACGTATGACTAACTTTCTGTCAAAGACCTCGCGTTACTATTTCAATGCAAAAATATATTTGACAGTATGGTGATTTTTTTTGTTTCTGTTCTTTGCGATTTTTTGTTGCTGTTTGTTTGCTTGTTTGCTTTTGTGTTTGCGCGACAACATCAAAGCTTCCGGTTTGGTCGTTAGTAGTTTTAGTTTTAGTTTTAGTTTCAGGGAATTCATTAATGTTGTTTTTTGATGACGATGATGATGATTTGAAAACGGAGTTGGAGTATAAACTGATGTACTATCAGTCTCTGTTCGGTTCATATTATTGTTTGCTTTTGGAGGTTTTGAATTAGAAAACTGTGTGGATCTATACTTCGTGTGTAGATGATAGAAATGGATTCCTCAAAAAGTAAACAAGAGCTGCTGGGCTTGATAGATTGTTTTTATTTCGATTGCGATTTGGGTGGTGACGATAGCGACTACGATGGTGTCATCCAAATCCAACCCGTGGTGTAGATTTTGTTTCACTTGCTGTCAGTTGGTATCCACTTGTGTGGATTTTTTCACCATAAATTCTTTTGCGCTGGACAACAGACAAAAAAGCCAACTCATAAACGGAAAAAGTAGCCTATACATTATTTATTGTTAAAGCGAAAAAAGTACTGATATAAGTTGGTCCGTGGGAGCTTTTGGTAGGCGGTTTTTTCCGCATGCAACTTTTAGTGGTTGGTTTTGTTTTCCACATATAGAAAAAGAAAACAAAATGGTTTTACAAGTGAAATGCAACGAAATTCGAAACGATGATGGGAGGATTTTAATCTGCATTAACACCTTCCGAATAATTTAAAAGGCTTAAAAGCGCATTAAAGGTGACTTCTGATTTTTCACGCTCAACGGAGTCCTTAAAAACATGAAATTCAATTTAATCAAAAAAAAGCTGCAACATAATGAATTTATCATTTAAATTGTTTAATTCGATTAGGACGGTTCATGTATGAGTATTTATACGAGTAATGAATTAAACAAAGATTGTCTGGTGTGGTTTTTCCAAGGGTTATTGGCTTTTTTAAAAATGTAGGTAGGTAAATTTTGCCTCTATGGAAGCTTCCACAAAATTAAACGAAAACAGTCAGCAACAAGAAAATTGAATGAATCACCATTAAATGCGTGACAAATGTTTATAAATAAATTTTTTTTAAGTTAACAAAGATAACAATCGACAATATTAA
This sequence comes from Eupeodes corollae, assembly GCF_945859685.1. NCBI lineage: Eukaryota > Metazoa > Arthropoda > Insecta > Diptera > Syrphidae > Eupeodes > Eupeodes corollae. The sequence continues at coordinate 146,882,843 of NC_079148.1, forward strand.
CATAATGATGTCTTTTATTTTCAAAGCTTCAAGCGCAGAAAATTCTCTCACACTATACCTTTCGACTTACCTTACATTATGCCTTACCTCATGCCTTACCTTATACCTTACCTGTGCATAGATATATGAAGATAGGCGCATAAAGGTGTCAGAATCGGATCAGAGTTGAATAAATAAATGGAAATGTCTCTATCATTAAAAAAAAAGTAGTAAGTAATCGAAATCGATATTCTAGATCGAAGTGGTTTAGTCCAAAATTGGACAAGTTTTTCTTTACAACTTCTGTTCAAGTTCTGTATTTCTGAGTAGAATATTAAAGCTTTTTTTGGATATCGAATATTCATTGATTTAAAGAAGTTATTGGAAGAAAATATTGACCATTTCATTTCTTGGAAATTGTTATTGTTATTATTTTGGTTTCAAATTATGGTTCTTTTTTTTGTATTCTATTAACTTTAAGTTATGTTTTCATAAAAATGAAAATCAATTTCAATGTGGAGAAATTTTTTTCTGTGGGTTTCTATATCAGTCGCGTAATGATATCAATGAATTTTAATGGAATTTCCGTAACGATTATTGAAGAGTTCAAATTTCATTGGAAAATACTTAAAAGATTTCGATGATTTGAATTTTTTAATTTAATATAAATACTGGAGCTAGTGAAGTAATAGTGTTCTATTACATTTTAGGAAATTCTAGTATTGGAAACATGACCATAAATTTAAAAATATCAAATATTCAAATATTACTAAAATTACGATTTAGGTACATAAATATGATTGTAGAGTTCAGCTCAAAATACAATATGCTGGTCATAATATTGTATTTAAAACACTGTGTCAAAATATTGTATTAAAAGATTTTGTACAAACAAAATTTGTATGGTAAAAATTCTTCAAAATTATGACTAAAGAGTACGAAACAGAATTTTGATCATAAAGAATTGTGAAAAACAGTATTTCGACCTTCTTCTATTAATGTATTCCTAAGAGCGCTAAGAATTTGTATTTTAAACAAAACTGACAAGTTTTTCTGATAGGTTTTGATTTCATACTTACAAATCCAAGTCCGAAATTAGTCTCCGATGACGTCAAGTTTTTAAAATACTAAAAAAAATATACACTTTTTTGATGTTATTCATGAAGTTGTTTTTTTCTCATTAAAATTCGTTATGGTTTTTCAAATCAATAATACTTTTCTTCAGTATTCAGTTTTTAAAGTATTAAATGCAATTCTCGAAAAATCTTTATAAGTTGTTAGATTTTATTTGTCTTACCTCTTTTAAAAACTTACTTTACTTAAGGTGGTGCTATAGTCCTGTGTGAACTAGGGCCTCACCCAACAAACTTCTCCATCTAGCTCGGTACCTAGCTAGATGTCTCCAGTTTCGCGCTCCAAGTTGGGTGAGGTCACCTTTCACTTGTGCTGTTCACTTGTGATCCGTGGTCTTCGTTACTGTGCTGTCCTGTGGGTGTCGATTCGAAGAATTTCTGGGCCGGCGCATTGGTTTCCATTCGCTCTACGTGACCCAGCCATCTTCGTATTTGGACTTTTACCCTTCTGGCTAAGTCTACGTCGCTGTACAGCCCGTACAGCTCGTCTTTTCATCTTCTCCTCCACTCCCCTTCGATACATACGAGACCGTAGATCACACGAAGAACTTTTCTCTCGAAGCGACCCAAGGTGCTTTCAACCGCTTTTGTCATAGTCCATGCTTCTGCACCGTATAGCAGGACGGGGATAATTGGGGTCTTATATAGCAACACTTTGGTCCCTTGAGAGAGAAATTTACCACTTAATTGCTTTCTTAGTCTAAAGAAACAGCGGTTAACAAGAGTTATTCTGCGTTTGATATCAGCGCTGTTGCTGTTTTCTGCGTTTACAGCCGAGCCTAGGTAGACGAAGTCATTAACTACCTCAAAGTTACCTCTGTCGATGGTGACATTTTGACGAAGATGTTGGTGTTGTATGTTCTTTCTTGACGACAGAATGTACTTTGTTTTGCCCTCATTAACCGTTAAACCCATTTTTGCCGCCTCTGCCTCAATACTCACAAAAGCCCCATTGACATCACGCTGAGTTCTTTCGATTAGTGTTGACGTGTAGCATCACCTTGTCTAAAACCTTTTTTGACATCGAAAGGTTCTGTTATGTTGTTTCTAACCTTTATGGAGCAGCGTGAATTCTCCATGGTACAAACGGCTGAGTTTGGCAGGGATTCCAAAACTAGACATATTTCTATAAAGCTCTTCACTGTGGATGATGTCATAATATGCGGCCTTGAAATCGATGAAAAGATGGTGGGTGTCGATTTAATGTTCTTGGGTTTTTTCCAGGATCTGCCGTAATGTGAATATTTGATCAACTGTGGACTTTCCTGGTCTAAAACCACACTGATTAGGACCTATCAGGTTGTTGACGATGGGCCTTAGACGTTCACATATTACGGCAGAGAAGATTTTGTAGGCGATGTTAAGTACAGACTGATTCCTCTATAGTTGGTGCAGTTTAAAGGGTTTCCTTTTTTCAGGATCGGGCAAACAATACTGAGGTTCCATTCATCTATTAAAAACGCTGAACTATTTATTCAAAGCCTTTTTTTAGCAAAAAAGACCAAATAGGTACAATTTTTTGTGTTTGGAACGGATCGGTGAGGCGGCGCGTGCGTCGCTTACACAATTCTTTTACATCAAGTTTTTGAAATATTGACTGCAGAAAATGGTACCACTTATTTTTCAAAATGTATGTAAATGCTTAAATTAAGAAAATATCACTCCGAAACATATTTCCAAAACCATTAAAGCTAAAAGTTTCTCAAATCTTAGTAAAGTAAAATAAAGGCTCCTATCTAATGAGAATTTTCAGAAACCAATTAAGATACTAAAATGTTTGAAATTGTGTTTAGGAGACAAAAATCACACTATTCTGTGTCTTATCTTAGTCTTAAAAAAATACCATTTGTTGGTCTTTGTACATCCTTAAGCTGGTATTTTTCAGAAAGTTGATGTGTTAAAAAATGTATATGGCGATATTCTGATGGGGACAATTTTAATCCACTTAATTTTAACGACCATTAGAATTGACTATTCGTGAGTTATAAGCTGAAAATTTGCGTTTACAAAACAAAGCATTAAAAAACTTAGAGGATGTTTGATAATTGTTCGTAGTTTTCCAGAGGATATATGATAATCGTAATTTTTCCATAATTTGGTCTTTCTGTCTAAAAGTACGTAAAATGTAAATTTGTCAGAAATGTATGTCTTTAAGTTAAAAATACAGGGTTTTGCTGGAAGATGTGTTGTTCAATAGCTCACTGTTTAAATAGCTATCACTTATGAAGATGTCATCTTTTGGCATTTGAAAATTTAAAAATACGTCAATTTTCAACAACGCATTCAAATGTTTATTTTAGTTTATCCAAAAATGTTTCCTGACCATATTAATTCTCGAAGCATTGATATCACAACTGGTCACCGATATCTTTCTATTTAAGACCTTTGGTTTTTTTCTCTGAAGGCCAGGTGAAAGATTAAGACATTCCTTCACAATTCAAGGCCTTAAGGATGAAATTCGTGAAGTTATCGCGAGCATGTCATTGAAAAATGCTAATTTTTAGGACCATACCCTCAACCGCAGTCATTTGCCTGATATTTATTTCATTTTTCATTGCAAGCTTCCCCTTCACGCTGAAATAAACGTATATTGATTTTGTCACTTTAAAACTTCTTATTGGAAAATCCTTCAAAATTTCGGAAGTGGATTTGTACTAGATGACTCGTTTCTCAGAAGCTTCAATTATTTTATTTTAATATCTTCAACCAACTGTAATTTCTCCCAATTGTCCCGTGACTTTAAATAATGCTTTCAGGGCTGAAATTTTATTGAATGTTGAAATTTAAGGTTGTTCTGTCACTTGTGGAGTACTTTTATAGCCTTCCACGTGATGGAGCGTTTTGGGTGACTTCAACAACGGTGTTCCTAATAGACCCAATGGCTGCTACAGCTTTCTTCACCAAGTTGAAGTTTAATTTACCACGACAAATATTGGAATATTACTTCGAAAGGCAACTACTACAACTTCTTCAAGGGATTCAAGGGACTAAATTGACCTATTTCTCAAATCCGATCTCAAACAAAATGGCAAGTACGTTTTCTAGATGCATAGTTTTGATCTTTCTTCCTTAAAAAAAAACTACAGAACTCGATTTATTTATAATTTATTGGAAATCACATCAAATGAAACGAAATATATTAGAATAAAGTAAACTTTTAAGATCTACAATCGATACGTTCAAAACCACTAAATATTACAAAATGAAGAAATGTATGCTAAAAGATGGTAAATGACACTGTCACTAGCCTAATCCTTAAAAACCTTTGTAAGCCGGCCAAGAGCAAACACTTTAGACTACTTTAAATGACATTCTCAATTTGAAGGGACCAATACTGGTTCTCCAGTCTCCACCTATCTCTTCGGTCCCTAGCGGAAACAGTCCTACTGAACCAAAGGCGTTCGATTTCCTCCAGTGCTAGGACGTCTCGACTGTAAAGGAGTGGCCTACCTATAGTTTTAAAGCTGGCATCGTAGATAAGTTGAACCGCCTCCATATCCTATATCAGCCCTCGATTGTCTAAACAGAAGAAAGCTTTGGGCGGAATATTGCCACTTAAACTTAAACCCCAAAACTCGGAACGACGCAAGATCTGATTTTTCCTTCTGAGCCAATTTAAAGAATTTTACCTATCAGAACTTTGACGTATGGAAATTTGACTTAAAGAATTTTGACCATACAGTGTTCTAAAACATTTTTTGTGACAGACTCATGACTAAGTATTTAACTCCAAGCATTTATCTTGATTTCCACATCTAGCTGATCTCATCTAAACCTTCCAAAATCTGTCTTAATTCTGTAGTCTTGATTTGAGTGTTTACCAATGTTTCAAACCATCAATTATCGGAAACTATTGTCAATTTCAATAAAACCTCATCAGGTATTGAAATAAGAAGTTAATTTCAAATTCCTTAACCCCTAAACGCTCTGATTAGTCCTATTTCTTCACTATAATGGTACTCATATATTTTCCCCAAAATCTACACCTGTTACGTTCAAAGTCCATTACACTTTGGATTTGGATTTCGATTGACTTTAAATATCATGTAAACAAAATATACTATGTACTCCAATCAAGTCAAAGAAAACAAAAAACAAAACGAACGCATCCAGTTTTTTCTCAAGCTGAAGAAAAGAAGAAGTAAAAGAATTCTCGAACCAATCTTTTAGGGGGGCTCTACACTTCTTCAACATGCACTCTTTCAATCGACATAACCATCATCATCAACATAACATCATCCAGAAAACAACATTGCATCCATGTCTCTTCATTTCTCTTTGAAGTATGTTGTAGGAACATGCAACATCAGTGCAGCAAAAGCGGCAAAAGCAACAACCAACCAACATAACAGCAGCAGAATCATCAAAGAAGCAGCTGTTGTAAGCAGCATTTTAGTTAAACTGACAACACTACTTGCAGTGCTTGTTCCATTTCTTCTTCTTCTTAATCAAAGAGCTTGTTCAAACTTCAGACTTCAAAGTTGTTGTAGTTGTTTTTTGTTGTTGTCTTTCGGAATGAACTACCAATTCGTTGTTAATTAATGTTTATCCCGGTTGTATACACGCTTGCCAATAGGAAAAGCGAACAGAACAAACAGAAAATTAAGTGAATTCCTGCACTGGAAAATGAAAATCCATTCAATTCAACCTCAACTCTTTTCCCTATCTTCAGTCTCTTCAGTGCTTGGTGAGAAAATGAGATTTTCCTTACTTACTTTTCCATATGAAAAGTAAACATAAGGCCATAATGTTTGTTCATTTTATCGTTTGTTGACGGAGAGCACTTAAGACCCTTTTGGTGGACTCTTTCCCGATGCATGAGGCTCAAATTAAAAGCCAATTAAAGTACAGCCAAATCAACCCTGTCTTTTCTGACGTCCGTCGCTGGGTTGGATGTTATGACGGTATGACGGATGAATAATAATAAGTGTGTGTTCTTGAACCTATTTTGGCATATTAAAGAAATTTATATTGCCCCCACCTTCAACTTTGAACCTCATGCGCTAACTGCTAAGTGGCATAGGCAATTTCAAGGAAATTTTATATAAAGTAAACAGAACAGGTTCGTAGAGGCAACTCTGAGGTACACCATCCATGTGGCCTCTATTGCTTGCTGAATACTGAGCGCTGACATAAAACAGGTAATGTACCTGATAAATGTCATAAAAATGAAGAAACACACAACATGAAAAAAATGAAGAAGAAGATGAGAAACAGACAAAAGGGTAGACAGACGAAAGGAGGGTGAAAGACGACGACGACGTGGATAAAGGTACTCGGATATATTTTTAAAAAGTCGGATGAATAGATTGAAGATGGACCTCGTGGTGGTGGAGTTGAGGTATGGTCTTGCTGTCGGGTCTGCGAACGATGCGATGCGGTATGGTGTTTACAAATTCAAGCCTCGTGCGGCGTATTCCTGAAGCATGCGGCATTCTTGCGATCTTAAAGGGTCCAACAGTAACTGCATTTGATCAGTATTTTTGTTTGTTTTATTTGTTTGTCGAATTGTATCTTGTGTCTGTTTGTCTTGTGCGTTGAAAGAGCATTTATCACGAGGAATTGCGCAAGCATTAATATTTACTTTACCGACAATACCGTCGACGACGCACGATGACGACAGCAACATGACGACGACAAGAATGACGAAGACGGGTTTGAAATGATGAACGAGGAAAACTATTGCGAAGATGACGATTTTGAGGATGACGGAGACGACGGAGATGATGACTATGACATGACGGTGCGACGTTATCACCAAGCGAAACACTAAAGAGCGTCATCATCATCATCTTGATGATAATGTGTACCAAGTCGCACAGCACGATAAACCTTTTCTTTCGAAACACACAAACGGACGGCCGCGACGGACCCGACGGATGGTTAAATAGTTAGACGAACTATCCGCCCGATTAATTTCCAGTGATAATATTCATCATTGTGTTAATGCTTAGACCCGACAGAGGGAGTGCTCTAGATCGTGATGGGGTTTCTTCATTTCTTATTCTTGGTAGTATATTATTTATTTCGGGGCCAACTTATTTGATATGCAGAATCATATTATGCCAGGTTTATGGATAAATATGATCTTTTCTGTCGGTTTTTCTTTTGTTTGTTTTTGTTGTTGTTGGACATTTATAAAGAGAGTTTATGTTTATTACAAGAGAAAGATTTTTATCTCAAAAAATTGTAGCTTCATGCGGAATATGGGAAGGTTTTTGTTTGTTTAGTTTTGAGGTTTTTTTTTTGGTAGGCTATAAGGTAAGAAGACTTAAGGTGAAAACAGATTTTAAGAGTTTGATTACGATAATGTGGTTTTTGAAGTGGATTTTTGTTTTGTTTGGTTTACGTTTTGCGTGGTGAGGAGATGTTTTGAAATGCGTTTGGCATGATGATGTTATCGCAGGAGGGTTTTTTGTCTTCTTATTTTGTGTGTGGATGGTTTTTGAGATCAAATTGTGAGGGCAGAGCAAACATGATAAATCTTTTGTTAAAATTGTTTTTGGTTTTTTGTACGTGTTTTTGTTGTAAGGCAAAGTCAAAGTGACGTTTATCTTATTTTTCTCACTTTTTTTAACAACTTACAACGAAAAAATGTTCGTTTTCATCAAAATTTACTTATTTTAAAATTACGACAACGTAAATGTTATATTTTTAATGACGGAGAAATAGTGACATATTTGCGTCTGTAAAAAAGTCAAACCAAAAGTGTTATAAAGAAATGACTTCTTTTCGAAAAATTAAACGTCATTCAGTGGAGAACAAAATAATTATATTTTCAACTTGGTATCATTAAATTGGTGATCACATGACTTAAATGACATTTAACTTTATGACATAATCATTTCGATCAAAATTGATTTTGGCATGTCAAAAAAAATGGACATAAGTTTGAGTGATGTTTAATCTTATGCCATTAAACTGACGCCACTTATAAATTATTTCCAACGCTCTGTTCAAGTGACGCTTCGTGTCAATACGGTGGCTTATTGACATTGTTTTCTAAGGAATGAGACTAATAAATCAATTCAAATGTTGCTTTCATATATTTTTATTTCGTTTGTAAGCTTAAGTGACTTTTTATTTTATTATTTCAATTGCATCATACCAATTTTTCTTACGGAAACAATTTTTCAAAAAATAAAATAGTGACATAGTTTGAGTGACTTGTGATTTTATGCCATTAAAATTGCTTAATGTAAATTGTTTATTGTCACTGTTGAAAAAGTTTTATTGAAGTATAAATTAATGACACAATCGTTAAAATCGTGAAAAATTTTACGTTAATTTTCCGATGTCAATAAAATTGTGGCTAGAAATTTTCTTAAAAAGCAATAAAGTAAATTGAAAACACAATAGAAAAGTCAATTTCTTAACGTTTTGTGTTGATGCATGAGTTTATACAATTTAATGTCATTTCCAAGTTCACCATTACTGTTTTCGTGAAAACATTTTTAGTGACGCTTTTTGCAAAAAATAATAACAGCACATAATAAAATAGTGACAAAGTGCAGATGAAGGTTATTTAAATATTGTATGCAATCGTTTTAACTGCCGAAAAATGTTTGTCAACATAAAAGTAACAATAAGTTCATGTGACATGACGCCTATCGTTATAAGCCGCCATTAAACTGACACTTTTTTGACAGTAAGAAAACATAGAAGCTAAAGGCAGTTACCAAATTCAAGTCACATTTAATCTAATGGCCATCATCATCGTGTAAATATCCAAAAAAAAAAAAATAGGGAACATATGTTTTCATGTCAAGAAAATAGAGCCTTAGTTCAAGTGACGTTATATCCTTTTTCAATATACTATTGCATCGTATACTAAATACTTTTACTTATTGATATTTTTTTGCATTGTTAAGACAAGTAAGTAACTTTAAAGCTATAATTATTTTAAACTTTTGTGTTTATTACACATCGTTTAAAAAATTAATTTATTCATTATTTTATCATTTTAAATATCAAGTGGCGTCTAATCTCGCGTCATTTTAGTTTTGTCATGAACAAAATTTAATTGACACTTTTTTGGAAAAAATGTATTTAATAACTCAGGCTATTTTGAAACTCAAGTAAATTTGTTACCAAGTTAATTTATAATCATAATTATTTTGCCACCCAACTTAGTTTTTAACCTATTTTTTTTTAACCTAGGTTAATTTAAAAATTAACAGGTTTTTTTATAACCTTCGTTATTTTTTGCCACCCAAATTAGTTCTTAACGCAGTTTCTTTAAAGTTAGATTAGTACAAAATTAACAGGTTAGTTAATACCACTGGTTAAATTGATTTGTTATTCTGGGTATTTTTAGGTTTGGTTTTTTTACATCTTTTTAACCCGGGTTATCTTATGAACAAGGATATTTGTTAACACTGGTTTATTGCAAACCCAAGTTTTTTTTTTGTAACCTAGGTTATTTTTTACCCAGGCTATTGTTTAACCCGATTTTTTTTTGTTAACCAGGTTATTTTATAACTCTGGTTGTTTTTAACCCAGATTATTTTATAACTCAAGTTATTTTAAAACCGAAGTTATTTTATAACCCAAATATTCTTTTAACCCGGGTTGTTTTATAATCTATCTTATTTCGAACTTCTAGTTAACCCACGTTATTATTAATCCATGTTATTTTTTAACCCTGAATATTTTATAATCCTGCATATTTTATAACTTCGGTTATTAACTTCCCATAGGAAGTTATTGTAATGGGTCCGAATTGTCAAATTGAAAATTTTAACATTTCTCGACGTTTCAAGGTACCTAGAGTCGAACTAAAAGATTTTTAGAAAGATGTCTGTGTGTGCGTGGGAACGTACATTCGTACGTTCGTGACGTTTTTTTCGTTGTCCATTGCTCAAGAACCAGAAGAGATACCGCCTTCAAATAAATTTTGTTATACAGATAAAAAGGCAGAAAGGGCTGTTAAAAAAAAGGCATGTGTGATTTTTGTTACCATAGTAGTTTTAAAAAAAGGTGAACATTTTGGTTAACCCCTAATATCTCATAAACCAAAAAAGCTAGAGGCTTGCATACTGTAATGTGACACCAAACAAGTATATTTAAAAAAAATCCAATTACGGTTTTTGTCATAAATCAAAAAAACTGAAGAAAAAAAAAGTGTTAAATTGAAAATTTTACGAACCCAAAACGATTTTATCTCCAAAACAGTTTTGTGCAACGACAAATAATGTTTTTAACATCTGCTAAGATTTTGAGAAAAATCGAATTGACGGTTTTTTTAAGTTGGTAAAAACTGGTTTTCAACTCAAATATCTTTTAAAAACTTTGAAATATTGGTTTTAAACTACTTTGTTTTTTAAAAAATATTGTTGTCAACATTCAGTAAAATTTTGAAAAAAACAAATTGACAATTTTTTTACAAAAAATAAAAACCTAAACAAGAATTTAATAAAAGTTGGTAAAAATTGGTTTTCGACTCAAATATCTTTTCAAAAATTTAAGATTGTGGTTTCCAACTAATTTTAATTATAGTTAATATTGTTTTAAGCATTCAAAAAATTTGAACATAAACAAGAAAATTAATAAAAGTTGGGAAAATTTGGTTTTTGACTCAAATATCTTTACCAAACTTTGAGATATTTGTTTTAAACTACTTTTACCTTTTAAAAAATATTGTTGTCAACATTCAATAAAATTTTGATAAAAATCGAATTGACAGTTTTTTTGTACCAGAAATAAAAACTTAAAACAGAATTTAAAAAAAAAATTCAAAGTTGGTTTTCGACTCAAATATCTTTACAAAACTTTGAGGTTTTGGCTTCCAACTAATTTTAAATTATAACTAAAACTGTTTTGACCATTCGAAAAATTTTGAGAAAAATCGAATCGACAGTTTTCTTATAAAAAAAATAAAAACCGAAAAAAAACATTACTCAAAGTTGGTAAAAATTGATTTTCGACTCAAAAATTTGAGATTATGGCTAAAACTAATTTTGTCTTATAAAAAATATTGTTTTTAACATTCTGAAAAATTTTGAGAAAAATCGAATTGACGGTTTTCTTACAAAAAATAAAAACCTAAACAAAAAAATTAATAAAACTTGGTAAAAATTTACTTGCGACTCAAATAGCTTTTCAAGATTTAAAAATATTGTTTTCAAACTTTTTTATTTTACAGAAATTATTTTTTTAGATATTCAGCACTTTTTTTGTTTATAAAAATCCAACAGTCCGTTTTTTTATAAAAAATTAAATTTACAAGAAATTGTACGCAAATTTGGTAAACATTGATGTTCGGTTCTTGATATCTCTCAAATTAATTTCATTCAACTAATTGGTAAAAATTTAAAAAATGCTTCTAAAATTGGTAAAAATGTGTTTTAGACTAAAAATCAATTTAGCAAAACTAGATTTTCAAACTAAATTATTTCTTTATATGAAAAATATAGTTGGTAATTTTAAAATTTTTAAGAAAAAATTCAACTGACAACTTTTTTAACCCAACACGAAAACCTACAGACTTTTAAGCAAGACAAATTGACGGACGGGATGGGAAGTTATCAGTGTGTGTCGCATCCCAGCCCCTTATTTTCTACAGCCCTGGTTAGTTAATTACTTTGGTTATTTTTAACCCTGGTTATTTTTGAACCCAAGTTGTTTTAAGCCCAACTTATTTTGAAACCCAAGGTATTTTATAACCCATTGGTCAAGTTTAAGTGACTTTTAACATTATGTCATTATTTTGGCATAGTGTTCAATGTATGTAAATATTTGTTTTGGCACTGATTTTCAAGAAATGATTACATCAAGCCCCTGAAATGCCTCAAAAGTTAGCTTTTAGATACATGTATGTACTCTTTTTATGCAAACAATTGTCAAACGAGAGGCAACAATATTGACATAATGCGTAATCAAGGTCCGGTGTCAATTTTTTGACTTATCTAACAATGATGTTTCTTTTTTACGTCCATTTTTATTGTATAAGAAAACAAAAATATTTAAGTAATAAAATTGTACAAAATTGTACTGACGACTTCGAATGTGTTTGACAATGTCATCTTTTGTTAAAACCTACAAAAAGTTAAAACAAAAATCTTCATCTTCATGTTCGATGCATTTTTTTTTCAAATTTGAATATTTTAAACGTTTTATTGAGTTTGAACATTTTCAAAAGCAACCAAAATCGATTAAGTTCTGTTCCATATTTAAACAATAATGTAAACAATTTAAATTCGAATTGAACATCTTAGATAAAACACACCTTCCCAAATATAGTCAAGTTCGTTTGATTTTGACTTCTGAATATTCAACGGTCACAAATGTTTCGTTCTATCGGAAATGTTCTTTTTCTACTACAGCTTTTTTTGTTTTTTGTTCTTAAAAGAAATACACGCATTTTGGTTTTTGTTAAATTGCTTTTTTGATTTATGCAAATTCAAAACATATTTATTTATGTTAAATAGAGCAGGGAAAAATAATATTATGTATGTTCAGAGGTAGTAAAGGAAGGAAGACGACATCAGACAAAAAGTAAAAGAAGATATAACGACATTTCTTATATTTTTGTATACCAGATGTTTCATTCGTTGGATGCTGTATTTTTGTTCAAACGAAAGTCTTTCAGTCCATGAATATTCTTTGAATATAATTTGATTTTAAGTTTCGACTGGATTCTCTTGGTATTGATACAAAGAAGTATCTTTATGTAAATGTATCTGTCTTGATTGTTATGCCCTTCAAACGATGAAAAAGGGTGACATAAAAGGAAAAATCGTGGATTTTACTATTGAAGTCCAAAATTATTGAAAAATACCTTTCCCCAAAATATTGGTTAATATTTCAGTTTCTGTATCGAAAATTCTTATTGACCCAATCAACTGGAGTAAAATTTCTATCTTCAATTTGTCAATGTCTTAATTTGCGAATGAAATTCTACACTAATCTTATAAATCTGAAGAGTTTGTTTGTTTGATTGCTTGCTTGTTTGTGTGTTTGAACGCGCTTATCTCAGGAACTACTTGGCCGATTTAAAAATTCTTTCAGTTTTAGATAGTCTCTTTATTAAGGAAAGCTATAATGTACATAATATGACGCTAAAACTATTACGAGTGAAACACCAATGAAGAATGTTTCAAAATCGTGAATTTTTTCTCTTTTGATTGTTTACACTAAGTGCGCTGCAGAAACGGTTAAAGTTTGTCTTAAATAATGAGTGACAGAATTGTTCCACTTTGCTTGAAGTTTAAGAATTCAAAAGACATCAACGTTTTTATCTCTTTAAACTTAAAACAAAAATAAACACTTTAAGAATTGATTAAAATATAACAACTTTGTGTTTTTATTTCAGCTGTCATCACAAGAACTTCGATTAGAGAGTTCACACAGTCATTATGCACATGATGCACCTAGAAGCAGTGAATCTAACTCAATATCTTCATCATCAGCTGAATTAAGTAAATCATCGTTGTCGTCTTCCTTAGTTCGATCAGGCTCCGCGGCGGCCGCGGTGGCGGCACAATATGATCTTCAAACAGTTCAACCACAACAACCAGAATCCGAATCAGACCAGGACCAGGACCAAGACCAAGACCAAGAACCTCGACATAACATGCAACTAAAATTGCTCCAATTTCAACCTTCTGCATCAGCGTCATCAACATCACGACAACAAAAACAACGACAACAATCTCCACCATCAATTGCACCAGCACCAGCACCAATTCCCCCTCAACCGCCCTATAATCTAGCAAACCAACAACAAACAACTGTGATCATTCGCAAGGATATACTTAGCTTCAATTTCTCCGACATCGAAGTGTCGGAGCGTCCATCGATTTTAGATGATATTGAACGTCGAGGTCGTAACGGTGAACTGTTGCACGATTTAAGCCAACGTGCAGTTACTGCAACACCAAAACCACCGATCACCGAACTCGATGACATTTTCATTAGTGTGAAGACGACAAAAAATTATCACGACACTCGATTGGCGTTGATTATCAAAACGTGGTTTCAATTAGCACGGGATCAGGTGAGTTTTTCAATTACATATTTCCTACCACAGTAGTACATAGTTTACAGTTCAGTTTAAACAAAATGGATGATATGATTATGATCATGCCACAAAGATGATGATGATGAGGTGATTATCATAAAAGTGTGATCATCATCATAATTTGTTAATTTTATATTGTGTAACTTTTTATGGACGCGACGCCGTTAAAAATATTAAAATTGATGTTGAATGACGTACAATAGGTTTCTGTAATGCATTTAGAACAACTAACTGTCATCGTGTCGTGCGCATCTTTCTTCATTCTGACTTCTGACAGTTGTTGTTTTTGTTCGTAGGCATATTGTATTGAAAATGGACCGTGATCAATTTACTTCAATTGATCATCAGAGAGATCGTAATCGCGATCGATATGGCAATGGCAACTGATGAAAGGGACAATATGGGTATATCCAAAGACGATAGTCATCCGTTGGAATCATTTATTATAAACTCGTAGGTTTGGCGTTGCATGATGCCAAGATGCCAGACAAACTGTTGCATCTTCGCTTACTTGTTTGCTTGAGACTTGAGACGTGTCTCATTCTTTATTGTTGCATTGTACGTCGCGTCATTTTCGTTGCGTCGTCGTCGTCATCGTGCACAGATAAAATAATTGACAACTACTGCAGCAATCATGATGATCACGCAGCAAGCAAACCACTTTGACAGATGAAGATGACGATAACAAGTGTTATTGTTGTTCCACAAAATGGAAGCTGCTACCATTTGCAGTGATGATTGCCTCTCGTTACCAAAGTAGGTGATTATTTCTTTCTCTATTTCTGCCATTTTTTTCTTCTTTTTGCTTGTGTCATGTCCTAGTGGAAATCTTTTGTCCATTTGACATATAAGGATACAAAATCAAACCAGATCACGATACGCGGACATCAAGAGAGGCTAATGAACTCTTTGAAGTGACAGTTGGTTGAATGCATACCAAATCGGTATTAGAATGTCCGCCATATTGGAAGTCTATGTGTTTTTTCTCTTCAACTGTCACTGATTGATGGCTAACAAGATAGTTTGACACTTATGCGTTTACACACTGCGTGCTAGGTGTAAATTACTTTAAAAAGTTACCAATATGGCTACGAGATATTTTGTTGCTCATCTAATTCCTTTATTCGTTTTTGTAAATAAAGAAAATAATGAGGGGAATTTATTGCAACTTACAAAAATGGTTATTCACTTCGAAATGTTATTATTTTTGGACATGTTCGTTTTCCTATATTTCTTTTATTTTTATTTTTATGGGCAAAGTTATTTCTTTTGACAGGTAATCCCTTTTGTATGGCTTATACTTTCTCATTTTAAAAAACGATAATCTTCTTAAATTAATTTGACATTGTTAACAAAAAAAAAGTATATGTAGGCAAAGGTTTACAATAAAGTTGACAGATTTTATAGTTTCTATGACATTTCTTCGTTTTGTTTAGTTTCTATGGCTTTAGGCGCGTTCCAACGACGACGCACGGAGACAATCAACGGACGGAGACGTCCATCGACGTCCAATTATGATTACAAAAGAATCTTTAATTGAGCTGTTTTATTTTTGGAAGTTTCGGAAAAAAGTTTTGTGGAGTTTTCTCTAAAAATCTGAAAATTTAACCAAACAGCTAATAAAGTGAATTATGGAGATTAAAGCTACTTAGAATGTATAATGCCATTGATGACCTATTCACGATGGTTTGTATCATGTTTTTATAAATATGTGAATACAATAAATACTGTGGTTATTTTCTTGTATTTTTTTGAAGAATTTTTATAACTTTTTAAATAATAAAATTATAATTAAATGGAGGGAAATAAATCAAATAAAAAAGGTGTAAAATAATAAAGTAGGAATAGGTTATTTTTGTTTATGAATATTTGATGGAGTTTAAAATAGCTATGGTTTGTATGGAAAAGATTAAATTAATGTTCTCTTAACCTTTTTTTTCTAAACAACAGGAGGTCTTTGGTCTTTTGAGTAGGTTAGGTATGTTATTTTATAGTTTGCCTTCTTTGAAGATTAAAGATTTTGCGTGCAAAGTTGGGCGCAGCAGAAGAAGGAGAGAACAAGGAGATATTGAAAAATTAAAATTTGTTTTCTTTTGTTATGATATATTGAAGATTATTTATTATAATTTTTAGAATTAAGAAATTTTGAAACCGATATGGAAACAAAAAACAAATCATAAAAATAAAGTAAAATTTAATGAAGTCTGAAATGAAGGTTTGCTTTTTTACTTTAGTTGTTCTAGATATATGCGAAATAAACCTTGCCCAGAGAGAAACTTTCAGTACTGTTTGCTTTCGAAAAGATTCCGCAAGTTCTGATTTTTTGAAAAAAAAATTAACAATTTAGTGCTCAACAAATATGGAGACTTTCTTAAAGCTAAAAATAGTCTTTCTCAATGTCATCAAAGCAAAAAAGATTCCAAAATATGATTGAAAACATCTTCAGTGACTTAATGCGTTTCTCCTTTCAAATTAAAGTACAAAATATAAAAAGATATAAAGCTCTGAATTCCTTCGATTTTAAGCTTAAAAATAAAGTAAACTTTTCAGATTGTCAGCGCTTTTTAATAAAGAAAAACTGAAGTTTAATTCTTCTTTAACTCTTAAAGTTGTCAAAAATAGGTTTCCAGTCATAATTATCTGATTCATAAGGCAAGGCAATAAGTTTTGCTTTAGGCGATTGTCTCTAATATGACACAAACACTTTTCTTTTTAAACGTTTTTGACATGTTTTGTGTAGGACTTTTGCCTTAAGCTAAAAATACTGTTTCAGTACAAAATTATATACCTAAAGGTAAGGAAAATCAAAATATTTTAAATTTGAAGGTAAGAAAGAAACATATTGCCTAAAATAACAACAACAAGCACTCCTCTTCAGTTAAAACATTTTTGATTCATGGGGCAAAAAAACAACATTTTCTTGTAAGGATTGATAGCGTATTGTCGTAGACAGAAAAAAGTGTTTCAGTTAAACCAATTTTGATTTATGGGCAAGAAAAACTGCTTGGTTTAAAAATAATGCTCCATTTTTCAGTAAATTTGTTTTTGATTCATTAGCAACAAAAATATATTTTGTCTTAGACCGTTGCCTGAAACAAGAAATTACATTTTTGAATGCAACATTTTTGATTAAAAAGAAAAATATGTTGATTCAAAAACAAAAAAAAAACAATTTTAAACCAAAGACTTCTTCAATCAAAACATTTTTGATTCATAAGGCAAAATAACATGTTTTTTAGTTAAAATCGTTTTGTTCTAGACTTTTGCCTCAAAAAACAAAGTAAAATTTTAATTTCAGGGCAATATTGTTTTAAATATGTTGCCTAAAAGCAAAACACATTTTCAGTTAACATATTTTGGAATGCTTGAAACAAAAAATTGGTAATTGAAAAAAATTTACCTTAAGCTTAGAACATTGTTAGGTAAAGTTAACAAAATAAATACTTTTGCTTAGACTATTTTAAACATAAACATAAGAAAGAAACATATTTCTCGAAACAAAAACACAAACACAAACCTTTTCAGGTAAAACATTTTTGATTCAAAACAAAAAATAAAACATTTTTTTGTAAAAATGTTAGCGTATTGACTTAGGAAGAAAAAATTGATTTAGTTAAACCAATTTTAATGTAAGCCAAGAAAAACTGATTAGTTTAAAAATAATGGTGCATTTTTTCAGTTAATTTGTTTTTGATTCATTAGCAAAAAAAAAATATTTTGTGTTTTGACCATTTCCTAAAACAAGAACTTCCTTTTTTAAGACAACATTTTCAATTTCAAAAAACAAAACAAGACTTCTTCAGTTAAAACATTTTTGATTCGTAAGGCAAAATAACATGTTTTTTTTTTCAAAATCGTTTTGTTCTATACTGTTGCATCAAAAACAAAATACAATTTTAATTTAAGGCCATGACAAAATTGTTGTTTTAAGTATGTTGCCGAGAAGCAAAACACTTTTTTCAGTTAACATATTTCAGATTGCCTGAAACAAAAAATTAGTTTTTGAAATAACAATGTTTTTGATTGAAACAAAATTTGCCTTAAGCTAAAAAAATTGTTAGGTAAAGTTAGGAAGAAAAATGTTTTTGTTTAGACTATAAATATAAAGATAAGAAAGAAACATATTGCACGGAACAACAACACAAAAAACACTTCTTCAGTTAAAACATTTTTGATTCATAAGGCAAAATAACATGTTTTTAGTTAAGCGCGGTTTGTTCTAGACTGTTGTTTCCAACAAAAAAATTAAAAAAATACAATTATAGTATAAAGGATATACAATATTATTGTTTTATGCATGTTGGTTAAAGCAAAACACTTTTTCAGATAATACATTTCTGATTGCCTGAAAAAATGGTTTTGAAAATACAATACAAAACACACTGATTCAGTCAAAATCCTCTTGACTTTAAATAAAAACAAAAATGTTTGCCTCAAAAAAACATTAACACTTTCTGTCAAAGCGTTTGTGATTCATATAAATGAATATTTCAGACGAAACGTTTTTGATTTAATGGTAAGAAAAAAAGTACATGTCTATGATTATTGATATATTTTCGATACAAAAGATTTTTGATTCAAAACAAAGCAAAATAAAATGTTCTTGTTAAGCTGTTACCTCAATCGTTGAACACTGTTTCAATTAAAAGCCTCTTATCCTAGATTTTTTCACGAGAAAAAATGCTGTTTTGGTAGGTAGGTAGAAATGGCCATCTCAAGGCAACCTAGCCTGAGATCCAATTAGCGCTGTAGTGCGCCGTTTTGATACCAAAAACTCGTTTGACCTTTGATTGAAAGTAATAAATTGATAGAGAAGCTTCATAGCGATTATGTTAGAGCCATTTTGTCGCGTTGAGAAAAAAGATTAGGTCTCTAATCTTTGTCTCAGATAGCTTATCAAGTTCGTGAAAGAGTGCTTTACCAAAGTATTTCAGTCTAGTGTTTGCCAAAGCACGACATTTGCAGAGGAAATTGATTATCGTTTCACTTTCTCTTTGGTCACTACAACTACGGCAAAAGGTGTTGTAGGAGATACCCAACTTCTCCGCATGAACTGCTATAGGCCAATGTCCGGTACAAACCGCAACACTCCTGGCTATGTCTTGCCTTGGCCTGCATAGAAGATCGTTTGTACGGGTTTTGTTATAGGTGGGCCATATCTTCCTAGATATAATGCAGTTGGGTAAATTGCTCCATCTTCGGTTTGATTCAGTTTGTTAGATAGAAAAGATTTTACCCTTCATAGCACCAAGAGGAATGTTAACCATTTCCGCAAGTGAGCTATGAAGGGCCGATCCTTACCTTGCTAGCTCGTCAGCCCGTTCATTTCCCACGATACAACTTTGGGCCGCAACCCAGATCAGGGTGACACCGCGGTTAATATTCAGGCTTGCAAGCTCATCCACATAGGCTACCGCCTTCACTCCACATCTCTCTAATTTAACGAGAATTGTATCCATGACCAAAAGCCATAGAAGAGACGAAAGAACATCACCCTGGGGTGTTCCCCTACTCACGTGTTTTGTTGCGATTGTATTGCCTAGAGTGGCTCGAATCTTCCTACCACTGAGCATGGAAATAATCCATTCTCGAATGAAGTCTTCTACACTGAACTTAACGAGCGATTCTTCTATGGATTTGGTAAGGACGTTGTTAAAAGCACTATGTCTAGGAAGGTGGCAAAAGTAAATTCTTTATAATGGATTGTTTGTTCTACAGTACGCACTACCTCATGGAGGGCAGTCTCCATAGATTTTCCCTTAAGATATGTATGCTGAGAGCTTTCTAGAGGTCGTCCAACTAGGATTTCTCTATATGGTAATCAAGACTGCGCTCCAAGGTTTTAAGCACAAAAGATGTTAAGCTTATTGTTATGAAATCCTTCGCGGATTCGTGACTTCTCGTACCCACTTTCGGCATAAAAACTACATTGACCTGTCTCCACGACATGGGCACATGTTTGAGAAGGAGACATCCTTTGAAAATTTGTTCCAGCCATGGAGCTGCCACATCATGCAACTTTTGAAGCATAACTGGCAGTATGCCATCCATGCCTGGGGATTTATATGGAGAAAAAGTATTGATGGCCCAGAAAAATATTTTCTCTGGTTATAACGTAATTGACTTGCTCCACATGAGCTACATTTAGCTCTGTGGTTTCAAGAGATTCGGGGTTATCACTCTCGCAACCCGGAAAGTAGCTCATGAGATTCAGCTGGAGAGGCTGTCCAGGTTCCATCAGGCTTTTTTAGAAATGAAGCATTACAATGTTCCTTCGATAAAACTTCGCTGAGCTTTGCGGAGTCCTTGGGAAGATTCAATGGCAAGAAAAGACGTTCAGTTTAAGAAACTTGCACATAACATATTTTGTCTTAGACTATTCCCTGAAACAAAAATGTTAATTTTTGAAATTCAACATTTTCGATTGATAAAAAGCCATATTTCTTGAAAAACATATGAAAACAACACTATTTTAGTCAAAATCCTTTTGATTCAACGGAAAGAAAAAATGTGTTGCCTTTAATAAACATAAACACTTTTTGTCAACACATTTGTGATTCATAACGCAAACAAATTTTGTATGTGATAACCGTTCACTAAAATGATAAAATATATGTTTTTGGCCAAACGTTTTTGATTCAAATCAAGAAGTAATAAATATCTATGATTCCTACAAAACATTTTTGATTCATAAGAAAAAAAAAAAACATGTTCTTCTTCAGAATTTTTCAGTAAAAGCATTTTTAATTTATGTAAGAAAGAAAACATGTTTTCATTTTTTTCATAGTTAACAATGTTGCATATTAAATAAATGTTTGCTGTTTAAACGTGTTGGGGAGTAGAAGGAAAAAAACAAATTTGTTTTCTATAAAACAATTTTTTGAAATTTTGTATTGTTATTCGAATCTGCAAACTTGTTTCAGAAACTCAATATTGTTTAAATCTTCAGCTACAAGAATTGAAGCGTAAAATTTTGATAAATTTGGATATATCAAGAAGGAGTTAACTTATTAATTTTAAAATATTTTATTTCACTAAGAAGTTTCATAATCAAATGTTTAAATCATACCTGTTACGAAAAAGTGCGTATACGCCAAAGTGTACCATTCTTTAAAATAATTGTTTAAGAAAGAATAACACTTCCGTGTAATACATTTTTACTAGAATTGAAGAAATTGCATACATTTTCTTTTGTTTCCATTTGAAAAATGGCTTTATTTTGAAAATTGGTTGAAATGTTCAAAATATCTGGTTAAGAGAAAAAAATAATTGTTTGTCATTCTTTTTCATATTTTTTATATGGACATACCTTAGCGCCATTTGATCGGCTCAAAAACAATTCACATAAAAATAGAAATCAGGTACAAGCTTGAGTCAAATTCACAGAAATAAATCCTGTCAAATGTTTCCTTTTCTTTAGTTATTTGATATTTATTTATTTTTACTTTTTTTTTTCTTGATGTTGTGCGCAAAATGAATTAAAGAATTAATTTATTCAAAAAGAGTTTTAAGGAAATTATATTGTATAAGAAAAAAAAACAAACTTGTGTGCAGCATTTAAAGTAGGCACGTGCCAATAATGAATTTGTGTACATGCCAAACTCCTAAATGACATCATGAATTATTCAATACTGAGAAACGAAACAATCAATTGAGGTTTTTAAAGGCATGCCACAGCACAAAACAAATAAAACATATGTTTAGTTTGAGTGTGACTCTTTTGTGGCCATTTTCACAGAGCATAAACTCAGCTTAAGGGTTTGAGTTAGTGCGCCCGGAAATTGTCGCAATAAATTCCCCTGCTTAAATGCCACTTATTGTGAATATGTGAAGTTGGGTTTATTTACTATGAGAAAAGTTTCAAATAAGCTATGAAATATCTCAACCAGATCTTCATGAAAATGGTTTTTGAACTAAAAATAGAAAAACAAAATCTGAAATTCTCACATTAAATAAGAGAATCTTCCGAAACTTCTTATAGATCATTGTGACTGATTGTTCCAAACGAGTGCGTCAGTGTTATAATATTTCATGTCAGTGACCAGAACTATTTCCCACGATCTCACAGTCAAATGGTAGAATCTCTTTTCCCAAATCAAGATAAATGCAAATTAAACTACCACCACTACCTTATCGACGTCTTTGTTGAGCTCTTCTGGTGACGCATCGGTGAGTTTGACTTGTTAGATTTCTAACAGTAGAAAAGAAACAGAACGTCATGCTTTAAGTTGAGTACACATGTTCTTCTTTTATGGTCATCTGCAATTGGTTAGTTAGATTCCGCTGCAAGCTGCCGGAAGGAGTAAAATCCTGAGCAGAATGTCAGACATCAGAACCGGATTGAAACAGTGGGTGTACATTCGAACTCGACATGAACTAAAAAACTCTCAACTATCTCTAACTTCAAAAGTAGCTGCAATCCATACGCTCTCGTAATTTGTGCCTAATGTAAGCAGACCTTCATGATGACGGCTGGCAGTTAGTTAGATATTCAAGCTAAACAAAAAAATAAATATTTCATCTGTAACGAAAAACTCCCAAACCCTGAAGCCAAAAAAAAGGAGGTATGTACTCTATCCTAACTACATTTGCAATAATTAAATTTAAGTTGAATTTGGCCCCCTGCACCGCCATCTATTACCATCGTCGTTGGCGTCGCGTCTCTCGGTCGGTAAAGTAGGTGCACAGCTGCTGTTGCTGATGCAGAGATTTTCATTTTGCAGCTGCAGCATCCTAAGCTTAACAAAAGCCGCATCCAGATTGAAAAAAATGTATACACACGTATCTATCGAATGCAGCTTATAAGTCTGGCCAAGATCAACAGCCATAAATCATACCAACTGCGCTTTCCACCCGGATAGGTTTTGTCTTTAATTTTATTTTTTCTTCTTCTTCTTCTCCAATTCTTGAGATTTAGACACGCATCGACCATCGAACGTGAAAGGGGCCATTCTCTCTTCGGATCATTGCCTTTGGTTAGCTGGGGTTGGCTTGCTGGCTTGATCCAGGAAAAGACTATTTTTTTTTCTATTTCACCAAACCAAAGATCACCTAAAAGAAATAGTCAAAGCATGCAACTAGCTTTGGTACCGAGATCCATACGCTGGCGCTGTTGGTACAGCAGCAACTCCAAAAGAGAGAGAAAAAAAAAGACTCAATGGTTAACCATGCCAAATGTGCTGCTGCTCATCGAATTGGAACGAAACGATTCGTCTCGAGACGTGTTTGCCATCGATGGCTCCTCGAAACTCAAAAACTTCGACATCGACTCGGCATGTCGAAGGGTTTCCAATGATTTAGAACTCGTGCCGACCACTCCTCTAAGACATGAAAACCGATGATCGAAGAATTGTGCAGAGGAAGCATCGACGGGTTGGAGAGAGGGAGACCTCAAGAATTGCAGCTAGTGGATAGGGAGGCTAGGATAAGATACTTCCTGCCACTGTTTGTGTGTTCAGTGTTTCGGAGTTCAGAGCAAGCTGTAATAATTGCGCCAGATTACAAGGAATGCGCCTTGATTCCGGGAGTTGTTGCAGCCAGCAGCAACCAGCAACCAGCAGCAGCAGCGAAAACCACGTTTGTTGGTTAAGCAATTGAAAAAGTACCAAACATTTTTTGGTTGTTCGAGAAGTTGTACAAGAGTGGGTGCGACTGACAACAAACAACTAAAACAAAGTTAACAAAACAAAAAAAAACTGTTGACCGACCACGTGAGGGCAGAGAGATGTATCTAGCGCGGCATTAAAACCTACAACTTGAGTTGGATAGATTGCCTTTGAGTCTAGGCTTTATAGAGGTACCTTACCTACCTACCTACCTAAGCTACTGCGCCACTACCGATATTGCACTAATTTCATCAGCTTCAGTTTAGACTTGGAGTATCTTTAGGAATACGCTGGGGAAGGTGTGCAGAGAGGTCATCACCGCAGAGAGAGGGAGGAGAGTGAACAGTGTTTGATCTGTTTTTTTGAGTTTTTTTTTAATGAGTTTTTGAAAAACGTGATGTAGTTTTGTTTCTTTTTTGGGTGTTGCTTTTCTGCATGGTCTTGTGTTGGTTTTATTTTAAACTTAAATCCGCTAAAAGAGGGTTTCTTTATGGGTGGCACGAGCTGTTTTCTGGTCTTGTCCTACATTGATGGCAATTTAGTTAATGATTTAACAAATTCACTGGTAGAAGGAATTATGTTAAGCTTAGTTTTCCTGATTTGTGTGTTTTCTTATTTTTCTTTCAAAAACAAGGCTTGTGGACTTTAAGAAGTAGCAGCGATGGTGGAAGGACTATTTGTTGATTTCTTGACCATATTTGGTAGTGAGGCACACTTTGGGTTGGAGAAAGTTTACATCAGTATCATGAAGGGATTAGAGTTCAATAATTGAATTTTTGCTAATTTTTCTGGGACCCATGATTTTCAAAAATGACTAAGTCGAAGCTTTTTAAAAGATAGCCAAAACAGTGTCCATAAAACAATTTAAAATTTTTATCAAACAGTTGCTACTTTTTCGAAACGTCTGCGCAATCGTCTCCTTGCGTTTTCGTATAAAAATATCAATGGATTTCTGAACTATGTTCCTATACAGTTCTTCGTTAGAGAAACGATGAGTCGTGGGCCAAAAAAAACGTAGACATTTATTGATGAAGGTTTAGAGTATTCTATTAACTTTTGCTAAATACTGCGACCCCATAGTAACTTAGTGATTAAACTTTTCTGAAACGGAGTTATTTTCAAGCAAAGATAGCAATTCCTCCAAGTATTGGACAACTCCCCGAACGTAGATTTAGAATTAATGATACGGCTTGTGATGTGTTCTTTAGTTCTGCCCTAAATTTAGACAATACCTCCAAAATATTGAAATCTTTTTGCTAATGTTAAGTGACGTTCATCAGGAACGATGACTGAACGGCTGAACGATGGTCCGAAGCTGAGCATTAGGGTGCTAATAATTAGATAACTTTTTGTTTTGGTGGGTTTCTGCCATTACTTTAAAACTGACAGGACTGAGCGGAGGAATTTTAATGTACAGTTTATTTTCCTTTACGAAAGTCTGAAGCACCTCAACTCCAAAATTTATAGATTTCCCAATATTTGTAGTATAAATTTGAGTAGAATTGAATTCGCATACATTATTAAACCAAATTGAAAAAAATACCGTAAGCTTGAATGATTGACATATCGAAAGCTGTAAATCTTAGCCGTATTCTGCGCAAACATTTTTTGTAAGAAATTGATACTTTTTTCGTAAAGGTCCTGTCAGTTCAAGATATTGCCAGAAAAATGAGAAACTTGCGTTGTCTAGATGTTTGAGGAAAGTTGTCGAATTCCATATAATTTTTACGTTTCCTGGCAAGGCTACTAGTAGCAAATTACTATTCAATAATACAAAAAAGTATTGGTGATAGTATGCAGCCCTGCCTGGCTCCATTCAGGAACCCAGGCTGTTCTTATGAGCTGTTCAAATTGGTGCTGCTCCTAGAAACTCTGAAGGAATTCCGACAAGTCCTAAGGTTTTGTTGTTCTTATTTAAGGGTGTGGTGAGTAATCGTTATACTTTGCTGTTGTCAGTCAGTTGCACTTTGCTGTTAAATACACGGTTTAAAATCAAATCAAAATGCTACCCTAACTTTCTAAACTTGTCTTCCTTAAATGAGCACTTCAAATCTTTAGTTTCAATTATTTTCAATATCTGTTTATGCACCATTAGCTGAAGGAGCAAAATTAATTCCTTTTTAAAGTGAATCGTTCTGATTGTGTGGCCTTAAAAAAGCATCAAAGCTAAATGTTGTAAGGATTAATACAAGGTAACTCCTTTACACATGCCACAGAATGCAGCAAACTAAAAAACTAGGTGTTCTGTGTTTTTACTTTTTTATAACCAAAACCCCATGAACAGCCATATTCTGTATAGAAGAGTATCTATTAAGTATACACAAACTGGTGGCTAACTCGTTCCTTGTTCCTAAACTAGGTACTCCTTGATGTGGCTCATATGCTAAACGTGTTAAACTCGTGTTAAATTTGTGTTTGAATTACAAATTTTGCAAACCAGATGGTCCACACTTTCGAATAGCACAGCTAAGCAAAAGTAATATAAAGGACATAGTAGATGCAAACCTTCTACTTCCCACAAACAAAAAAATAGTTAAAAAGGGATCTAGCATTCTAGCTTTCCTGATGTAAAATAGATACATGGAAATCTAAAGTGTTATAGAGGGTGACGATGCATGTTGATATAGCGACGAATACGGACGACGACGACGTTGGTTGTGGCGTTGGTGGAGTCGGCGGCGACTGGTTGTCTGTTCCTTGTTAAACACAATTTCTACACAACCCTAAAGTTCCATCTAGGTGTACAAACCTATAGGACATGAGAGAAGTGAATGAGAGAATATATGTATATGGAATTGTGCCCACACCTGTGATTTAATTTGCGATTTCAAACACAACTCGATTTTATCCTGGTTTTCCTATACTCGTACATGTACTGATGAAGGTACACAATGTGTGACTAGAGACAAGCTATAGAAGTACAAAACGATCTCAAACATTTACATTTAAATGTTTATTTTTTTGGTCTATACCAGGTAGAGTTTGTATCAGTTTGTTAGTCCATTTCCAAAGGTAGATAAAATGAGGCAAAAAACAACGTTAAGAGTCTCTAAGCGAGGTGTTTTTCCGTACATAGTTTTTTAGTGATTTTTTCGTATTTTTAGAATTGTCTTACACTCACAGAAAATGAAATGATTTTTTAATCAGTTCAATTCAGAGAATGCAATCCTTTTTGAATGAAATCTTATACGACAAACGAAATCTTCTGTGAATAGAATCTTCAACGAGTACAATTGTATTTTTAAAATTATTTTACACTTACAGAAAACGAATTGAATTTTCAATCAGTTTAATTCAAAGAATGCAATCCTTTTTAAATGGAATCTTATACGACGAACGGAATCTTCTGTGAATGCAGTCTTCAACGAATACAATCCTGAATGATTGCAATTGAAGAATGTTAGTACTCTAAATATCTCAGCCGTTTTTTGAAACTGTCTCAAACTCACAGAAAACCAATTGAACTTTCAATTAGTTCAATTCAAAGAATGCAATCTTATTCGACGAAAGGAATATTTTGTGAATGCAATCTTCAACGAGTACAATTTTTTTTTTTAAATTGTCTTACACTGATAGAAAACGAATGGAACTTTCAATCAGTTCAATTCAAAGAATGCAATCCTTTTTGAATGCAATCTTATACGACGAACGGAATCTGCAACGAATACAATCGTGAATGATTGGAATTGAAGAATGTTGTGTATTCAGAATAGCTAAACCTTTATTAAGCTTGAACATTTACAAACATTTCTTTCCAAAAATTCATTTTAATTTGATCAATGGAAATCAATCTTTTTTAAGTTCATTAATTGTCTTCATGACAAACCATCGTCTATTTCAACTGTTAAAAACATATGTAAATAATTCAAGAAATGTACAAGAGATTGCATTGATTTCATTTAAGAAAAAATCTTCGTTGAATGTAGAATATAGTCTTTGAAAAAATCAGTGATTTCAATATTTTGCTTGAGTTGGAAAGAGTGATTTTCAAGGAGCGAATTTCTAGAAGATTCTATTATTTGTCATCTCTGTCGAAGCAATTACATCTGACCTGTTTTGTTTGACCAACAAAGCTTAGTTCCTTAAATTTGATTATATCACTTCAAAATACTGAGTTTTTCCATTAGTGTATTTTAACTTTTCTTCTCCACTTTAAAATGTTCTTATATTTTAAAACTTAACACGATACTTATGAACGCGTTTTGATGATAGCCATCGTCTTAGTCTTTGAAGTCTATTTTGCATTATAATAACGGTAAAAAGAGTTATTATCTGCTTAAGTTATGGTGTCAATAATAGTAACGTACTCATAACGTGGTCAAATATCGTGTACTAGAAAAATGGTATTTTTTACGAAAACATTATTATAAATCTTGCTCCCTGAAAACATAAAGAACAATTCCTTTAATTTCTGTAATTTTCAATAATTTAAAAAGGAAAATGATTGCAAATATATTTGGTCTTATAACCTTTTCAGAATTTACAATTAGAGTAAAGAAAAACAGATAAAAAACCTATTTTGCGACAGATTAGTGTCTTTGCGTTGGGCGCCATTTAAGAAAAAATCGATCATATTGAATATCTCGTTACTTATCAATTACTCTTAATGAAGAAGAGCTTCATTGGGCTAAAAATAACCATTCGGACTGTTCCCTTGAAGTGTCACACTCTTTAAATCTAATATTCACAAAACAAACGCTGGTGTGCCACAAGGCTCCGTTTTGTGTCCAACACTCTTCCTTTTGTTCATAAATTCTCATTTAGCTGATTATTTTGGCCCACATATCAGCCTGAATTTGACGGATGGCATCGATTATGTTGTTGTCTTGATGTTCACGGTTGCTTGCAGCTTATTCGCACAGAACTGCAACTTAAGGAAATTCACAAGAAAAAGTCTAAAAGGGTAAAACTACATTATCATTGTGGCCAAAATATACACCAATCAGTTAAGTTGTTTGGATCCATTGACACCTCGTAAATCTAACGTAAATTGGTGTCATCTTAAATCTGGAAACTTTGGTGAAAGAAAAGCCATATCGCTAAAGATGATTTTCGGACGAAATTGGGTGTAACTTCCAAACTGCTCCAGAATGGTGTTTCTTATCATTTTTGTGTTGCTAAACGTTTTATGATGATTTGTCTTTAGAAACTGATTAAAAGAACATATTTTGACAGAAAGTAAAAGAAACAACATGGCTGTCATTACCTGTCGAATTTAACATATTCCTATTGAAAAAAAATTCAAGAACAAGCATTTTATGAATCTTGTCTCCACTTAGTGTGTCTTACTTTTAGAACAACCAACGGTATTTGATTTTCAAATTTAGTATCTCTTAAACATGGAAACACCCTTTAGAATTGTGTCCATTTGCTCTTTTATCAAGTCTTTTGTTTGACTTTCCATCACATGAACACCAACTACACACCTTTACCCTATACCCAACCCACCCATTACTATTATTTCACATCATCAGAAACTTTAATCAATTAGTTCTGTTTGTTTAATCAATCAAGAGCACATTAGGAAACCATCAACACCATATATTGTTGACTTGACTACCGATATGACCCGGAGTCATCGCTTCCAGTTTATGATGTTCTAAAAGTTTCACACACTATCAAATTATTATCTTGCAACCCACGTTATTGATGCGGCACGATGCAATGGTGCATTCACCAAAATTTACTATTTACTCTATTGGATATTGGGTAATTTAATTAACAACATGTTGTTGTATATAATTACGCGTGTAAATTAAACTACAATTTTCTAGGGCGGCATTTTTCAAAAAATATAAAATTAAAGACACTCAATTCTAACCCATCCCCAATATCATAGTCAAACGTCGGTCGTTGGTGTGATTGAGGTCAATGAAATTTTCCTGAGAGTTTATTTGACATCTTGAAAACAAAAAATGACTAACAAAACGTCATCAATGTCATCTGTGTCTGATTATTGTGTGTTCTTGTCCCTCTCTTTCTCTCTCTTTCTGCGCTTCTTGTCAAAACTCATTCATAAAACAAGAAGATGTTCAGTTGGGTTGTAAAATATGTCACATTTCCTTTTTGAACATATTTTTCAGGGTTTCCATATCTAGATTTGGAAAATGTTTGTGTCATTAGTTTTGCACTTAACTAATGTCGTTAAGACCGCCGCATCGCTCCGCGCCTCTGGTCGCTGGCGGCAGTGACTGTGAGAATGACGACGAAATAAACGATGACGGTTTTATAGAGGAACCCCTAAACTGACTTGGGGCACACGGTTCAATTCAGTCAGACCTCGCCAATAACAAAAAAACGACACACGACGACGGACGACAGACAACGGACGATGACGCTGACGGAAAAAGAATAAAAATAAAAGATCATTTTTCTGACATAATCTTGATATGAACAGGACAACAGGTCTCAAAGTTTTTTTTTGATTAGAAGAAGAGCGCAGGGGTCTAACATAATAAAGATACATAAAAAGATATACCCACAGAAAAGAAAGATACACATGCGGCGGCATATTACTTGAGATTGAGAGTTGAGAAAAGATTGAGATAAACACCATTTGGAGCTGATGGTGGTCTTTCATTAGATACTATTCCCGATTCAGTGGAATATGTTTTTCTTTTTGAAAACCATGGTTCAGTGTCACTTTTGTTACTGTTTTAGATAATTTTTAAAAGATGCTGAGGGATGCCCTCTTCTTGAGATTGTGGAACAGGCGTCATTTTTTGAGATGTTGTTTATCATAAAAACATGAAAAAAAAAATGGGGAAACATTAAACGAAAATGTCATTTACATCCATTTATAGTGTTTCATTCTATTTCTTTCTCTCTCTTTCCCTTTTTGACTTCTTTTGGAACTCAATGATTTTTGTATCTCTTTTTGTATCTTTTTTTTTGTATCTTATTGTTGTTGTTTTTGTGTTAAATTATGGTGTGATTTTATTTTATGGATGAACTCATATTTTTGTACTTCATCGTCGTCGTCACAGATGGTGGAGGAGTATTTTTATATTTTTGTAGTTTTGTTTAAAATTTGTTGATATTTTGTAACATTCTTATAGAAGAATATGGAAACGGAAAGAAATAGTCCAGAATTCCATTTTAACGTTGTCACCAATTTTTGTTTTTTATTTTTTTTTTTTCAAAACTGTTTCATTTCAGATTGATGGAAGTCAAGTGTTTTTTAATGTTCCCATTTTAGAAGCAGACACAATTCTTGTTTTGTTGAAAGAATTTCTTTCTGTTTTTTTTGGTGTTTTATATGGTATAGTTTTTGAGGAAAGGGGTAATCAAATCCTGAAAGCAGATGTTTGTTATTTTAAGACCAAAAGCGATTGACTGGGATATTTGTGTTTATTTCTTGTTGTTAACTTTATATTTGAAGGAACCTTCTTTGAAAATTGACAAATCAACAAAATTTAATTTGATTTCTTGCAACATGGTGATTGAAGTTTGAATTTATGATTTTTTTGTTTAAAGAATTTTATGATGAAAAATATAATTTTTGAATTTAAAAAGAAAACGAAATTGACACAATTTATGAGGCTGATGTCCTGTCTAGACGAATGTTGTTTGTATGATCCTCAAATTTAAATTTGATTAATTACATAATCTCATGATTTGCCTAGACTAGAAAACTTATCCTAAAATTGTTTCGTTAAAATTATTCATATGTTTTGTCTTATAAACCAATCTGAATGTAAAATGAAAATAGAAAATTCTATTTTTTTAGTTTCAAGAGTTTTTGCGTTGGGCGCCATTTAACAAAAATTCGATTATTGTACTTGCCAAGATACAAATCTATTTTGTCTCGCAATTCAATTAGAATTCACTGTTGAAATAAAAAAAGTACTTATAGAGAATTCTAGTTTCTGACTTTCTTGAATCTTTTCGTTGGGCGCCATTTAAGAAAAATGTTTATATGTTAAATAACTCGTTTTGTTTTCAATGCGTGAACGTCCTCTTCGTTTGTGTAAGATATCCAGTCAGAATTCACAGTTAAAAAGGAAACAAAACTGATTGAGAATCCTAGTTTCCTACTAGAGTCTTTGCGTTGGGCGCCATTTAAGAAAAATTCGATTATTTTACTTGTCAAGATACTAATCTATTTTGTCTCGCAATTCAATTAGAATTCACAGTTGAAATAGAAAAAGTACTTATAGAGAATTCTAGTTTCTGACTTTCTAGAGTATTTTTGTTGGGCGCCATTCAAGAACAATTTATTTATGTTAATTAGCTCGTTGTTTTAAATGCGTAAACGTCTTCTTCGTTTATGTAAGAATTCCAGTCAGAATTGACAGTTAAAATATAAACAAAACTGATAGAGGATCCTAGATTCCGTCCTTCTAGAATTTTGGCATTGGGCGCCACTTAACAAAAATGGTTTCATGTTAAATAACTCGTTCATTTTCAATTGGAAATTTCTTCTTCAAAAATAATAAATTAAGTGGCGCAACAGTTATGAAAATTAAGGCCTAGTGACTTACAACTCCCACATGTGTGCGAGTAACGTTGTCAGGGATGGAGGGAACCTACATTTTTAGCCGAATCCGCACAACTAATTTGAGAAAGCACTTTACGTGACAAGAATTACTCTTGGAGTATTTGTTAATTCCTCGCAAAAACTCCTCCATGAAAAAACTTTAGATGGCACAGACAGGGATTGAACCCAAGACCTCTAGCATGACAGTCCAACGCACTTACCATAATGCCACTAGTATTTCTACGTTTGATAAAAAAATCCAGTCAGAATTCACAAACAGAGGCAAAAGTGATAGGAAATCTTAGTTTCCAACTTTCTTTGCGTTGGGCGCCATTTAAGAAAAATGTTTATATGTTTGTTTGTTTTCAATGGGTAAATCACTTTTTTGTTTATTAAAAATTACATTATGTAAAGTTTTCTATAAGTTCTTTATAAGCGTTCTTAGATAAAAATATGAAAATAAACGCTGGTGTGCCACAGGGCTCCGATTTATCTCTTATTCTTTCTTAAGTTCGGAAATGATCTTTAAAGTTTAAATTTATAAAAGTGACAAACGTGCTGTTTTCTATAGATTTGCATTGTTAGACTTCAGATGTGGATTCTCAAACGCAATATCTTATTAGTTCATTAAGTTCTAACTCTCAAAGCATTATTCAATGGAAACCAAAAATTAAGTAGATTTTAATGCTTCAAATGCTCAATACTGTCTATTGTCACCTAAGCGTTATTACCTTCATACAGGTAGTTGTATGTAATATTTTCATCGAAGGGACTTTAATAGCTTTCAATTTTAGACATGTGTATTTTGTGGAGTGATCACATATTTGACGTCCCTAAAAGCGATGATTAGTCCAAGTTTTTCTCCAAAGATTCAGGAAAGTTTTAGGCCCTTCTGATTTGGCTGAAATTTATAAAGACTTAGTTCTTTAAAACTTTAGGACAGTTCTCAGTTTTGGGTAGGTGTCATAATAATCCACTTAAGCATCTTAGACAGGATTTAAAAAAAAATATTGTTCAACTGAACGTTTGCATCTCTAAAACACCACCGAAATATGTTATGCCTTTCATTTTGAATAAACAATGCTTAATCAAACAGCCGGTTTTTTTACTTCCCTTAAAAAATGCACCCTTAATTCTTTAAAAACTCCCCAGTTTACGATTGAGCTCAATTTTTAACGTACTGTCAAGTACAGAGATTACTTTTTAACCGCACTCCACGAATGTGAATTTCCTTACTCAGCTTTAGCTTTAAAAATTATCGCTGATGGCAATACGCAAAAATGTAATTGTCACTATTCTTAATCAAACTTTTTTAAACTTATAGAGGGTATTTACAAACCTTTGTGTATCCGTTCAATGAAAGACAAAAAAGACACATCAAGTTCCCAAACTTCTTCAATTCAGATTCGGCATAAAATATGAACAAAGTTTTTTAGCCATGGCTTCAATTCGACAAATTTTGCTTTAGCAAGTAACAAAACAAGGACTGTCTTGAGTTTTAATGCGAAAGGTATTGAATTTGAGAATAAATCATCATGCAACAATTTGGAATGAAAAATATTAAAGATTGTTTAAAAACTCACACTTAAAGGGTTTCTTTTAAAAATTAAAATTTGATCTTTTTTCGAGAGTCCAAAATACCCAAAAAACATTTTCCTTACGATGGAACCCTTTAGATGCATTCAAATAAAATTTCACTAAACAAAAACATGGAATGTCGATGATAAAAGACCTAGAGTAACTTCTTCGCTACAAAATATCAGACCTGCCATATCCACTTATGGCATTTTTTTTAATTATAAGGAAACGAATAAGGTTACCTAAATTTTTAACCATTTCAAAATTCCATATGGACCTAAGAGTGTACAAATATTGTAGGGACTTCTTAGGTAGCTAATCTTCAAAACTTCTTGTATAATCTATAATTAATCTTCATTCTCTTTTCCCCTCCACATAAATATTTACTCAACATGAGTCTCAAATTGAAGTTTAACGAAAAAAATGGGTGTATCAAGTGGGTGAATCCTATTTGAAACCAAAAACCGCAACTTCTTCACAACCATATTCTGAGGTTTCTGCCGCCCTACCTTACCTACCAACTGCCATCATCAGGTAGCAAAACAACTCCTCACATCATTTCAGCAGCAGCAGCGCCCTTATAATTACATACTATGAATGTTTTTGTTGTATAAATGGATTCATCCTTCTGGCGCACTTAATATATCCTCGCAACAAGATTTTTAATTATATGATATTTCCACCATGAGATTGAGAGAGTTTTTGAGTTTAGGGTTCCTTGAACTTTGCGTGAAGTATAGTTTCATTCTTCGTTTCACTCTCTCCATTCCTCTCGATATTTTTTGAACAACTTTAACTCTAATTATAATGTTTTTTTTTTTGTTGATTTTGAAAATCACACATTTTGACTACTGTGTGAAATGGTGTAGCATAGGGATGGTGTGCTAAATGGTATATAATTTTGTTGTTTCATATAATAAAGCAATTAATAAGGATCATTATGTCAATGGATTGGTTGTCTGTGGCTCATATGTCAGAGCCCAGGCTGTATACACTTTTCTCTTTCTTCTATGTTTATATCTTCTTCCTTCTCACATGCAGATAGTTCTGTCATAAAAACCCAAATCGAATGAATTATGGTATATTTTCTGAATATCTGTGAAATTGTGGTTTTGTATAAAAACGCCACTCAGGAGTCAATTAATCATCCAAGATATGACGTTTTGTGTGGTGTTGTTGTTTTTTTGTATCTTTGTATTTTTGTATTTTTGTCGCTGGTTGTCTTTTGCGTTGTTTTATTTTTGTTTTTATTTTTTGAAATAGAATACCCTATGCCTTAACATTACAGGTTCCATATTATAATGCTCATTAATATTTATGAGCAAAGTTCTTGAGGTTATCTTTTTTCTGATGACAATGATGATGGTGAGGTCGAGCGGTGTGGTGTGGCAGAATATTGTAATATCTGCTGACACGACGAAATACGAACATATATTGAATTCCATTTTTTTAATTATATAGGAAAACATGAAAAACACCGCACGTTTTTTAATTTTTAATTCGATGAAATTAGGAAAAAGACGAAAGACCCATTTTAAAAAAAAAACATAAAAGTTTGGCATCAATTTCAACCATCAAACAATCTGATTAAGAGGTAAATAGAGATGATTGGTATAATTACCCTCAAGGCATTTGTAGATGGCGGTGCGGTGGAGTCATTTAGGGATTAATATGGGTGCCAGAGGGTTATACCTTACCTACAACATAAACTATTAAGTTGTTAATAGACGTGCTATTAATCAATGTTGGTTTTTTGTTTTTTTTTTTTGAAGAACTAAGATTTGTTGTTGTTGTTGACTTTATGGACATCATTTAGGTAAATTAATAGATTAAATATAGTCTTTAAATATTTAGTGTGCCTATAGGAAGTTGTTAGTAAATATGTGATCCCAATTAAAGAGAAAGACTAAATATACTTAAGTTAGTTTTATTTTTATATAGAAATATTTGAAATACCTATTCAAAGTTCTCACGAAAGAAGATTGTAGGGAATTTGAGATCATCAACATTATAAATGTATTTCAGTTTGCTATTTGTAGATTAAAATTGTTTAAAACATCTTTTTGCTTAATTAGCGTTGGGCGCCATTTAAGAAAATTTAATTTTTGTTAATTGACTTTGTTATCTTTGAATTTATACTAAAAACATCTTCACAAATTGTTAAAAATGTAATTATCTATAACTTTGATTATGAATGTTTTTTCTGTAAGTTGCGTATTTTCAATAATAACTACAGTTTTTTCGCGAAAACAACATTTTTACTGTTATTTTGTTTCCATAGCGCGTAGGCTTGGTGATTGCGTACTTTGTAGTGTACCCACACATCTTGTCTTACACCTCGTTGGAATTTTTAACTAATATAGACAAAATAAGAATTTTCAGAATTTTCACGTTGGGCGCCATTTAAGTACAATTTAATTTTTGTTAATTGACTTTGTTATCTTTAAATTTAGACTTATAAAATGTTCACAAATTGTTAAAAATCTAATTATCTATAACTTTGGTCTTAAAAGTTTTGTCTCTAAGTTGAGTATTTTTGATAATAATTTGAATTTTTCTTGGAAACAACATTTTTATTGTTATTTTTCTTCCACAGCACTTAGGCTAGGTGATTGACCACTTTTGTAGTATACACACACATCTTATCTTGTACCTCGGTGTAATTTTTAACTTAAATGGAAAAAAAAATTAAAATTTCTAGATTTTTTGCGTTGGGCGCCATTTAGAAAAATTTGTTTTCATTTAAAAATTAATTTCACTTAAATATCCGAAAATTAACTATTTCTAACTCTTGTCAAGAGATGTTTTTGCTTGTTAGTGCGAAGATGTCTTGGGTTTAATCCCCGACTACAACACCTACAGTTTTTTTTTTACACGGGTACTGCATCTTGCGAGGAATTGACTTGACCTCCAAGGGTAAACTGAAAAGTGCTGTCTCAAAGTAGCAGTTCGGATTTGCCATAGAAACCACAGGTCCCCTGTCCTAATCCTGAAGCCAATTCAGAATGGACACACAAAATGGACAAAACAAAAATAAGAAGGGAAAACCAAGTTTTCGACTTTCTTGAGTTTTAACGTTGGGAGCCATTTAAGAAAAATTCGTATTTTTAACTTCTGTCAAGTGATAGTTAGTGCGAAGTACTGTCATTGAGAGGTCTTGGGTTCAATGCCGACTACACCACCTACAGTTTTTTTTGACACGTCCTCCAAGGATAAAGTGAAAAGTGCTCTCTCAAATTATCCAATCGGATTCGGCAAAAAACACAGGTCCCCTGTCCTAGTCCCACAGCCTATTCAGAATAAACAAACAAACAAAAAAAAAAAAAAAAAAATTAGAAGGGAAAACCAAGTTTTTGACTTTCTTGAGTTTTAACGTTGGGCGCCATTTAAAAAAAATCGTATTTGTTATATGACTGAGTGAAAATGAAAAAGAAGGTCTAAGTTTTTCACTTCTTATGGTTTTTGCGTTGGGCGCCATTTAAGTAATTTTTTTTGTTGTATAAATTGTTTATTTTTAAATATTGATAAAAGTGTGTTGAACAAAAAATATATTGATCATGACAACCTTTTCTCTAACATTCGCATTTTTCAACATTGCGTTCGTTACAAAATATGTACGTTTCTTTAACAATCCATTTTGTGTTGTTGCCTATGTTTTAATAAAATGAAAACAAAATTAGACAACAGAGCAGAATCTTCGAATTTCTAGAGATTTCCGTTGGGCGCCATTTAAACAAATTTAGATTTTGTTAGATAACTCGTTCATTTTCCAATTTGGTTTAAAAACAATTATTATGACAAAAATTATTTAAAATTTAATGATCTATAATTTTACTTTTGAAATTTTTTTTCTACAACTGATTTTTTGTCTACTTTTTTTGGAAAAGAAAACTATGATCGTTTGATTTCGTTCCACAAAAGCTTGGTGCATGAGTATTTGTGAACTGTTCAAAAACATTTTGTCTCGTAGCTCATTCACACTAAACAGTTAATGGGAGAGTCTTGTTAATTCCAATTCTAGAGCTCTCACGTTGGGCGCCATTTAAGAAAAATTCTTTTTTATTAATAATAATATGTTAGTTCTGTGAATGGATATTTATGCAGTGAACTTAAACATATGACATTTTAAAACACGAAACCACATTACTATTAGGCCATTTAAGGGCTCAAATGTCCTTTCCCCTACAGCTTTTTTTTCATATTAATTCCGTCTGTACCGTTTTTGCCCTAAAAAAGAAGTAAACCAAAAGGACATTCTACATGCCACCACAAAAGTAATGTCCTTGCATAAAAAAATCGTTACCATTTATCTTGTAGCATGCAACACTGAATAT
This sequence comes from Eupeodes corollae, assembly GCF_945859685.1. Taxonomy (NCBI): domain Eukaryota; kingdom Metazoa; phylum Arthropoda; class Insecta; order Diptera; family Syrphidae; genus Eupeodes; species Eupeodes corollae. Next base: position 146,920,972 of record NC_079148.1, read on the forward strand.
AAAAACACGAAGAAATTTATCATCAACTCTCTTTCTATTTATGATGCTCTCTTTCAGTTAGGGTTTATCTACAAGGGTATTCCCCCCCTTGCTATAGGAGAGAAAAAAATGATAAACTTACTTTTATCACATATTCTTCCCGCTTTCAAGGAACAGAAACAGCTTCTCCTGTCGTCATCGCATATTCAACAAAAATAAAACAGAACCAAGGTGAACCATCAGGTAGTTCTAATGGGAATTGAATTCAAAACCACTTTCATCCAGGTTGTAATATATTTTATCTGTGAACACAAAAATATTCCCCAAGTCTCTCTCCGAAAGACCAAGAAAAAATGAAAAATGATAATAAAGCATTTTTATCTTGAAATTAAAATTTAATTATTATTTTTTAAATTTTCAGGTTTTTCTTTTATTCTTTTTTTGCTTTTTTTCCTGTGGCATTTTGTCGTCGTCGTTTTTATCCCGGCACCACTACCGTGTCGTGCATGTAAAGCAGCACAATGTAAAGTAAAGAAAAAAACACGAAGTTTTCCAGGGAAAAAGAAGGAAAAACAGAAAAAAAAGAAAAGAAAATATTGTTCCCAGTTTTTTTCCTTTTCTTCTATCCCTATATCCCCATGTGTGCATAATAATCATCATTTTTCATTCCTGAATATGTGTGCAAATATTTGGATTCCTTGTTGTTTTTGTTTTATGTTTTTTATGTTTGCTTATGTTTTTTTTCGTTCTATAATTTCTTTTTGTAGGTCGTCCTTACATCATCATCGCTTTAAAAGGATCTTATTTTATTTTTTTTATATAATTACATTTTTCTTTGGTTTATTCCTGTCATCATATTTTTTCCTTCGCTGCATTTTCATTTCGTAAAGTAAAAGTGGTGGCAAAGGAAGAGGGGACACATACGAGTATGTGGACAGATATAGATATGTTTTTGGGTGGGATAAACCATCACATATATTCAAATGAATTTTATAATTATTGTGGGAAAATAAGATTTACAATATGTGTGCGCACTCAATTTAATCTAGGGATTTTGATCCTTTCTTGGGGGTGCCGAATGTCGACTGCCGACAGCCAACTGTCTACTGCCGTATAGTCAAGTCTATTTCAATAAACACACATGTTGGTTGGTGTCATTCGTCATTTCTCATTTAAATCTCCAAATCCATATCCCAAGCCTATAAAATCCTCGAGTCGAGACTTCGAATTGATTATGTGAAATTTTATTTTCAGAAATCCCACAGATTTATAGACAAAGATCATTTGTTATGTGTATTTTTTTTCTCCATACTAGGGGGAATGTTTAAGAACTTTAAACACTCTTTTTGACATTCAATTAAAAATTACAATTACAATTTATGTGTTACACATTTTGTTTTGAGGATTAAGTTAAGTAGTAGTTGATGTGGTAAGAACTCCGTTTTTTCTGGGGGAAAATTCATTGAAGCGTTGGGCGCCATTTAAGAAAAATTCGCTTACATATGTTATATAAATTATTTTATCTAGAATTTAAACGAAAAATGTGGACAATAAAATATCTTCAAAATTGAAATTTCCTTTCCTCTAAGATTGTGATTTTTTAACTTTATGTTGAAATCACAATTAAGACACTTAATTTTTGTCTGTAAATATCGTTCGACTAAAAGCTCAGTCAGAATAAATGAAAAAGATGAGTTTTTGATTGTATAGAGTTTTGCATTGGGCGCCATTTAAGAAAAAATTATGTTTGTTGCATATTGCTTTTTTTTGTGCGAGTAATTAAGAAGGAAGGATAAGATTTAAAAGGAAAAATCGATTCACATTGGTTTTGAATGCTTGCGCATTGTAATTAGTGGGAGATATAGAGTCTCGTAAAGCATTCCTCATTCGTGTAGTGCGACTAAGAAAAGAATCTCTTTACTTTACAGCACAACCGAAATAGGGCTCAAGGGTAAACTGATTGTATTTTTAAATTGAGCCAAACGAGATATTTACAGAAATTGTTTAAAATCTCAAATTGTTTAAAACTATTTTGTTTCGTAATATTAAAGTTGTGTGTAGGGTACAAAAACATTTAGTATCAAAGCATGAACATAATCTGTGTTTAAAACGATTGATTATTAAGGAGGGCCTAATTTGAGCTCTATAGAGGTCTTGCGTTGGGCGCCATTTAAAAAAATTCTTTTTTTTTTGCTTAACTTTTTTACTTTCAAGTTCACCCAAAAACGATTAAATGTTTTAAATTTAATTTGTTTAATTTTAACCAATTTTGGACTCACGAGTTCTTTCTCTAACTTTAATATTTATATTTTCTTTAGCGGAAAATGAAATTTGTATTCGATTATTTCGTTCCAAAATAAGTAACTTTGGTGTTGATGAATAAGTATTATGTACAGAAGCATTTTTTATTGCAGTCTAGAAAATAATTAGATAGAAAATAATAGTTTTCACCTTTCTAGAGGTTTTTTCGTTGGGCGCCAATTAATGAAAATTCTTTTTGCCGCATAACTCGTTAACTTTCAAGTTATACCAAAAATATGAAAGGCTACAAATGTTCTTAATTTAATTTTCAGTATTTTTGGTCCTAATAGTATTTTCTCTAAGATTAATCATTGCCACTTTTTTGTGTAAAATCAAACCTTTATTAGTTTTACTTCGTTCCAAAATACGTTAGTTTCTTGTATTGTTGCTAATTTCGTGTGCAAAAGCATTTTGTATTATAGCCTGGTCCGGACGTGTGATAAAAATGTAAAAACTTAGATAGATGGCATGAGTTTCCAGCTTTGTAGAGGTTTTGCGTTGGGCGCCGTTTAAGAAAAAAAACATTTTTGCTTAAAAACTCTTTTTGTTTTTAAATTTGATCTAAAAATTCATATAGCAAAGTTTTTTCCCTAAGATTTAAATAGTTTTCTTTTAACTTTTCTTGAATAATACAATTTTTTTTTTAATTTTAATGAGTATTGAAAATTTCGTGGATAGTTCACGAATGGTAGAATTTTTTCAACAAAGTCTCTCTTACCATTTGATGATTTTGATGCGAGTTTTGTACCAAAATTTAATAAAACCAGAAAATAAATTTACCAAAATCAATTGATTTTACTCAAAAACTGTCCAATATTCTAAAAAAATGTGAATCCCGATAAAAAACCTATACTCTGTACTGTGCATATCGAGGGTTTGATAATCGTACTATGCCGTTGCATTTCCAGGCAAGGTGAGACTTCTGGAATGAGTTTATTCCCTGTTCCTTTTTTGCCTATTATTCACCTTTAGCCCTTGGGAGTTCCAGACGAAAGCTGTACAACTAGTTCCCATTTTAAAGAATGGAGACCTTAATCGTTTACATTTAAAAAATCAGATCAAGTCGAAGAGAAAGTCTTCTGCGTGCATGATTGAAATTTCAAGGCACCACAAATTGCACACAACTTCATAAGACCCTTCCCACTATACATTTTCACTAAATAAATAATAACAAACGATGACTTTAACCATCATTTCATTGGTGCTCTTTAAGGTACGCCATAGTTAACCAACAAATCACTTTAATGCTCATTATGTCCTCGTAAATATTCACCGTAAATGTCGCCTAATTGCCCAATTATTGTATAAACATAGCTTCTCCGGCATCATCTCAAACCAGGAGCCTTGTTGTATGCACATTCTATACCTCTAAACATCATTTATGTTTAGACATTGTTATAAAAACATATACATACCCCCATCTACTTTAAACATCACCAAACCATAAAAGGTGTGGGGTGATAAAGTCTGCTGAAGTCACCCGCACAATTCGCGTGGTAATTAGCTTCAAGAGACCTTTCTTCTTCTCTTAAAAAATAAAAAAATGAAAAAAAAGAAACTCGAACCATGACAAGGAGCACCAGCAGCTTCAGCATCATCAGCAGCAACATCGTCATTTAGCTCCTTGTTGCTAATATAAAGCAAAAGTCAAAACCAAGATGATGATGATGAATTTATTTTTACGCGCGACGTCGCGTTGTTGCTGATGTTCCAAAGTAACAATCTAATAGCGTCTTGTTCTCCTTCACTGTTGTTAACGACCCACAGAAGCCCACTCAAGCTATTAGCTGAATACTTAAAAAATATATATATATATATTCCTACCTAACCAAAGCTACAAACTAAATTCAACTTTGGAACCGGGAACTTGGAACTGGAACCTGCTGTGTGCTCCGAGATGATGATGACTTTGGCTCTACTCTTTACTCGACTTGGCAATCCCCGTAAAACCATCATCAACATGTCAGGCTAAAACCAACGAAATGTTAGTTAGTTTTGGGTTTCAGTTTCTCCAAGTCTTATAACGTATAACTTTAGCCACCAAGCTGTTGCACGTGAGATGTGCATTATGTACAGAAAAAAGTCCAACAAAAAAAAAAAAAAACGCTCCAAAATGAACGCTAAAAACGTTTGTTATGTTGTTAACATTTTACCAGACATGCAATTAGGCTCCAGAAATTGCTTTATTGTTAACGTTGTTTAAGTTGGATATACATGTTTCATTTGTAGATGGAAAACATTTCACGGGAAAATGTAGAAATGATGACGAAATAATTTCACGTCCTTATGAATTGGAAATATTCGGGGGCTTTTGATCCGATGTTTTAATTTTGTCATTTAAAGTCAAACTGAAACTTTGTAAATGGGTCTTTGATGGTCTTAATTCAAATTCTGTTCCGAAATCACTCTCATTGCGTCAGATTTCATTTTAAAAGCTTGATTTGATAGAAAAATTATAAGGCTAGAATCATATTCAGGAAAACTTAGTCCTGGTGTGTAGACATTTAGCGTAGACCGCTATCCGGATTACACTTGTAGTTCTAAACGCATTTTTCCAAAAAAAAGTCGGTTTAATTAAAAAAGTTAAAGGATATGTGAAAAGTCTTAAAATGGTCATCTCAAGAAATAGGGAGACGGAAAGCTTATGGAATCCATCATTTTCGTGTTTTTAGAATTTTTAGACATTATGCGAAAGATATGTTTACTTTTTGTTAAAAATTCCTTGTAAATGGTTTAGATTTCATTATAAGACTTATCATTCAATGTCATTGTCATCTTCATCAAAAACACACTCTTCTTTTCCTAGAAATTCATAAACCCTAAACATTTCCAATTCAAACATCAACAATAAACCATAAAGTCTAAAGTCTGGACAATACCTTTTAGGTAAATACTCGTAAGTAACCTGATCTCTTTTCAATATGCTGCTATGGTGATTCTCCAAGCTTATGATGATGATGGTCATCGAGGATATATTTTAACGTTGCGTGTCCTTTTGCATATTCCTCGTTATAACCGATATGATAAACGACCTAAACAAACAAAATTCTTGTCTGTGCAATTCCTTTGTTCCCCAAAAAACCGAACTGGTCAAAATTCACCGCAATAAACCCTTATAATTTTGGATAGCTTGATGTCCATAGAGTAGGGCACAATCAAAATTGAAAACAATGCAACAACTTTAACTGACAAAAGCTGCGTTTTTTATACCTTAAAGGATCATCTTCTCTTCTTATGTTAGGAACACACTTTAACGCGTAATAACAATCGAATTTATTTGGAATAATAAAGAACATGATGGTATTAGGAATGATGAAAAATAAGGAAATTGATATCAATTCGTGTGGAAGACCTGAGGTTAAGTTGATGCCAAAAAATACTGTCAAAGCTATCTAATAATAAAAAAAAGTTTTTTGTAAAGTATGAAGAAAAAAACGTCCTATTTGGAACTATTATAGGCTTTTAGTGAGGGCTGATTCAAATAATTAGAACAGTACTCGAAGTTGTACCTAAACTAAAGAGATCAAGTAATAAGGGTCTCTAGATTGCCTAACATTTCTTGAACAAAAAAAATCAATCTTCTCAAACTTCTTACAGTTTATTGTTTTTATAAAAGATTATCAAGATAATCAACACATTTTAACACCTTTATATACATTTTTGACACATGTTCATGGTCACTATTCCAAGTAAAAGACCTCTAAAAACCATGTATTTTTAAGGCATAACAGCATCTTGTGAAGTAAAAAATCGTTGTGCAAACATTTCATCTTTAATTTTTGGGCAGAAAAAAAAAACAAAAAAAGTACAGGACCGAAATGGCTACCTTGTGGAACTCCTGAATAATTTAAAATATTTTGATAGATGAGATTCTTGTTTATGTAACTAATAAAATAAATTAGGTGGCACAGCAGTCCGTGGAGAATCAGGGTATAGTGATTCTCAACCATTCCTGTCATTGTGGGAATGGAGGGGACCTCCAGTTTAAATGCCGAACAGCTGGTTTGAGAAAACACTTTTTCATCACAAGAATTACTCTTGGAGAAATTATCAATTCCTCGCAAGATTCAGTACCCGTGAATAAAACTTTTGGTGGAACAGGCAGGCAAATTTTTAAAACATGTCACTATTCCAAGTATGAGACCTTTAAAAACCATGCATGTTCAAGGCATAACAGCATCTTCTAAAGTAAAAAATCGTTGGCAGAAAAAAAAACAAAAAAAGTACAGGACCGAAATGGCTACCTTGTGGAACTCCTGAATAATTTAAAATAGTTTGATAGATGAGATTCTAGTTTATGTAACTAATAAAATAAATTAGGTGGCGCAGCAGTCCGCGGAGTACCAGGGCATAGTGATTCTCAAACATTCCTGTAAATTCAGGAATGGAGGGGACCTGCAGTTTATATACCGAACGGCTGGTTTGAGAAAGCACTTTTTCATCACAAGAATTACTCTTGGAGAATTTGTCAATTCCTCGCAAGAGGCAGTACCCCTGAATAAAACTTAAGGTGGCAGGGATCGAACTCAAGACCTCTCGCATGACAGTCCAACGCACTACCCATCCATTATACGGGTACTTCTTATGTGACTAATTATAGTGCTACAAATGTAATTCGAAAATTATTCAGATAACTAAGTGTTAAGGGGTCAAATCACACTCGATCTTGGTTGCCAATTTATGTCACTTCGGCGCTAGATAAGAGTGCCATGAAACCGCTCACCCAGATCATAAATTGTGTCTTGAGCTTGTTGCCACGTAGCACCAGTCTTTTAAAACCATATGTCTTCATTTCCCATATCATCCAATTCAGAATTTGGTGATCATGGACCTATGGTCATCGGATCGCAGCCGTTGACAGCCTGATCGCCTGGCTAGCGTCATTTTTAAAGAAGTACGGACCAATGATCCACACCAAGCAAAATTTTTTTTTTGACATGGATTGGGTCCTTGTGGTCCCGAATTCGACATTGCCAAAGATGATTTTTTGACAAAAATTGGAACCAATTTTGAACTGCTCCAAAACGCAAATAGCGAGCATAAAACGCTGCGAATGATCGTTGGGTTTCAGCTCCTGGGTCTGTTGCATTTTTATGGATGCAGGCTCAAGAATTACGCAAAATTTGACATGTTAGGGTCTGCGCCAGGCCAAGTTCTTGTGCGCGACGGGGAATAGATTTCCTCGGATCTTGCTTATCGTTAATGAACGGGTGTTTGCTGATTGTTTACTGAGCCAGTGTACCCGAACTCGACTTGGAAAGAGTACTAAGACCCAGTTTGTGAAAAAAGTTGTATCATTTGCAAGTGTTCCTCGACCTACCATGACAGTCTTTAATGAGTGTTGTAAGCAGATATTTTGACAGAAAGTAAAAGAGCTGTCAAAATCAAACTGTTTCTATTGTAAAACCATTGAAATCTTCTTTCTCCTAAAAATCTTACGATGTCTCCACTAGTTTTACACTGAGTTCGTACAAACCCCCCCTCCCTAAAAACCTTACGGTGATGGTAACCCTAAAATAATATAGTAGTGAAATGTCGTCTTCTTAATTATCAACTTGATTTATATTCCGACAAATATTGGTGTTTACACGATACGATTTCTCTTTGAAAAACATATAAAAAGATGTTGTTTTTTTGGAACCCATTCATTGATCAACTAATTAAAATTTTATGGGAACTTTCGACTAAAACTAATAAATTCCACCTCTAATTTACAAATCTAATAAAATGAGTGTAAAGTTGTAAATTTCAGCCTCTGTTTTCAGTTTTCTTCTGATGCTTCAATATTTATATTCTTGTTTTCTTCATCTGTCTTAAGAAGAAAGAAAATTGTGATTTAAAAACAAAGCCAAAACATTTAGTTTGACAACTTTGTCTTTTAATTTAAAATAAAGAACAAAATCGAATGTAAATCCCTTGATTGTTTATTTTCCAACTTAATTAATTCATAAACCCAATTTAAAAGAGTTTTTCTTTTTCTATTCTTTTCCTTTCTTTAAGTTTAAGAAATAGATTTATAAACCTCCCATTTATACCCACATCTCTTTCACTTAGAATGAAGTTCCGCTTTTTTTTAAATTTCTTATTAGTATTTCAACTCAATCAACAATAACGTGAATCTATAAATTGTTATTCTTTTTAATTCCTTAATGAACTATAACATCATTCAAACAAAAAGAAGAGAAGAAAAAACAAACTAGAGAACCTTTGAATATCGGAAATATTCTCCATAAATTATTTCAATTTCTTGAAGTTCAATTTCAACCTACGATGTGTAAGTCGTGTCGGTAATAACCCAAAACCTACATGACGGACATATATTGGATGACATTCAAATATCAATCAGAAACAAGAAATGCATTACAAACCTTTACTTTGTCATTAATCCGTTCCATTCCGCCCCTTTAAAATACCATTTTCGGCCTTCTCGATTCGATTTCGAGCAGAGGCAATATTTACTAGATCATTTTATCCCAAAATTAACATATGTACCTTTAACATTTACAAATACATAATGAATTTCAAATATCTGCTACAGTAACTGTATACTCTCCATAAGTTAATCCACCATTATTACGGAAGGGAATAATAAATTTCCCCATCCGGTTAATTTGTATTATGCCGGGATTTAGTAGGAGTGGTATTTTCCCATGAAAACGAGTGGTGTGGGCGCCACAAAGGGTTATGCCCATTAATTAGACAGTATCTACAAACCTGATACCGAACAACACCAGCAATTAATTGAATAAACAATATTATACTGAGTAGAGTTTAATTTTTTAACCCATAATGATGTTTCTCTAATAATTCATTCAGCATTTAAGCTGATTTTGCTAATTTTGATTTACATTCATTTTTTACCATCGTATCGCGTCCATTGGCCGTCGCCGTCCGTCGTTAATATAAAATTCATGTGAATAAATGTGTAATGTATGTTAAAGTCCGTAAAATTGTCATTTAAAATAAATTTCGTGGTTTATTTTGGCAATAAAACATGGAAATTGCATTAATTTTGTGGACTACCACAAGAGAGACTAAAGGGACCGCAGCTTTTTTATGTTTTTGTTTTTTTTACTCTTTTCTCTTTCTCTATCGTTTTTTTGAAACTTATTGCAGTGCATTTGAAATTTATTGCTTATACAACTTTATTAACATACAAATGAACCTTGCTTTTGGAGGAGGTTTGAAAAATTACATTCCAGCCGTCCGTCCATCCGGAGCCGTCGAAAAAGGAGTGTGCTTGTAGCTTGCGGTTTTCCCTAATCCTAAATCAGAGTATATGTTACACACATTCACTGCAAACTACAAGGTAATCAATTTCCGTCGTTGATTTAATGATATGCCTCAGTAAATTGAAAATGTAATTCTGTACCCGAAAACCGTCAAATCAACAAGCACAAATCGGGGCGTAGGAAAATTTATGATAGCTTCAAGTTCCAGGAGATGGGCAACAGCCAGAGTAACAGAAGAAACAGCAAGAAGCTTTATATTCAAGTTGCTGCTGTTGGTGCTGCACAATGGCCTTTGGTAGGTAATCTTTGACCAGGTCGACCGAAAAAACACAAGTACCATCATCATCGTTATTATCATAGACCAATGACGATGACGATGACGCTAACAACGGTTGGAAGGAAGAAGGTTGTTTGCGAGTTTCACAAACAGTTATTAATAGTCCGCTCAATCGCAAATCGATTTAAGTCAAAACCTGCTCTCCAAATGCTGTATCCTGAAGATACAATTTTACTCTGTGTGGCGGTGGAATCTCTTACCCATTTCCCCTCACCTCAACGCCGAACTGTTGGGGTCTGTTATGGAATGACCATCATTGCGGGAGCTACTTAAAATTCTGCTTCGCTTTTCTTATGTTGATGTGGGGCTGGCTGTGGTGAGAGTTGTTGTGAAGGAAAATGTAAATTTTAGCTTCAGAAAAGGCTGACGTAATGCATAGAAGTTGTAGCGTAGGTACAATCTATTCGAAGCTTCGGAGGGGAGAGCGAGGTATAATAACAAATCGGAAAATCGTCATGCTACAAGTGATACACTTTTTTCCAGGAACATGTCCCCGGAGTGAGACCAGATGGCTTTAGAAACAGAGACCTGAAGAAACCAAACCAAACCATCAGATGATGAAGAAGTTTTGTGCTCGTTCTGGTTTTATCCCCTTTTTTGCTTTTGTGGTTTGGGTCCGATCCGTCTCGCCTCCCCGACCGTAACTCGTGTTGGGTTATCTTTCTATCCATCTCGTTGAACATGAATTCTGGAAAATGCTTGCCATTCCGAACATGTGGGCTGGTGTATTCTTTTGATGACAATGCTTCTGCCTCTGAGTTCTTCGGTTTCTGTACGTTGCGTTGCGTTGCGTTGGTTGGGGTGAAGGTTTTTCTTTTCTGACGATGTCTATTATCGAATTGCTCCCCTTTTTTGCATAGAAAGAAGCATAGGCAGAGGCACCTTTAGGTTATGGAAGCACCTTTTATATAGGTTGGGAATCTTTTTAGCTGCGTGAGCGGAGTAATTGCAAGGGTTCTACCGCACGTCATATCGCTGGTATTCTTGCTGACGATGACGATAATGGGGTAAAATGAAATGACCATTTCTATCGTCGCGTAGCCCATAAAAGGTTATTGTTCCACGATATAATACCATAATTTTATGTGAGGTTAAAATTGTAAGCTTGAGAGTAATGTAATAATAAGTTAAGCACTCACAGTGGGTTAATTTTCATAGATACACACTCGTAACCCTATTGAAAATAAGTTTAAATAAGATAGGTCCAGGTAGATAGGTAGGTATAAGGTATTCCTGGTCTAGGTCATTGCCTTCGGAGTGAAGATATGATGAAGATGTGGGAGGTGATATAATTAAAATGGACTATGCAAGATTGCCAAAGGAATTATGTTAATTTTTTCGTTCCATTCTCGAAGTCATTAAAAAGGTTAATGGTTGCCCGATCATTAATTTTTACAAGCCAAAGGTCTAGGTAGGTTAGTTTTGTAAATTATTATTACTTGTTCACCTACAGATAGCACAAGAACATTTGGAAATCTTCTAATTTTAACCTAGAACTAGTGAAGATTGTTACAAATTATAAATTCCAAGTCGTGAAATTTGATACACTAACCCTTTTTTTGAAATATGTATCTAGAAGAAAATATCGATAACACCATGACACATTACGAGTAAAAAGAAAAATATATTATATCGAAAAGAGATCAGAGAATTGGATTCGCGTTGTTAAATGGAAATTAGCTTTTTGAAGTTTGATCTCGTTGATCTCAAATGATGACTGGTTTGGATTCGTTTCAAGTTTCTTAAACAAATTGGAATTGGTTCGAACTTAAACTAAGTGACATAGGAAAAAAAACACAGAGAAATGAAATGTAAAACACTTTTCCTTGGTAGAGGAAATAAACAGAAGCAACAAGTCTAATTTTTAAATGAATTTCCAATTTAGTGAGAAAGTATCAAATTTGAAAAGGTCTACTTGTTGATAGCCGAAAAGACTTGACCAGTCTTTGTCTTATCAAAATTTAAAAAAATCACATTCGTCTCTGTATAGTTTGTCTCGCTTTTGGGTTTTGAGGTTTTCCCCGTGAATAAGTTCTAACTTTCGTTTGGTCTTAAACGTTCTCATGCAGAATTTATGTAGCTTTTTTAGAGTGAAATTTTAAGGGATTAGACTGCCCTAGAAGCTTATAAATATTGCCTGAAATGATTTTGGCTGGTCAAAGAAATGTATAGGTTTTCAAATTTAAGCATTGAAAATTATTCATGACTTGCTACTACTCAGAACTTCTGAATAGATAATTTCCAAAACAATATTTCGTGCAACATTACCCGTGTTTTTTTCATTCTATCACAAGAATAGTAGAAAATTCCCAAGAAAACTCATCGGCAGTAGCCCGATTTTTGTATTTAAAACTTGGTACAACTGAAAGAAGACCTGTCAGAATAATGATAAAAACAACACAAAAAGAAAAGAGTTTTGTTAAAATCAAAAGTTAAAATTAACTTCAGCAAAAAAAAAAATATCTAAAACTAATAAAATGGACAATTTTCAAGAAGAAATGGTAAAAAATATATGGGAATTGAGATTTCAAAGTTGTAACCAAACAATTTCACATGAAATAAAAACTTTAAGAAGGGGGTTTGTTCGTAGACTACTGCATTAATCTCAATTATTTATATAACTGAATCGAGTTGAAATGAGCTTGATTGGACTAGATTCCAAGGGGAGACGGGTATCGGAGTCGATTCAAAATTTGTGAAGACAAACCTGTGTGTAGAAGTTGGTTTCACAGATAATGCATTATGGTCTATTTATTTGCTTGATTGTGTACAAACATTTTGTTTTTGTTTTGAGCAAATTAAACAAAAAAATTGCACATTGTAGCATATTCTTATATTATACTGAACTATTCTTGCTTGTTTAACACGAATCAAATTATCTCACTTGCACTTCATAAGAAACATCGAAACACCATTTGCATTTTAGAAAGTGCTGTCAAACTTAATAATTTTTAAATCTTCTTGTGCGGTGAAAACAATAAAAAGATTTGTTGAATCTAAACTGAGATAAACCTTTGGTGGAAACATAGCAAAACTTAATTATCTTTTCCATTGTTTTCTCTTGCAAAATAAGCCCAGTTAGGCTATTTTCATTAACAAAACTAAATAATATCAACAGTAACAGATTGATTTTTTTTTTCGCCAATGGAAAACACATGATTCCAAATGCACAACTACTCAACGAACACAGCCATCGAGATACGAATGCAATATCAATCGTACCGTTATTTTTTTTTTCCTTATTGAAATTTTAAAATAAGATGATTTTTGAAATCGAACAAATATTGTTTTAACGAAATCGCCAACGTCTGTTACTCAATCACGCCTAAACTACTGAACCAATTTGCATGAAATTTGGTATGGAGATATTTTGATACCCGAGAAAGGACATAGGCTGCTTTTAACCCCGCGACAAAGACGCATTCCCATTAGAAAATTCAGGTGGACCGATCGCTTTCACACCTAAACTCCTAAACAGATTTAAATAAAATTTAGTAAGGAGATATTTTGAGACTAAAGAAAGGACATGAGTTACGCATTCCCAAGGAAAATTACTTTCCGGGGAATCTGATCGCTTTCACTCCTAAAAAACAAAGATTTGAATAATATTTGGATAAAATTGGTATAATGGGAAAAAAATATCTCTGAGCGTGCACACGCCCATAAGTATTTTATTTGTCGTGTAAATTTAATTGTTTCTTTAATACTTAATGATTTACAACGTTATGGATACGGAGCAAGTAACATAACACCCCATAGAGTTTCTTCATTGTATGGAATTATCAGAGGTTCCTTCTCATAAGTTGAGATTGAAGGTTGCTGTTTCAGTCCTGTTAATGAGAAATCATGACACACCAAAGGTATGTAATGGTTGTAAACTGTATTTACCTAACCTGATTTATGACAATTACACTTAGTATGGCCTGATCCCATCTCGGCACAATTCAAACATATGTATTTACAAAAAAGTACAGCTTTGGTTTTTTCATACTACTATCCAAACAAAACTATCTAATGTATTTTATAAGTTTCAATATTTTTAGGGCCAGATTTTTAGAGCTTAAGAAATGGAAGTCCTCATTTTTTGGTTATGGACAAAATTTTGTATGTTTGAAAGTTTCTTATACATCAAAATATAAGATTTTGGAATATTTCACATGGAAAAACATTTTTTTTTAAATTTCAAAGCCTTATGGTTAAAACTCGAAA